>NW_027184085.1:34626441-34958108 GCF_041296385.1 Aphelocoma coerulescens
AGAAGACCTCCAGGTACACCAAGGAAAATGGAGCACAATGGAACAAGGTATCCGGTGCCTGAGGGAATTGGCTGTGCTGGAGATCATTTTCTCAGAAGATGAGAGATTTCCTAAGAGCCCAGATGGTGTCCAGTGCACATCACAGATGTGGTTGAGGTTCGCACGCCTTGGACCAGAGATATACTCCCGTTACCTGGCAACGCTGCAATGGAGGGAAGGCGAGGACAGGGTGGGCGTCTTGGTGAACAAGCTGAGGATTTACGAGGACACTGTCACAGCCCCATTTCGCACCCATGTCTCATCCGTGGAAACAAGTCTTTTGGCTGAGCAAGTCCGGAGCTTGGTTGAAGAAGGCCATCAGAAATTGAAAAAGGAGCTTAAGGAAGAGATTTATCACATCTCGCCAGAACCAACAAGAGTCTCTGCCATTAGGAGCCGGCGCCCCCCAACCAGGGAGAGAGGATACACGCCACGAGGTAATCTCTGGTTTTTCCTTCAGGAACATGGAGAAGACATGAGTAAGTGGCATGGAAAACCCACCTCCTCCTTAGCAGCCAGGGTACGTGAACTAAAAAGAGGGACAACTACCACAAGAAGCGCATCTAGAGTCAACATTGCTCCGGTCTCTCGCACACAGAACTCCAGACGGTACCAGAATGACAGTATGACTGATCCTCTTGAAGGGACCTCAGGAACATACTCACCGGAAGGGAGCAACATGCACCAGAACCAGGAATAGAGGGGCCCTGCCTCTAGCCAGGTAGAGGAAAGGGATAATCGGGTCTTTTGGACTGTGTGGGTCCGATGGCCTGGCACAGCTGACCCACAAAAATACACGGCTTTGGTTGACACAGGCGCTCAATGTACTCTGATGCCATCAAGGTATGTGGGAGCAGAACCCATTTCTATTTGTGGGGTGACAGGAGGATCCCAGCAGCTGACTGTACTGGAAGCTGAAGTGAGTTTAACTGGGAACGAGTGGCAGAAACACCCCATCGTGACTGGCCCGGAGGCCCCGTGCATTCTCGGCATAGACTATCTCAGAAATGGATATTTCAAGGACCCAAAAGGACATCGTTGGGCTTTTGGGATAGCTGCTGTGGAGACAGAAGATATCAGACAACTGAGTACATTGCCTGGCCTCTCAGATGACCCGTCTGCCGTGGGACTGCTAAGAGTTGAAGAACAACAGGTACCAATCGCCACAGCAACAGTACACCGTCGGCAATACCGCACCGACAGAGACTCTGTGGTTCCTGTCCATGAGATGATTCGTAAACTGGAGAGCCAAGGGGTGGTCAGCAAGGCCCATTCACCTTTCAACAGCCCTATATGGCCAGTGCGTAAGTCCAACGGGGAATGGAGACTGACAGTGGATTACCGTGGCCTGAATGAAGTCACACCACCATTGAGCGCTGCTGTGCCGGACATGTTGGAACTTCAGTACGAGCTGGAGTCCAAAGCAGCGAAGTGGTACTCCACTATTGACATTGCCAACGCCTTCTTCTCCATTCCTTTGGCAGCAGAATGCAGGCCCCAGTTTGCTTTCACTTGGAGGGGTGTGCAATACACCTGGAACCGACTGCCCCAGGGGTGGAAGCACAGTCCCACCATTTGCCATGGACTGATCCAGACTGCACTGGAAAAGGGTGAGGCCCCAGAACATCTGCAATACATCGACGACATCATCGTGTGGGGAAACACAGCAAAGGAAGTATTTGAGAAAGGAGAGAAAATCATCCAGATTCTCCTGGAAGCTGGCTTTGCCATCAAAAGGAGCAAAGTCAAGGGACCTGCCCAAGAGATCCAGTTCCTGGGAGTAAAGTGGCAAGATGGACGACGTCAGATTCCCACCGAGGTCGTCAACAAGATCACTGCGATGTCTCCACCGACCAGTAAGAAGGAAACACAAGCTTTCCTAGGCGCCATAGGTTTTTGGAGAATGCACATTCCTGAGTACAGCCAGATTGTGAGCCCTCTCTACCTGGTTACCCGCAAGAAGAACGATTTCCACTGGGGCCCTGAACAGCAGCAAGCCTTCTCCCAGATCAAACAGGAAATCGCTCATGCGGTAGCCCTTGGCCCAGTCAGGACAGGACCAGAGGTGAAGAATGTGCTCTACTCTGCAGCCGGGAGCCATGGTCTGTCCTGGAGCCTCTGGCAGAAGGTGCCTGGTGAGACTCGTGGCCGACCACTGGGATTCTGGAGCCGAAGCTACAGAGGATCTGAAGCTAACTACACTCCCACAGAGAAGGAAATCTTGGCCGCCTATGAAGGAGTCCAAGCTGCCTCAGAGGTAATCGGCACAGAGGCACAACTCCTCCTGGCACCCCGACTACCAGTGCTGGGGTGGATGTTCAAGGGAAAGGTTCCTGCCATGCATCACGCCACCGACACCACATGGAGCAAATGGATTGCTCTCATCACACAGCGTGCCCGTATTGGAAACCCGAATCGCCCTGGGATTCTGGAAATTATAACAAACTGGCCTGAAGGTGAGACTTTTGGATTATCTTCTGAAGAAGAGGAAGAGCAAGTGACTCGTGCTGAGGAAGCCCCACCATATAATGAGCTACCGGAGACTGAAAGACGTTATGCCCTCTTCACTGATGGTTCCTGCCGAATTGTAGGCACTAACAGGAAGTGGAAAGCTGCAGTATGGAGCCCCACACGGCAAGTTGCACAAGCTACCGAGGGACAAGGTGGATCGAGTCAGGTTGCAGAGCTTAAAGCCGTCCAGCTGGCTTTGGATATTGCTGAACGAGAGAAGTGGCCGAGGCTTTATCTCTACACCGACTCGTGGATGGTAGCTAACGCTCTGTGGGGATGGCTGGTTCGCTGGAGAAAAGCCAACTGGCAGCGCAGAGGGAAACCCATCTGGGCCGCTGAGATTTGGCAGGACATCGCCGCCCGAGTAGAGAAGCTGACCGTGAAGGTTCGACACGTGGATGCGCACGTACCCAAGAGTCGGGCTAATGAAGAACATCGCAACAACGAGCAGGTGGACCGAGCTGCCAAGGTGAAAGTATCACAGGTGGATCTGGACTGGCAGCACAAGGGAGAATTATTCCTAGCTCGTTGGGCCCATGATGCCTCTGGTCATCAGGGGAGAGATGCAACATACCAATGGGCCCGTGACCGAGGGGTGGACCTTACCATGGACAGCATCTCACAGGTCATCCACAGTTGTGAGACCTGTGCTGCAATCAAACAGGCCAAGCGGGTGAAGCCTCTGTGGTACGGTGGACGATGGTCAAAGTACAGGTATGGGGAAGCCTGGCAAGTTGATTACATCACCCTTCCCCAAACTCGCCAAGGCAAGCGCTACGTGTTGACCATGGTTGAAGCAACCACTGGATGGCTGGAGACCTACCCTGTGCCTCATGCTACAGCCCGGAACACCATCTTGGGCCTGGAAAAGCAAGTCCTGTGGAGACATGGCACCCCGGACAGGATCGAGTCAGACAACGGGACTCATTTTAAGAACAGCCTCATCAACACCTGGGCCAGAGAACACGGTATCGAATGGATATATCACATTCCTTATCATGCACCAGCTGCCGGAAAAGTTGAACGCTGCAATGGACTACTTAAAACCACCCTAAAGGCACTTGGTGGGGGAACCTTCAAAAATTGGGAAGCGAACTTAGCAAAGGCTACCTGGATGGTCAATACCCGAGGGTCCATCAATCGAGCTGGTCCTGCCGAGTCTGAACCCTTGCACACAGTGGATGGAGATAGAGTCCCTGTGGTACACCTGAGAGGTATTTTAGGAAAGACTGTTTGGATTAATCCCACCTCAGGCAAAGGCAAACCCATCCGTGGGATTGTCTTTGCTCAAGGACCTGGTTGCACTTGGTGGGTAATGCAAAAAGATGGGGAAACCCGTTGTGTACCACAGGGAGACCTAATCTTAGGTGAGAACGGTGTGTAGGGTTTCATTGTATATATATATATATATATGTATGTGTGTTTAGAGTTTAAGAAGGTATTGATTTGGGATGATGTAGATGGTAATAGAATAAGGGGTGGATAATGTCCTGGGTTGAGGTGTATTCTATTACCATCCTCATGAGCTGTTGAAATTAGGTGGGGCAGTGTTTTCCTTGCCTTCTCCCCCCAGACTATCTTTCTGTTAATGGCCCATCATTGTCCTGCTGCATGACTCAGAGATAACTCCCTCCGGACTATCTTCTGTTAACGAGCCTAATCAACACCTGGCCTCATGACTCATTACCTCATTGTGAGATGCTCCACCCAGAGGGAGGAACCAAGCATCCCATCATGGATATAACTGGGACTCTGAGCATCAAAGGGACGGGCTCCACTGGATTTCCAGAGGACAGGAGCTACACAGCCACCGCTGGACTTTCTGAGGAAGAGCAGACCCCTTCTACTACAGGATCACCACTTCAGAGGATTGCAGCCACCATTCCACCAGACTGCTACCACTACCCTGCCTAATAGGGATTCAGGTTGTATCTTGGCTCTGTCGGTGTTTTCTTTTACTTTCTTTTCCTTTTCTTTAATTTCCATTAAATTGTTATTCTGACTTGGTGCCTCTCACTGGTTTATTTTCAAACTAGTACAGGCACTCATCTGAATTACGAGCATAGTTGCACTGTACAAATATACAAATCCAAACCACAACAACACACGTATCTACCCTACTGACATCAAGCAACATGAGGTGGGTCTTGGTAAGAAACATGTACAGTTGTTTTAAGGTATGGACACCTAGTCACAGAATTTTTAAATGGCAATACAAATGTTTTCAAATAAACCTTTATAAGTAGTTATTTCCAGCCAAATGATACAAGCAAATTGTTTTCCAACAGTCTTTCACTTGCCAAACCGAATTGAAAAACCTGTCCCCAAACAGTTCTGGCAGCAAGAACGTAAAATGAAGTCATTACTAGATGTTTTTGCCAGTTCTGAAACACTCTGTTATTCTTCAGATGTTGTTTATACTCTGTCATTCCTCACATACTCCACATATAGCTGCACCACTATGAACATTTTTGTATTAAAAAATGCAAGTTAATAAACAGTGTAGAAGCTCCACCACAGTCTTCCTTCCCAGGAACTTGTTAGCAAATGGCTAGCTGGATTTCTTTAAATAACCTAGCTGGAGATATTATGGGGAAGTTCAGAATCTTAAGCTATCACTGGAAGTAAAGAACACATCTGCACATTAGCCTTTTCAATTAAAAAGTGTCCACGTACACAAGAACAGAACTTAAAACAAAAATAAGACAGTTTACCACCAGCAACAAGAGTAAGGAGTGGGTGATCGCTTTGTAGAAGAGCCATACACAGCCTGACAACAGAACGTGTGAACTCTTCCAAGGGAAAGGAGTGTGAGCTTTCCCACAAATTAAAAGGTCTCTGAATTCTTGAGAGGTTTGAACAAGAATCTCCTTCCTTCACACAAAAGCCCTTTGAAACAATATCTCCACCTCTCAATGCATTGTTATAACTGGGTTGGAAGCATCATTATAAGTAGGTTAGAAAAGGCATCCAGTATTATCTGCAAGTCAGTTAACAGCCCACATCATAGTTTTCAAAAGGTAAAAATACAGCTTTCAGCATTTAGAAAGGAAAAACCCACACCACTAATCACAGTTTTTGCTCAATGCATACTGTTTTATGAATCATTAACTAGAGAAAGAACAAGATTCTGACAAGATGAAACATGGCTATGAATATTATAAAGATTCCATAGACTGAAGTGAAAGAACCCCAACAATTCAGTCAATGTGTTCTCCCAGGAACAGTGTGTTCTTACAATGTAAGGTGTACAATGCAATAGCCTATTTTGTGATATTCCTTACCTGGCATTAATCAGCTGGAATATCTGATTAAATAAAATAAATACCTTTTTCAGCCTACGATTTTACTGGCTACTGGGTGGGGGTTTTTTAGTCTGAGATGACAAAGATCACTGGATGCTCAACAGCACATACTTTTAAAGGTATTTACAGAAAATTGCGTTTCAAAGTTGCTGTTAACAGTGTGTAGTCCTTGAACCTCTCTGTTTTCTATCGTTCTATAGGCAGCCTGATGATTAGCTATGTAAGAGAAAAGCAATATTCATTAAAATTTCATTCTAGCCAGCTATGCTTTTACTTTACAGAAATAAACTGGTCTTCAGCTTTGCTTGCAATATGGCACATTACAAAAGCTGTAGCCCAGCACTAGTAATTAAGGACTGCCAAATAAAGGGCACAAGAATACAGCGAGACAAGAGCTAGCCAGACAACCCTGCCTGTTTACCCTTCATCATCATTCTAGCAGCAAGGATGGCCACAGACAGATGGTCCCTTCATTGCAGGAGCAGGTGCAGCAGGTTGTCACAAAAAATGGTGATGGTGGCGTGAATAATTTTCTTGCAGAGCACTGTATTACTCAAATGCTTGCAGAAGGCAACCATTAGCTTAAGAAGAAATTTAGTTTTAGATCAGCTAAAACCTTTACTGAGGTTTACCAGCTCTGGCTGGTGTGTTTGTGTGTCTGTGTGCGAGTTAGTGCGTGTGAATTAGTGTGTGTACACGGAAAAGTGACAGAGAGGAAGGCTAGACACTAAGATGCCTCACAGTGCCAGACTGAAGGTCTAATTGCACTAAAAAAGCTGCTGTTAACAAGCAATGACTAATACTGGTCAGGCATAAAAGCTGAAAAAAACTGGACATTATCCATACAAAGCAAATGGTTTTCAGTAAAAAGCACTGGTTTGGAGATACAGGTCTGAGCTTGCAGTTTTGCACGAGAGGATGAGGGAGTTGCTAGGTGATGGCAAAGTGAGGCGTGACAGAAAGAAGACACACAGACTTAACACAGCAGTGGGTGGCAAATCTATCTCCCCTCACAGGGGTTAGGCAGTAATCAAGCAGTGTTTTTCTGGCAGATGTTTCACTTGAGAGTTTCTCCAAATCATAGCAAAAATGATGTGGTTTTCGAATTAATCTAAGTAGAAAAATTAATTTTATAACTAATCTTGATTCTTTGTTCTACCAAAAAACATTGGTAGAAGTTTACAGTAGCTGCCTGTTTTGGTACACCTGCCTCTGAACAACCTCTTGCATCAAGAGATGCAGCAGGTCACAAACTTGGGCTTGGAGGGATCTCCTTGCATACCATGGAGTTAAAGGCAGCACAGGTACTCTGCATAACAAACACAGCTCCCAAGAACTGACATGTATCAGAGTGGGTGGACAGAAGAGGACTCTCTAGGGGCATTTAGTACCTGCACGGCATGCATCCCTGTGAGGGTGTGTACCTTTCTTTGCTCAGAAATCAGCCAAGGTTCCTGAAACTGTCTCTGTCTCTCACTTTGTAAATTTCCTTGGTACTGTTTATGTCCTCACAGCAAGAAGAAAACTAAATCTAGCTAAAAAGCATACTTTCTTTGACTTTGAAGACTTTTATGCATAAAATGGACAGGAAGGGTGCAAGAGAACACAGTGAGCAATTTGGGATGAGAAACAAAGTAAAAATAAAAACAGGCAAGAAGGGAAGGGAGAGACTCAACAAGAGATTGTGCACAATTGAACTGGGAAGAAAGGAGAAATGGGAAAATGGGAAGCAGTAGTGGATGAAGAGCAAGGGAACCAAAGTAGGAGAAAAATAAATATTAACAGGAAACACATAGGAAATTATTCCTGCTTTGGTTTGCTAAAAACAGGCCTTTGGTGCCGTTAAACTTGAGTGGTCAAAAGGATACTCGGGGGAAGATAAAAAATACATTTAAAAAGTCAATAAAGAGCTGATAGCTATATTGTAAGGAAGAAAGCAAAGAAGTCAAACTTTTTTTACTTTCTTTAATTAAGAAAAAAAAAAAAAACCAAGGAAAAAAACCCCAAGCATATTTTAATGCATCTCTGTGAGGAATACATCAAATACAGCAATAGTTGCAGATGGATCAATCTAAACTATTAACTATATGCATAGCTCTGGCTAAAACAGAAGCAACAATACATCCTGAAAAACTCAGGAAGATATTAAACACTGCTTCTACTACAGTACATGCTGTCAAAATTGGGAAACATCCTCCTGCATGGTTATTCCAAATATATTGATCTTTAGTAGACATGTTGGTAAAGCATATTTTAAAATCCTGTCAGGCAACTAAGATTGAATTACTGTTCACATTTGTGATGACCCTCCAAATGGTGTTTTTCCATGCAAAACAGACACATCTGGAAGTCTAGGTGCACACTGATCTATAGCAAAAAGTTACATTTACATATTCTCTGTTTGGATAATTTGCTGGTTACAAAAGGACCCTCTGAACTAAGGGAAGCAGTCAAAGGAGCAAGAAGTTAACTTCCACTTTGCAAAAGTTCTGTTACACTGTTCTTGCAAATTGGACAAAGGCATAAATTTCAATTTCTTTCTTACCTCTGTTATCAGGGTCCAAAATCAGCCTCATGGGGATGAGAAGCCCACTCACAATAAAGAAGGTTTGAATAAGTGTGGTCATCTCTGCAATACCTTTTTTTATTTTTATAACAGAGAGCCTTTACCACGGGCACCTAGTCTTCATGCACCCTTTCTTTTCCTCTGTCATCATACCATGCAAAAGAGATCACAGATTAAAGGGACCAGAAAATGCAAAGGTTTTATGCATACAATTTTTCTCCCAAGTCACATACAAGCTTAACTATAGGCCCTGAGATATAAACAGAGGCTATCACTACTGTGATTTACATCTCATGGCCACAATTCCAGCAAGGAGCATTCATGTGCTAATTTTAGTATAGCAGTGTATAGCACCATAGAATGGCTTGGGTTGGAAGCGATCTTAAAGATCATGTTGTTCCAACTCCACCGGCATGGAACTAGGCCAAGTTACTCAGAGACCCATCCAACTTGACCTTGAACACTTCCAGGGATGTGACATTCACAAATTCTCTGGGCAACCGCTTCCAGTGTCCCATCACCCTCACAGTAAAGAATCTCCTCCTAATATCTAATCTACCTTCTCCCAGTTTAAAGCCATTACCCTTTGCCCTTGTCACTATATGGCCTTGTCAAAGACCCCTCGCCAGCTTTCTTGTAGGCCTCCTTTAGGTACTGGAAGATGCAATAAGGTCTCCCTGGAGCCTTCTCTTCTCAAGGCTGAACAATGCCAACTCTCTCAGCCTGTCTTCACAGGAGAGGTGCTCCAGCCCCCTGATCATCTTTCTAGATATCTTGCACTGGATGTGTTCATAGCAGTCTGGATAGGGAAATTGAAGACCTCCTACTTTTGCACTGACAAAAGTTGTATTTGTATACAAACAAAATACTTCATATGAAAGTATTTCCATCACTGAAACAGCTTTGTATTCTCTCACTCTTATATTCATCCTACAGTAGCAGAACTAATCTGTGTATGCTTTATTAAAGCAGAGAAGGAGTCCACCTCTTGTAGTTTTTCACAGACCTCAGCCACGTGCTGTCTGTTGCAAGGCCCAAACATGAAGCACCACACTCAACATGCAGTGCCTGAGGCCTCTGTTCCTTATCCCACAGAAAAGGAGACACCATACAGGGGCCAGATTTTTTCTCTCAGTGCCTCATCCTGGACATGACAACATAATTCCTAGCTATGAATATGTCATTCATCAGGTTTGTTCCTTTGTGAACTCAGAGTAATCAGTAAAAAATTATTTTTTAACATTCTTTCCTTTTCAACATCTGGACTACCTTTGTGATTTCAAATGATCTGCAGTTCTGCTTGACATTTTCTTGCTTAATCTCTAAATTTCCCCGTTAACTACACTAATGCTCTCAGGGTGACTTGAAACACATTTGTTTTTCCCATTTTGCAGCTTGTTGTTATATAATTCTTACCAGGAATATACATATTTAATAATAAGGGAAAAAATACAGCATGATTCCCCCCCCACGCCAACACCCTGTGTCAAAATAAATTTATTAATATTTTTGAACATGAAGACATTCCATAAATACATTCCAAGTAGGCTTTTTGCAGAACACACCATTTTATCAGTGTTAAACTTGAGATATAAGCCCAAGAGCTGCCTTTGCAGCTCATTAAATCAATGCTATTTTGACAGCATGCTGCAGTATGTGTGCTCCTATATGAGAAAGCTTCACCACCACTTTCTCGCACTCTAACTTTGTCGCTGCACACTTCTCCCAATATAGCTTCCTGCTATCACTTGGCACCATGCACCACTATTTCCACTGGCCTGTAATAATTTCAAAAATGCAATGATAATGCCAAAACTGACTAAGCTAATGACAAAAGATCCACATCCACTCCCCTGAGGTGTGTTTCTGGACGACATTTATAAAATAACTAGAAACAACTTTCAGTATCACAAGAAATGGCTCAAAAATAAGAAAAGCAAGCTGTTTCTGAAGAAATGTGGGTTTTTTTTACTTTCTGCATTATTATGACCTTAGTAAAACTGCTTTGATGCTTGGTTGCTTGCAGAACCTGCTCCTGGGGGCTTTTTAATATTAAAAAAAAAAAAAAAAAAAAAAAGGTGGAAGTACTTGTGTCACAAATTGGACAAAACCCCCTCCTCTACTGCAGTAGCTTTGGAAGTAACCTCATGGAACAGGAACAGCAAAACTAATCCTAAGGAAACAACAGCATACCACTTTGTTAGTAAATGCACATGTACGTTTTGTTGCATTAGTTATTAAGAACACAGTAAAGTAGTACAAATCCAGTGTCTGCTAGTCTGACAAAATTCAGTCCCCATTATTATTTGTAAAAGATGCTTTTATTATATATTTACATATACTTAAGTGAAGGTAGTATTTATTCTCATATATATGATGCCTCTCTTATCCCCATTTTAGAGCATAAATAGTGAAAGCCCAAAGTGTTTCACATCTCACACAGGAGCCAGGCTACACAGATCTCTGTAAATGTCATCCCAAACAAGTATATTATCCAAATCTCAAGAGAATAAGGAAAACACAAAGATAAACACAAGAAGTAGGAGAGGTAGGTTCCCCACTCCAGAAAATTACCTTGCTAGATAAAATACAGGCAAGTGAGTTATTGGTGCATCTTGATGCAGTGCAGAAAAGCAAGGGAAAAAAAATGTGTGATTGTGCAACAGACTAGCAAATGAGTGGTTTTTCATCCATCATCCTCAACCTGATACTCTCTCCTCTCTAAAATTTTCTGCTGCTAAAACTTTTTATTGTCAAACGACATGCATAAGTTACCAGTGGCTCACAAACCTACAACAGGCACTTTGTCTCTGATGAATGGTATTTAAGGAAACTCCCTGAGAAAGAAAACCAGAGCTATCTCACATGAAAGTTTTTAAAAACTATTTTGTCTTGAAATAGTAGTTTTTGGAGCTGCATTTAGCACAGACTTAAAACAAAGTCCTGGAGTTAAGAAATAATGTATTTGAAAAAAGAGAAGGCCCCAGAGGCTGTATCTGCAATATGCTGTAGCTCCAGACAGGACTACCTGTACCACATTTTATGAGAGTCCAGCAATAAGAACAGAGGAGATATATTTTTAAAACTTACAAAAGCAGCTTCGTTTCTTACAATCCTGTATGAAAACAGTGTATTTTGGAGTTTTAACTGCACTTATTACAATTGCTTCTTGAAACACCATGATGGACAAGAATCTTTATTTTTCCTGATTTTGGTTGTCAGGATTAGCCATCAGTGTTTGCAAAGATCTGGAGTACAGCTTTGCCCTCCTTTCCTGATAACTAAGAAAAATCTGCTTATTGGTTTCATGCCTGCACAGCAAAGCTCTGTTAATGCTTCAACAGTGCAACTGGAAAAAGCATTTTTCAATTTCAGTGTCTGAGTTGCACAGAAAGTACATTAGGAATTCTAACTTGCTAACAAGAAGCTTTCTTGAGTTACAACTTCAAGGAGGAACTATGCACCTTACCAAACATCTAGATTTCCTTCTAGCAGTGGGACAAGTAGCAAGAGACAAAATCATTCATGTAGTTGAAGCACAGACACTTACAGGCCAAGCAATACATAAAGTTTATACATTCAATACTATAGAATCTACTACTTTTCATTGCATGTTTTTAAGACATTTTCGATTAGCAAAAATTGCTGCTGATTACTGGGATTCTCAGGCCATATTGCTACACAAAAGAAAAAAATTTCTTGCCAATAGGATGTACAGGAGCTGCTGCAGTGCCAACCACATTTCATGTGCCACATCTAAATCAATGCAATTCTGGCTGAGCAGGAATGAGAATTTCTCTTCCCAGTGAAACTCGGATATGTAGGGATACAGCTTGCCACTGTACACAGATTTTTAAAGACAACCATGTGATGATTTTTCATGTTAACTCAGCAGAACACAGCACAGTTGAGATTATTTTATCTCATGTATACAAATTCCCAGGATATCTAAGAATAATATTCCTTGTAAGTTGGCTTTTGCTACTGTTGCCACTCACTTTTGCTCTCCGCTATCAGTGCGACAAAGTTAAAACTGTAGCAAATGGTATACTTCTTCTCCCTCTACATTTAATACCCACTGCGTACATCTAAAATGATGGTTCACTGTCTGAGCATTAAGTTCACTAAAATATTTTCTTTCCCTGTAGAGGGCCTTATTCTCTTGAAGATAATGTATATGAACAGATGGAAGTATCATGAATGACCTTGTAACTCCCCAACTACTGACTTTGCTAATTATTCCCTTAATACCAGGTCTGATTCTCACTTACGTGAATACAGTGCTGCATGTCAAGAGAACACATGTGGCAGAATAGAATATATTCCAATATTTCATAGGTACAAATAAAGCCACCTAAAAGAATATATGGCATGAAATACATGGTCAAGGCCCAGTAGATAGCATAGACATTTTACAAGTGAAATCTGACTCTGTGTGCTGCTGGAGTCTCTTAGGAAGCCTACAGCACAAGCAGGTTGAAAGCCTGCATTTGCTTACCCTGCACAGAGAGAGCAAACAGGCTCTGCTGTCCTGCAACACAGTGACAAACCACAGGAAACGCACAGCATGGACATGGGCCTCATCATAGGGTGTTACTCCTTCCTGTACTCACCACACTGTGTTTCTCTTCCTCTGTTAGCCCTTAAACAGAGGGAGGGAAGTAGCATGTGCATGCTCCTACAACTTGCTTGTTTAGTCCTTGAGAGTCTCTCACATAAAAGGCTGGACTTTTGGAACCCTCACTTCTGCCAGAAGGAACTGCACCAGTGTGTCTTACGGGGTTAGCTCTGATTTTTATCTCATATCCCAGGTTTTAAGGGACAGCTTGCTGCAGAGGATTAACAATCTAAGTGCAAGCTTTTAATAAAAAGCAAAAACTTGTATAGCCCAGACCTTATATACTGCACTTCATGAAATGTTTTTACCTCAGCTGCAGCTTGCTGAACTACTCATTTCCACACAACTTCAATTCTTCAATAAAATGCAAAGTTGCATTTTGTACTCTATAAAAATTGTATTTGAAAGTTTACATTTAATTTTAATGGTGAAGACACTGTGTCCAGCAAATCTCATAAAAGCTTTAAGAAAACCACTGAAGATTTTATTCTTCACCCTTCCAAGTCTGGGGATGCTCCTGCAAATCCCAACCTCCAGTATATTAAAGACATACTATCATTCTTGTTTTGTAGATTCATACTATACAGTATTTCTCAGAGTTTGCAAAGCCCATTCTAAATATCACTAACAGCTGATAGGTGGAAGCAAAAAATTGACAGAATCTGTGTTTATACTGAATATTTCTGATGTCCCACAGAATGACTCTGAACATCCATCTCCCTGTATCAATAGCTGCTGCCCATTTCAATTAGCCAAAACACCTAAGTCAAACTCTGTTTGCTTCCAACCTCTTCAGCTGCACTTTTTCTGCTGTTAAATGCAGTAGTCCCCACTGTGTGAAATGCACTCTGCATAAAAAGATAAACAATACTAAGAACACTGCAAGCAAACACCCAAGTATTTCATGTGGTTGCTACTGGAACAAAATTTAAACCCAAGCAGTTACTAAACTCCAGTCAGGCATTTGTCACTGGGATCCCTAGAGATTATTGCAAATGCAAAAATTAAGTCTCTTTTTTTAACTAAGCCTAATTATTTACTCTGTCAAACTACTTCACAAAACCACGTATTTCTAGCATACTTCATGTCATTTGTGATGCTTTAGAACAATATTACACTGTTGCAAACGCTGAGAAAAATGTTTACATTTCAACAAACATGTCAAACCCCTGAAAGAAACTTTGTCCCTGTAATTACACCTCAAGTTTGAAGTTAAACTCTTTCTGCTTTGAAGGTCTATGTAAAAATCAAGACATTGTTCAGTAGCAGCCAACAAAAATACCCTGAAGTATTTTTTTTTCAACTCCACCTTTACGAGCCACACTTCTCATCATGGACTTTACCACCATTTATTCGCAGGTAAACTACATTCTTCTATTAATGTAGGGCTGTGACAAAAAAAAAAAGAAAACCAACCAAACAAAAAATACCCACCAAAAAAAACCCAGAAGCCCCCAAATGAACAAACAAAACAAAGTAAAAAACAAACAAAAATCCCCCAAACAGAACAAAAAAAACCCCCAGCCAAAAAAATAACCACCACCACCACCCTCCCCCCCTCCCCAAAAAATCCAACAACTCAGAGCCAAGCAAAGTACTTATAAATTACTTCCTATCACAATCTGATATTATACATCTAGCTTCATCTGAAATTGTCACTGGCATTTTAACCTCATGTTAACATTTTAACCTCATACTAAACAGATGATGTACTTGTGTGCTTTCATACTTGCCATAGGTAATGGTGCTGTCTGACACTGCACATTAAGTCAGAAATATACTGAACATCAAGGCTGAGGGAATTTCAGATCACATTTGTTAGCTACATAAATTCAACTCAAAGTTCTGTAATACATCTATGAACAACATATGAATAGACCAGGTAATTTCAGATGAAAATAAACTGAATATGATTATTTTAGATTTAAGCACTTCCTTGAATCCCTAACAGCCACAGGAAAGTCCCCGAGTTTTGAAAAGAGCTATGAGCAGCTTGATACTGCTGTGTCCCTGTGACTTCCAAGGTCTTTCTGACCACAAAGTCAGCCTGGCACAGGGATGCTGCCACGAACAAGTAAAATTCAGCTCTAGTAAGAGCTGCAACAATGCCATACATGGAAAAAGTTTAAAAGATGTCTTATCTTAATTACTATGGCTTATATTTCTGAAATAAATCACTCCATTGTTTTTGGCAGCCTGTCTCAGGGTGACAGAAAAAAACCCAACACAAATCCAAACATTAGCATCTTTTAAAAGGCAAATGTACAACCTAAATTGGATTATGACAATATATGCTATTATTTTAAAAAAATTAAGTCAAGCAAATTAGCTACCAATACCAATTAGTTCTGATGGAGGTTTTTGTCCTACAATTCACACTGGATGTTTGCTTCCTAGTAATTTTTTTTGTTCAAAGAGAACTTCTAATTACTCAAATACAATCTGATGTGAGAAGAATGAAACATGCAAATCTACACTCCTTTTTATAGTATCACATCACAACCAAAGAGATCAGACAGTCCTTCAATCGTAGGTGACTTTCAATACTCTTTTTTAAGTTTAACATACACCCAAACCAGACAGAGACTACGAATGTGCATCAGTTCCTTATGGTACCACATTACATGTCCCCCAGATACTCAATTCCTCACCATCAGTCACCTGCATCAACACTGCATTTTTGCCTGCCTTCTGCCTGGGGCACATCTGCCCAGACCACCGAGCACAAAGCTGATTTAGAGCACTGGCAAGACTGCCATTGGGAAAATTGCTAGTGAAGGCCAGATGGGTCCTTGCCCACATAACAGAAATGCAGGCAAGTATGGAAAAGCTAACCAGGTAGAAGACCCATTTCAGCCTTTGCACCAGGGCACACAGCTATGCCCAGCAGGGTTTCCCTTGTTTGTCCAAGAAATACCTAGATTCAGATCTTACCACTTCAGCTCCTACAAGTCTCAGAGGGACAGTGTGGATGAGAATAAGCCTGAAGAGACAACTAAAAGGGAACACAAATAGTGGCACCACACAAAAGGGTTTTCATCAGGTTTCAAATTTCTGTTGTCATAGATTGTCACTTCATACCAAGCTTGGAACTGTGATCCAAGTGGTGATGCCTAAAATCACAAGCGGTTACCTTTAATGAAGGTCCTTCATGGTGCTAATATGGCAAAATGCACATGCAATACGGGACCCTGACAATTTTGTAAGTTTAACAAATTAGCATACTTAACAGAACCAATCCAATTTGAGGAACACTTAATTAAGTAATCCCTCCTTTTTGCCCCCCTTCCCCCCCCACTCCCCCACAAGGTCTATTATGTCTATGATACTGGGAGGCAGTAAGATGTTCTTGGTTCACTATAGAGGCAAGACTAAATAAGATTCCAGGAAGGTTAGCTGATTGTTCTAAAATCTAAGTGAAGGGGTAGGACATTACTACAGTCAGTTAAGGAGCTATATAACTATATAATAATAGTCTACAGAGCTACGAATATATGGAAAATGTATAAAAAACAAAAATCTTCTTGGCATCAGTGGTAAGATGCAAAGGGCAATTTTGAATTACAGATAGTCTGTGCAACGTATATGCACAAAATGCAACGAGTCAAGATGACAGTAACTGCACTTAGTGCATATGTACATGGCTGCTTACTAGTTAATAACTGACCCCCCCACATATGGTCAAACAACTGTTAAAAAGTTATCACCTTTACATCACAGGTAAATAAATTCAAGCACCAAAAAATATTAAGTAGGATATACCTATGATGCACAGCTGATTTGGGGCTGCACCAAAATCATGGTTTGATCACAAATGTGCTTAAACTACAGAAATCTTTCTTGAGCAAGTTCAAAGTCCCACAGAACACAATTACTCTAGGAATCCTTATACAACATTTTCCCTGGAGAAACTATGGTAAAGAGGGTACTGCTCTCAGATGATCGTTTGATATGTCAATCCTCCACCATGTAGAGTTCCTGTCACTTCTGTGACATACAGCACACAAAACAGAAGCTGGGTAGGTACAAACACTTATCAAAAGTATGATGAGACTTATAAAAATAAACTCAGAAGTCAGTAACATGCAAGACATGTTCTGTTTGGGCTTTAGCACAGTGGACTTCAGACCCCAAAGAAATACAGCTAAGTCTAGATGCTGGACCCCCCAAAGACCAAGCATATCATGGCTCTTGCTTCTGTTTTAAAGAACATTTTTAATTATTCATATAGTAAGAAAATACTGTTAATGCACATTGCTGGAACACAGAGATAGCAATCTCCTTTCTTGGTGTTGCACTATACTATCAGCGTTCCCAGAGCGAGCAGAGTGTCTTTTAAAATTAGGACTGAGACAACCACATGGCACAGATTCCCCTTTAGAAACAAGCCTATAAAGAAAAGTCAGAATACTAATCAGCAAAGCAATAATTTAGTGACTTACTGGGTTGCTACTGAAAAGAGGAAGTGAATTGATCAATTCAGCTGCTAGCAGAACGCAATAATCTCAAGCTGGGAAACAGTAACTCTGAAGAGTGCTTTCAAATATGTTTCTTCTTTTA
The DNA here is from genome assembly GCF_041296385.1 of Aphelocoma coerulescens. Classification (NCBI taxonomy): domain Eukaryota; kingdom Metazoa; phylum Chordata; class Aves; order Passeriformes; family Corvidae; genus Aphelocoma; species Aphelocoma coerulescens. Next base: position 34,644,041 of record NW_027184085.1, read on the forward strand.
TCCTGAAGCTTTGTATGCTCACTTTTGTTAATAACAGCACAACAGGAAGGCCTGTGCTCATATAATTATAACAATAATAACAACCTGGTCTGCTGAGGTAAGAAGGAAAAAATGAAGGAAACACTGCCCTCATTGCAGGCTGTATGGGGCTGTAGATGACCCAAAGTATTCATTTGCTGCTCAAAACCTCCAGTTTTGCTGTTGTGCCATAGACAGGTAGTCAAATAACACAGACAGTCCTAGATGTCTGTCTGTTTGCAGTAATACTTCAGATTCCAGCATAAGTGTATGAAAAACACAACAAAAGTCACACCTAGATAGACACCAGCACACAACAAAACCTGGTATGCTCTGTAGCAGGATAGAAACTTAGAGAAAGAGAAGAAGCAACCTTGTAAACACTAAACAAAGGCCTGGGACAACCTTCCAAAACACACAGTCCTGCTAGACATTCATATGTTTCTCGGCTATTTTGCATGAGAACACCACAGTACACTGAATCTGCTCTTTCATATGCAGACAATTAAAATATTTCTCCATGGGCAGGTCAAAAATTAGTTGCTCATGTTCTACATAGTTACAGACAGAGAGCTTGGGACTGAGCAGAGATGACAGTTTACAATACTCCAAGACTTAATTAAAGCTTTGCAGGCTAACAAGTAGGACACTCCTCCTACTGTTGGAATTTCTTTTTTTTATTTTTTCAAAAACTTAAGCATAAGACTTTGAATAAAAAATACATTTCAGATGAGAAGCAGTACAGGAACAATCTTAACCTAAATATTCATGAACTACTCATTCCTTAGACCTGGCTCTGAAAATATATTTATATATTTAAAAAACCCACTTCAACAGTGAACATTGTCGAAGGTATTCCTATATAAATAAAAAGCAATTTGCCGTTCACATTGTCAATTAATCTTCTTCTGTCAACCTTCTTCTCATTGGACGGATTGTTTATTGAAGAGGTCATTCTCATTATCAACACTAACAGCTTCACTGTTTTGTCTATTTGTATCAGAATTTTAGATCTCTTAAAATTACACAGGTATTTGTGCTTCAATTTTAGGTACTTTTAGTATCACATACTTAGATTCCATTATTTGCACACCATGTAATAATATTCCATGGGTGATTTTCTGCCTAGAAAACAGACACCTCTTTAACAATGCCATCTCTGCTTTCCACATACACTAAGAATCACCACACTGACAGGCCTGCAGATTAATGTAGTCTCAGAAGCACCACATCTCTGTAGGCAATCAGCACCACAAATTTCAGCAGAAGTCTAACAACACACAGAAGAAGTGACCAGAAAGACCATGACCCTTACTCATCCACATTCCCAGTAGTTTCAAACTATTTCTAGTAGAAGGACCAGCAAAGCCTCTAAGCAAAGGAAGTTTCCAATTTAGATTTCTATTGCCCCTGAGAAATACAAAATAATATTCTTTCCATTGCAGTACTTAAGCTACTACAGCAATCTATGAATAGCTGGCAAAAAAGTTTATAGTGTAAACAAAAACTGATAACATTAAACATACAAGTATCATTATTTAACAAGATGACTTGTTACATCATCATGTTTGTACTAAAAACAAAACCAGAAACTGTGGACTCCAATGAGAAGGTTTACTGTTTTCTAGCCAGAAAGCTCTTCACAATACTTCCTTTGTTTTCATGTTGAACAAAGTGACTAAACTTGGTGGACATCTCTCTTCCCTCCCAGGAGCTTCCATTACCACTCAGAATGTGAAAGTTTCTATTCCTCAAAGTTAAGTAGGGTGTAAAGGGCTAAAGTACCAGTCCCTCAAAGGCTTCTCTGTGTGCCTGTCACATGCACTGTCACATACCTTATACAGTTATCAATACTGACTTCCACATCACCCAAAAGCAAGCAAAGACACAAGTTCTGGCAGAAGCTGGGAGCTCAATTTTGTCATAAGGGTGTGCTCCTTCATGCAAGGTAAGCCACACGAGCCTTTTTCTTTGCAGGCTACCTGTTTATCCACAGAAGCACCACTGAATCACTCTGTAGCCTGATGACCAGGAGCTGGGTTGGCTCAGTAAGAGGCAATCTCCACACCAGACCACCTCTGCTCAGTGAAGAATCTCATATAAAACATATCACAAAAAAATACAGAGGAGATCCCAATCAGTACCTGCAGGTGTGGGTCTGCTGATTAGGTATGGCACAATGAAGAAAGTAAAGGTATAGTGATCTTTACCTTGACTCATACACCAAAACACTACACTGCATGGAAACCTCTTTATCCTCAGATAAATCTCTTCTAATATGGTCAGCAAACATACTGGAGAAAAAAAAGCTGAATAGGACTATATATTTTCTTAGCAATGTTTTGTTAGAATTATGCATACAAAAATATTTATATATTCAGACAAATCAGTACGCAAGTCCTCTCAAATCTGTAAGGCCCTAGAGCAAGGGAAACAGACACTAAAGACAAAGGACCGTGACACAGCTGACTCATCCCTATACAGAATTCTGAACGTCAAATTTGACACTGAAGTAACTAAGTAACACAGTGATCCAAAAAACTCAGACAGAACTACTGAAAATAAAGTTCAGTGTTCTTATCTGAGATAGTTTTGATTCTGTAGTGCACTCTGCCAGACTAAACATGGCCATGGCCTCAATGGCCACTGCATTACTCTTATCAAAAAGCCCTGACTCTTCATGAACTGAAAAAAAAATCAGCTTAAGATTTGGGGAAGAAACAACAGTTTGTAATCCAAGAGCAAATCCAAGAGGAATCACTTACTGGCTCACATGGTCCAGTGGCTAATGGCAGGAGACTTCACAAGATTTTACATAACTAAATGGTAATGCCATTCCAGCTCTGGGAAACTTTTCTGCACATGCCAGTCAGCAAGAGCTGCAGACACAGACCAGAGGCCAGCACAGGCTACCAGCTCCATTACAGACCTGGGACTACCATCAGGTTGCCACTGGTATCTCCCTGTTCCCCAGCTGCTGCTGTTGAAATAGCTATGCTGAGACCTGGAGAGTGACAGGTACCCCTGCTATGATTAATCACAGAATGGTTTGGATTGAAAGTGCTCTTAAAGATCATCTAGTTCCAACCCTACTAGCAGACCAGGCTGCTCAATGCCCCATCCAACCTGGCCTTGAATACTTTCAGGGACAGACCGTCCACTATTTCTCTGCACAACCTGTTCCAGTGTCTCATCGCCTCCACAGTAAAGAATTTATCTGTAATATCTAATCTAAACCTACCCTCTTTCAGTTTAAAGCCATTCCCCATTGTCTTATCACTAAAGGACTTCATAAAGACTCCCTCACCAGCTTTCTTGCAGGTCCCCTTTAGGTATTGGAGGCCTGCTCTAAGGTCTTCCCAGAACCTTCTCTTTTTCAGGCTGAACATCCCCAACTTGTTCAACTTGTCTTTATAGGAAAGTTGTTCCAGCCCCCACATCATCCTCACAGCCTTCCTCTGGACTCACCCCAACAGGTCCATATCCTTCCTGTGCTGGTGACCTCAGAGCTGGATGCAGTGTTCCAGGTGGGGTCTCACCAGAGCAGAGGGGCAGAATCCCCTCTCTCGCCCTGCTGCCCGCACTGCTTTGGATGCAGCTCAGGATGTGGTTGGGTCTCTGGGCTGCAAGTGCACATGGCCAGGTCATGTTCAGCTTCTCATCCACCAGCAACCTCAAGCCTTTCTCCTCAGGGCTGCTCTTGATCCATTCTCCTCCCAGCCTGTATTTGTGCTTGAAATCACCACAATCCCCATGCAGGACCTTGCGCTTGGACTTGTTGACCTACATGAGATTTACATGAGGTTCTCAAGCCTGTCACAGACACACTCCCTCTGGATGGCTTCCTTTCCCTCCAGCATGTTGGCCACACCACACAGCTTGGTGCTGTCAGCATTCTTGCTGGGGGTGCACTCCATGCCATGGTCCCTGTCACCAACAAAGCTGTTAAACAGCACCGGTCCCAATACCAGCCCCTGAGGACACCACTCGTCACTGCTCTCCACTTGGACATTGAGATATTGACCACGGCTCTTTGAGTGTGACCATCCAGCCAACTCCTTATCCAACAAGTGGTGCATGTGTCAAATCCATGTCCCTTCAGTTTAGAGATAAAGAACAGTGGCAAATGTTTTGTGTAAGTCCAGGCAGGTGCTGTCAGTTGCTCTTAACCACCAATTCCTTAACCGTGTTATAGAAGGCCATTAAATTTTTCAGGCACAGTTTGCCCTTAGTGAAGCCATGTTGGCTGGCACCAAACACATTCTTATTTTCAATGTGACCGAGCATAGTTTCCAGGAGGATCTATGCCCTGATTTTGCTGGGCACAGAGGTGAGACTGGCTGACCTGTAGCTCCCTGTAGTTAAGCTAGCATGGATGTATCCTCTGGCATGTAGCTGATTCACACTGCTACTCAGGCCAAGAACTTCTTGTGAAAACAAACTCACCAGGAGAAAAAAAGCAAATTACTTTCCCAGATAGTGAAGAATGGGAATCTCTGTGTACAGCCCAAGGAGAACCCAGTCCATTCACTCCCTTGGCAGGCACTGATCTGACCATGGGCTTTGGTACAGAGTAGTAAAACTAGCTAATACTGCTAGAAATTGCAACAAGAAACAAAAAAGCCCAGATGGGCACAGAAAGTGAGATTCAGGCCAGGGACAAGGCATCAGCTCTTAAAACCAAACAACAAGTTTCTCTCTCGACTAGACCAAATGAACATCGACACCAATCTCATCTACACAATCATCTTCTCAAGAGAAGAGAAGCTAACAGGTCTCAGTCTATGAATTCCACTTCTCTTATGCCTGTCCACTGCTGTTTACACCCTCCCCTCCACAGCACAACCCCACAAGTGCAGGTTGAACCTGCAAATTGCCCCAGTTAAAGAGCCAGTTGAAAGACAGCTGCCCTTCACACTAATTTCTTTTCTTCTTGCAAAGCTGTTTTTAATTCAGATCAGTTCAGTGATCCGATATTATCACAAAGCCTTACCAACAGTTGTGCAACCACAGCCAAAAAAGTGGCAAACTGCCATAACAGTTGTAGCATTTTTATTCAGCTTTGTTTGGTGCCGAAGGCAACATCTCATTCAACTGCACTGCTCACCAAGCTGTATTCTTAAATGGCAGCAGTTTCCTTCAGTTCAAATGGCACAGTTACATTTCTGGGGTTGTTAACAAGAGTTAATAACTGTCAACTGCTGCAAATGACACCAATATTTCTACTACTGAATAGTATTGATTTTAAGTATTTGTGCAATCAAAGGATCTTTGTATTTGTGTTCATTATGCTTATATAATATATATTATATTTATGCTTATATATTATATATGTAATATATGTAATATAATTGTGATCATAAACTAAAAATTCCAAAGGACATCAAGACAGACTTTCCAGTTTATATTTTCCCTTGCCAAAATACTGCCAACTCCTAAGTTTGCACAGAGATAAAAGGAGCCAAGTGGAACCTGACTGCAGAAGCCTGATACTTTTTTCATAGGATGAATTTTATAATTCATAGCGAACTAGTCTCCTTCAGGAGAGGATAAAAATCATCTTACCAACACTGGGTCTTGACCTGCAGTCACACACTTCTTATACAGCACTGAATGAATCCTTCAGCCTCTGTGCCTCAGCTCCAGGGTAGGTAACGTGTCTCCCCTGGTCTCAAAGAGACATTTTAAAAGGTACATCACTATATACAGATTTTCAAATACTGCAGTAACAAGGATCATATAAAAACCAAAGGGGGCTAGCCAGGTGGCATGCAGTCTCAAAACACATGAATCTCGAGCTAAAAGAGCTAGCAACAAAAATGAGCACAGTTAATAAAATGGTCATCATCATCTGCTTTACTAGATAGAAGCATCCTGTGACTATGCAAATGCACAGCACCACAAAAAATTTTGCAAGTAACTTAGTTTTTGATTATGATGCAGATCATAGCTGTGACACACTGAAGAAACCACTGCGAGCTTACTGATACTTTATGTTTCTAAAAATCTCATCATTCAAAATACAAAACACAAGCACATCTAGACAATATAAAAGGCCTGTGCAACACCTGCAACTTCCCTCTACTTCACTGATGACAAACAAAAGAGACCAGTTTTACTACAAGGAGGAAATAAAAATAAAATGGTAAATTGTACCTTGCAACAGGTTGATACGGTTTTCTAGTCACAACTGGAGAAGGAGGAGGGAACATAAAAAAACGGACTTTCCAGCTCACTGAAGGAGGACTTCAAGTTTCTTGCTCACGCATGAGTAAAAAGGCTCTTTTGAGACTGTACAAATGTGAAGAATAAGACAAGATGACCACATAACCACAGCAGGAATCTGCAATGACAAATCAGACACTTGATCTATTTAGGGAAAATAAAATTCAGCGTATCAGTGGTGTGAGCCCATAACAAGTAGTGACAGTACAAAACAGATTCAAATACAAATTACTCTTAGAGAGGGAATGATCCAAACTGTACCTAACACCAAATGGCAGGATGTCCAGCAGAGAAGACATGAAGACCATGTTCCCAATCCCTGCTTACTACTGCAGGCAAAGACTTAATTTTAAAAAGCATTCCACTGCAGTTAACTTTTGTAAAGCTTGCTATTAAGCAATATGGGGGTTTAATCAATAAAATATATACCCAACTGCTCATTGACATGCTCCTAAATGCACATTTTATTTTGTCTGATGACTGACGTTTGCTTTTTAGCTTCTACAATATATAAATTTCAAATATGGCATCACATAATTACCAGTGGTAGAATCACAGAATCATTTAGGTTGGAAAAGACACTTCAAGTGACCGAGTCCAGCTGTTAACCTGACTGTGCCAGGTCCACCACTGAGCCATGTCTACATCTTCTGAACGCATCCAGGCATGATGACTAAACTATTCTCCTGGGCACTCTTCTCCAGTGTCTGACCACCCTTCCAGTGAAGAAATTTTTCCTAGTACCTTATCTAAACCTCCCTTAGCACAGCTTAAGGCCTTGCCCTCTTGCTTGTTATCTGGGAGAATTGAATGACTCCTGCTTGGCTACATCCTCCTTTGCACTCCCCTGATCCTCCTTTTTTCCAGGCTGAACACCCCCAGCTCCCTCAGCTGCTCCTCACAGGAATTGTGCTCCAGATCTTCCACCAGCTCTGCTGACCCTCTCTGGACATGCTCCAGCACCTCAATGTCTGTCCTGCAATGAGGGGCCCAGAACTGAGCACAGCACTCGAGGTGTGGCCTCACCAGTGCCAAGGACAGGGGGACAATCCCTTATCTGGTCCTGCTAGCCACACTGTTGCTGATACAGGCCAGGATGCCACTGACCTTGCCCGCATGGGCACATGCTGGCTCATGTTCAGCTGTTGTTGACTAGCACCCCCAGGTCCATTTCTGTTGGGCCCCTTTCCAGCCACTCTGCCCCAGCCTGTAGCTAATTGTAACCCAGGTGCAGGACCTAGTACTTGGCATGTTGAACCTCACACCACTGGCCTTGCCCATCGATCCAGCCTGTCCAAATACCTCTGCAGAGCCTTTCTACCCTCAAGCAGATCAACACTCCTGCCCAACTCGGTGTTGTCCGCAAACTTACTGAGGGTATACTCAATCCTCTCATCCAGATCATCAATAAAAATCTTAAAAAGAACTGGCATCATTACTGGGCCCTGGGAAACATCTCCTGTGACCAGCCACTGGTTGGGTGTAACTCCATTTACCACCACTCTCTGAGCCTGGCCATCAAGCTAGTTGTTTTAACCAACAGAGAGAGAGAGCAATGCCATGGGCTGCCAGCTTCTCCAGGAGAATGCTGTGGGAGACAGTATCAAAGGCTTCAGTAAAGACCAGGTAGCCTACACCCACAGCCTTTCCCTCATCCACTGAGCAGGTCACCTTCTCATAGGAGGTGATCAAGTAACCAAAGCAATGGCACTGCAACACCAACAAGTGTACATTCTTCAATCACTTCATAAGACAAATCTTAAGGCAAGCTCCCAGCAATCGCTAGCACAGCACTGCACTGTGCAGGGTGCTGAAAAGTGCATGGAAGCTGTGCCAGCTCTTATCTATCCTTAAAACCAAACATGAGCTGGGGGGAAAGCAGGAGTCAGTGCCTTACAACCAGATGCCCAAGGAAAGGTTGTTGCCAGTTTCTAAAGCAGCCAAGAATACCAACACACCTAATGCACCTTGGTTACACAGAACATAAACACACAGACTAGGCACAGTAGGTTCAGGACTGGAAGAATCACTAAGCATATTTTTAACAGTACATGGAGCACATTACATGACCACAGAGAAAGTAGCTTTTCTAGTTTCTAGCCCATTCTGCTGGTGTCAAAAGTGAAAAAGAAACTCTTTAGTTCCCTACAGGCTAGATAAGGAGAGAACACCATTCCACAAACACACCCTATTATAGTAAAACATGTGAGCAAATGCTTAGGCACGTGTTTCAATTCTCCCAATATCAAGAACATCCAAATACATAACTAAAGACAGCCTCTAACTAGCACCCAGTGAACTTGGAGAAGGAAACTTCCTGCTGCTTTTAATGGTTTAAGGATCAATTCCTAGACTTAGAATATGATTTTCACCTCCCTGTTTTATCTAACTGTGGGAAGGGAAGAATGCATGAAAGAGATGTAATACAGTAAAATAAAAATAATTAAGAGGAACATTTTTACAATCCTGTTTCATTTTCTCCCAATAAATGAATTATTAGACACTGATCTTTAAGAGCAAAAGACATTTGAATAATTATGTTCAATTTTGGTTTTTCTGAATCAGTTTTGAAATGGCTATAAGGAAAAAAACCCAATAGATTATGGATAGGAAAAAATATTTGGGTGGAGAAAGAGATGTGACAAATTAAATATTATTTATGTTCTGAAAGAGTCGGAGTAACAACTACATTAGGCATTCATCAGAACAAGGCTTCTCTACTTTGAAGATGGAAGAATTTTGAGACACAATTTAATGAACTTCATTACAAACATCTCCACCATAATAAACCATGAGAGAAACATCCTATAAATTTACATTGCAACATAAAAAAGCCCAGTGGGTGCTACACTATACATTCACAAATTTCAAAACCACCAATGTTCCTTATGTTACGCTCATTTTAAGAAGAATTTCTGTGGGTTTAACTTTGATCTAAGCCCTCCCCACCTTACATTCTCCAAATGTTAGTGTCAAAGCATCTGCATAAATACACAACTATCTAACGAAACGGAAGGAACAAACCCTCTGTTTCTCCACTTTAAGCAATATCCTTTCAGAAGCAACACGAAACAAGTGTATTTACATTTCCTTAAGGAGAGATAACAACATCAACACCAAGTTTTCCTAAAGCAACAGCATGTACCTTAGCTTAGCTTTTAAGAGGCAGCATTAAAGAGAAAAGGCAGGGGCAGAGGATAATCCAGAAACCTCTTATCACCTAAGTAGGTATTGGAAAGATTGCTACTTCACCGAAGTCTCTTTATGGTACTAACAGGTAAGTTTACTATTTAAAGACTTTCCTGCCGTCTGACTCTATTCGGCAAAATCAGCGTCTTGGGCAGAAATGTCTCAGTGCAGCTGCTCTCCCTGCAGCGCCCAGCCGGACCTCCACAGGGATGGGCTGCGCGCACCTGGAAAAGCCCGTTCAGCCGCAGCAGAGTTCAATCCCGGAATAGCCAGCGCCTCAGGCATGCAGGAATCTACCTCCCACCATTCCCCCACATATTGTTGGATGCTCTTTTTCCTTAAAATGCTGCGGTCCCACATCTAAGAGACTTAAAAGTCCGTGAAAGTTGACAGAAAAATCTCCCCCCTCTCGAAACGAAGATATACAGACAGAAAGACAGACAGACAGAGACACACACGCACATAGCACAGGAACGAGACACGTTTTCCGCCGGTCCTTCAGGCCTCGGGTGCCGGCGGAGCTCCCGGCGGGGACAGGCACCCGCCGCGGCTCAGCACTTGACCCAGCCCAGCTCGGGGACCCCGCCGGCCTCCGCCCTGCGCCGCCCGCCTTCCCCACAGCCCTTCTCCCGCGGTCGAAGTGAAGAGCCCTAAACCCACAATCAGACAAACCGGAGAGCCCTCGCCGCAGTCCCCGGGCACGCCGCGCCCGCCCGCGCCGCGGCAAGGGACACACGGCGGGGCACGGCAGGCTCCGCGCTGCCCGCGGCCGGACCGCGACCGGGACCGGGACCGGGACCGGGACCGCTCCTGCGGGGCGTCCTCCCGCCGCCGGCGCCCCGCCGAGCACCCCGAGAGCGGAGCGGGGAACCGAGCAGCCGCCCCCGGCGCTCCCGGCCGGCACTGCCGCACTCCCTCACCTCCCCGGCAAATGACGGCGGGAGGCGGTGCGCGGGCCGGCTCCTCCCGCCAGCGGCTCCTCCCTCCCTCCCGTCCCGGGGGCGAGGCGGCGGGACTGCTCGGTGGGCGTCGGGCGAGCCTTCTCGGCTGTCCCCGCGGCCCCTCCCGCCCCTCCGCCGCTTCCCTTCGCCCTGCGGATGAGGGCGCTCTGGGAGCTTGTTTGCGGCACCGGCCGGCTGAGCGGCTCGCCTTGGTGGTCCCGAGCCTGCAGGAGACGCGACTGCGAGAGGCCGTGGAGGGCTGCGTGCCGCTCTGGTGTGCGACACCGTGGTGGTGCACGGAAAAGTGACGGCGCCTGTTGACCCGTTTGTGACAGAGGGGCTCTGGCTCCGCTGCTCACGCCGAGAAATTTCTTCCTAACTAAATTTCCCCTCTTTCAGTTTGTACCCATTACTCTTATCACTGCTCTTTGTCTTCCCGACAGAGAGTTCTTCTCCGGCTTCCCTGTAGACCCCCTTCAGATACTGGAAGGTTGCTATGAGATCTCCATGCAACCTTTTCTTCTGCAGGCTGAACAGCTCCAAATTTCTCAGCCCGTCTTAGCCCCTGTTCTCAGTCCCTGTGCAGGGCTGAGCCTATTGGCCTGGACCAGAGGGTCACCTTCCTTGCCTTTCATTTTGTTTCTCTTCATTCATCACATATGAGCTCCGAATTCTGTTTCTCACATAAAACTACTTTAGGGCTGGCCACCAGCAGACATGTGCACCCTGGACAGGACCACACGAGAATAGCCACTGGCAACGTTCACCTAGTCATTCCCATCTATGCTGAGAAGGCAAAAAATCCAGGTTGTTAATTCTCCCAACACGTACTTTCCATGTTTAAGTTTTTCAGGCCTCAGGGAAAAATTTAGGGGGAAGAATTGAGAAGGAGGATAGTGAGGAAGGCTATAAATCAGTGTAAATGAATGACTGTGGAAAGGAAGCTGTGAAAACAAATGTGCTAAGATTTCCTTCTGAAGAAAATGGGAGGTTGCTGGGACTTCATCTGCAACACTGCTGCACGCAAGAGAATATCTCTCCTACAGGGCCCTGGGCTCTTCTCAGGGAGCAGATTGCTGTGGCTGTATCCCTGCTGTGTGAAGCAAGGCTGCGCAGTTGACTGCCTGTTTGCTGCTTGAGAATGATTAAGAACCCTAAGCAGCTGCTCAAGACCTTTTTGTTCCTGGTAGAATAGACTACTCCCAAGCTACACAACGTGTGTGCATAATAGCTCTGCATTTATAGCTGTAATTGCTGATATCGGACAGGCTGACTCATGCACACTGAATTCCAAGTGCAGAAGGAACTATTGTATGCCTGCGTGTGTTAAAGAGAAGAAATAACATAGCTTTTCAATGTTCTGCTTCCATTTCTCTTCTGTTTTGTTCAAGGTCCTTACTTCACTCTTTTTTATCCTCCATGGTATTTATAAAACAACATCGTCACATGTTTACTCAAACCTATGTGCAATAGTCGCACCACTTAAAGACAGTGGCTGCCCTAGGTCAGAGCTGCAAGAGAGATTCCTGGTAAACTAGCTTCATCCACTGATGCTTCAGTTTCTGCTTTTCACAGCAGTCGGAGTACAGTGGCTCATATACACTGCAGTCAGATGTGCCATCTGGCTCAGCTCTGAATCTTTAGAGTGGATGGCATTTTTTTAATGTATTCAAAATCTGCAGCTTTAACTAGCTTCTGGTTATATGAGTATTTTCAAGATAGAAAAATGAAAGATGAGAATAATCTAATACTACCTATTCTTCCCAAAATTTCCTTTCAGATTTTTAAAGTGAATTGCTTCATGTCATATTCCATCTCAATGGGCAAGACTAAACTGTCCTACAGAGCTATTACAAAGGAAATTTTAAGAACTGCAGATGCAGTGACTTTGGTTATATGTGATGAACAGGCAATACCAAGTCCCAGGCCCTGTCCCAAGAGTGGGCAGAACTCCTGACTACTCTACTTTCAAAAAAGCATCCTAAAGCAAAAAAAAAAAAAAAAAAAAAAAAAAAAAGTGTCTTCTTTCTTCTTTGTGCTGAACCAAACTGATACCTGAATGCTTTTATTCCACTCTTGCATGTACTCTGTCACAGTGCTATATGATGTAAGTAAACTCTCAAAGAATGAAAAGTCATGAATCTCAATTACCATGTTTTTCTCCTCACACTGCCAGGGTCTACTCATAGCTCTCTGGGGTCTTCCAACTACATGCAGGTATACGAAAACCAGACAGATAGGACACGAGTTGCCTCTAGTTGTGATATTAGATATCTAGTTACAATCTAATTTTCCTCAATTATAATTTTGGTAGATTGCCCTTGCCATGATTTATCTCCAGCTGGCAACCAAGCGCCACACAGCCACTCACTCACTCCCCCTTGGAGTGGGAAGGGGGACAGAACTGGAAAAAATAAAAGTAAGAAAACTCATGAGCTGACATAAGGACAGTTTAATAGGTAAAGCAAAAGCTGTGCACGCAAGCAAAGCAAGGGAAGAAATTCACTCATTTCCCATGGGCAGGCAAGTGTTAGCCATCCCAGAAAAACAGGGCTCCATCAGGTGTAACATTGACTTGGGAGGACAAACACCATCACACTCAATATGCCAGGTCCTTCCTCCTTCTTCCCCCAGCTTTATATGCCAAGCATGACACCATGGTATATCGAATCCCTTGGGTCCGTGGTCCCGACTTCTTGTGCACCTTGTTGGTGGGGTCCCATGAGGAGCAAGTAAGGCCTTGATGCCATCTAAATACTGCTCAGCAGTAACAAAAACATCCCCCATTTACCAACACTTGTTTCCAGCACAAATCTAGCTACTGTAAAGAACAGTAACCCTTCCCCAGCCAAAATTCCATGCAAAGTTCCGTGTTATGCTGCGTATACCATGAGAGCTAGTGAGGTAACTGCAGAAATTCTGGAGCTTTGGGAGTAGTTGAACGTATTTTTCTTCTTTGTATAATCATTGTTTGATGGGGCGGATGATGATGTTTAGCGAGGACATTTATGACAACCCGTAGCAAAGTTTTTATTCCACAAAGTATCTGAGATGGGAGAAGTACTATTATTTACTTTTATAAATGGGTGACTGAAGACATGTATTGACAATATACTGAAGTCGGTTTTGAGACTCATAATTCCAGATCAAAAATGCTGTGGCAGAGTGATGATCTGGTATAAATACCTTTTTCTGGTTGAGACCCTTTCAGACAATTTATAGGAATTAGCTTTATGCTGATGAGATTTTTACCTTTTTTACCCACACATCTTACATTCTTGATGGTGTGGGAAGATGTGTAATTGTATGTCATGCCTAAGTCAGGACAAATTTATGCTGCCAGGAGAGCCAGTGGTGCACAGCCCTGGGATGAATTTTGATGAAACCATCAGTAGTTGCAGATGGATCATTTTGCTGATGCAGAATATTTAACATTTTTCTTGTGTCAAAACTTTTGCATAAGGATGGCAGTACAGAGTGCTCAGTCACTGCAGGATACTAGAGTTGTAGTTATCTCTACCAGGAGTGAGATGAGATAATCCAAGTAATTTTTTTTGTCTTAAAATCCATGAACCAGTGCACATCTGAACTACTGACTGTGGAATTTCAGAGTACAGAGTCCAGCATATGCACAGATAATATTTTACGCCCACATTAGTAATTTTGTTTTCACTTTCCTTTGGTTTTACATATCTGGTAAGCATGGACCAATTTTTGAAGGAAAGTTGGAAAGTTACAAATAGGAAGATCTACTTTCTTCAGCCTTAAAAGAAAAAAAAATCAGAAAGGATTTCTAGAAATTTTCAAATGCAGTAAGAGTTGCCAGTTAGAGTCTTCTGAGTAGCAATGGGTAATGAAACCTTTTGCATCAAAAGCCTCTCTCCAGAATATGACTTATGCAGGAGGTAAAACTTCATGTGCTGTTTCAAGACAGACAATTCTCTGATACGTTAATTTGGAGAGAATTTTTTTCCCTATAAATGTATGGAACTACGAAGAGTTCTATTTCTTCTTTTAATTAAAATAAGCAATTTTCTTTACTATGCTTCTCTCTCACCATGAGCAAGGAAGATTTTATTAAAAACCAGAACCAGACTGTTTTCCACATCTACTGATTTGATCAGCTTATGAAAATAATAAAAGGGTATATATTAAAATAATATTGAGCATGCTCATTAAGAATACATTTTACAGGAAATTAAAATTTACTGGTTTCTTATACTTGTCTTAATATCCAAGGACATTTTCTCCTTTCTGTCTAGTAATTACAGATTTATATTTTTACATACTATCAAGGAGTTGTGAGCTATGTCATATCAGAATGTCAACACTAAGCCTGAATTTTTTTGTTTGCTGAAAACATAAGCAGGACAGAAGGCCTTATAAAGGCCTGAATGATTTAAGAAAATGCAGCTTATTTGATTGGGATTACCTGGATTTCTGATGACTGCTTTCAGATGATCATGAATCTTTGGTATCTAAGATCTGATTGCTTTTGTCGTCCTCTCCCACTTTTCTTTTTCATTTACTTTTTTTTTACTCCACAAGCAATGTAGATAACTGAGCAGAACTAGGCACTCAGTTTTGCTCTAGAAGCTCTTCATACTCGTGAGCCACAGTCATTCAGACAATCTTTGTCTACAAGCTGACAAGTCTATCATCCTGTTCTCTTCCTTTGAACAAAATTATCTTCCTTGTACTGCTGACATTATTATTCTAAACAGAACAGATGTGCTTTTCTGAAACCTGTGCAGGATGGGAAACTGTTTCCTCCCTGAACCACCTTCTTCAGCTTTCAGTCCAGCTAAGATTATTTCTGGATTCCTCACCCATGACTCCATCATTTTATCCACCCGCATATCCCTGCATTTTTGCTACTTAATGAACAGTTCTGCAATCAGCTGTATTTTTCCAATTGTTCTTGTAACTGTGAGGCTGCAGAGCAAGCTAACAGCTTGCAGACAGGACTTCCAGTGTGAGTGTTGCCATTATTTCCTGTTTTCTTGAAAAAAATTACATCATCTAAGACAGGCCCACAAAGGAAATTATATGTAAGACAAAAGAGGTTTTAAAAACTTTCAGAAGGTGAAAGAGAGAGAAGCATCTGGATGAGTTAAAATTCCAGCACTGCCAAACAGAAAGCATGCAAAGTTCTGGCAGTTAATTGGTTGCATTTTGCCACATTTTCACTTGAAAACTGAGCAGTGTTGAGCTCTTCTAGCTGTCAAAAACTAGGTTACATTGATTCTGTTTCCCATTTTAGGGCATGCACCTGAAGTGATCTAATCTCTAGGAATTCCCATGGAATAACAGTAATGGAGAAATTCTAAACCAGTCTTTCCTTTCCTGCTAATTTTATTGCTTAGTTGATATAGATGCAATCTGGTTCAGAGAAGGGGAAGAAATAAGTAAAATGTTAGAGTAAATGTTTCTGAATGTTTTGTTGACTAGTCTTCTAGTTCCATGCTCTTTAAAATAACAGAGTAATGATAGATAGATAGATAGATAAATAGATAGATAGATAGATAGAAGGATGATTTGAACTCACCTTTTTAAAAAATATCAGATTTAAAGTGAGATTGCATTTATAAAGATTTTACATGTTCACTAATTATACAGTCATTAATTCACAATAAGTTGTGTTATTTGGAGTATAAGAATTCTACTTCATATCTGAAGTAGTCTGGAAAATGAAATTTAGAGTATATGTTTGCATTTTTAAATTCTACAAAAGGTATAATGACACAACACAAACAAACAAACAAATAAAAGTAGGTATTGGCCTGTGGCATACACCCTGAAGACTTTGTCTGGTTTTTGTGGCTTTCTCCTTCTCAAAGCTGTGTTTTCTCTTTGAGACACTGAATTGAAGTACACTTTGGTCTGAGTGCATGTTTCAAGTTTCTCTGAAAATAAAATATAAAACTCCCAGTTTACCACGTGGCAGAGCAAGACTGTCTTTAAGGGAAATCTAATGCCACTGCAACATCTTCCATGTAGAGAGATACTTTCTCCCATGCTTGGGATTCTGCCCCCTCTGATAGTGAATTATTGTTTCTAGTCTCTCTGGGCTACTTCATGTTTTTCTATTTAAAGAGTATCTTATCCTTAGATAAAAGTGTGTGAATACAAAACTACACCTAGCAAGAATTTATCTTGCTTCTTTCCAGTCCTGTGAGATACTTTTCTCTCTCACAGAAGGTGTTAGCAGAGTTCTATAGACTATGAACACCTGCGACTTTGCAGAGCTTTGTTTATGGTACAGTAGAAAAATATTTTGACAATGGATGTTTTAGGATTTTAGCCAATCACCCCCAAGGGGTGGCTGATCCTTTGACCAATTAGACTATGAAGAAAAAAGTCTATAAAGGAGTTTGTAAAATAATTAAATAGATCAATCCTGCTGCACAATTCCTGTCTGTTGGATCTCTCCTCTCCTACCTACCACTCCACACCGTAATAAAAGTGTACTCAGGATTCATGTCAGAGAACTTAACCATGAGATGCAGTGTGTTTCAATGGGTGTTGGTACCATTTTACTGATAAAATCCTGCTCTTGAGGTGTACATGGGTGTAAAGCTGTACTCATGTGAGCAGAGGGGAAGAAGATTCCATTTCTAAGAGTATTCAGAAGTGGATTGCTCAGGGACCAGTAAGATATCTTACTATTTCAAAACACAAAATTTCTTTTGCAATTACATGCAAGTTTTATTGAATTATTTCAGAAATATTTTCCAAGTGTGGGTCTCTATCAGTTAGTACCAGGACTAGAAAATATTGCTTTATTCCCTAGCTAAACAGAAGTTCTAAATCATGAGACATATCCTCTTCTGGATAGAAGTAGAGACCAAGCCCACATGGATTTTTTCTTCCAGACACATTCCTTTATAACTGCACAGAAACAGGGTTGCAGTGTATTTGTCTTTCTATTGTTATATCACATCATATATCACATATCATGGAGAGGTAGGTACATTGTATTCCTGTGCTAAGGTTACCTCCTGTCTCTGTGGCACAGCAACAGTGCTGTGCAAATACCCTGAAGGGAACTCCGGTACCAGATACAATAAAGTCACAGAGACGACTTCATTGGCCAGAGAAAGGGTGATCCTACACAGGTAGGGCTCTGAATGAAGTGTCTTCCAGTACTGTCTGTAAATCGTGATAATTAGGCATACTGCACTTGCTAACACTGCATGAGATGCTGCATTAGGCTTTGTGAGCAATCAAGCAAATGTTCTGTAGTTAACAAGCTACTGCTTCTAAGTCTGTGGAAAATGCTAAAAAATGTGTTAGTAATTGTTTCCAGTCACAAAAGAAAGAAAATAATAATAACCATAGCAGAACAAACAAAACCAGAGGGACATGAAACAAGTTTGTAAGAGTTCAGAATTCCTTTTCCTCGTCTGACTAAAATCCAGCATATTCAGGAGAATTTCTTTCAGAGTGTCTGAATCTTCTTTTGACTCCATCGATTGAAACTGTATATCTGGAAAAACTTTAATAACTGAGACAACTATCATGATGCTTCAAAAGTTTTTGCTACTGTTCTATTACTTGGTGATCTCTGTGCATTCAGAACTTGATGTCTGAACAGAAGACTGTCAAAGGTAATGGGACAAAGATGCTGAAAATGGGTCTCTATACAGAAGTCTTCAAAGAACTAAGGATAAAATTTTGAATATATGTTCCTGATTTGCTCACATGACATAATTGCTAGCTTTTATCATATTTCTGATTGGGATGTCTCCTGGAAACAGTGGAATATGATTATGTTAGAATGTTAGATTATGTTTAGATTTTGTCAGAAGAATTTTTTATCTTTAGCCCATTAGTTTTGCTGTAGATAATGGTATCATTTTTGACTGAACAGTTCTGCTGAGCTTTTCTGTGTTATCACTGTTTATTGGTATTCAGATGTTATTTATGAACAACTTTTAGAGAAAAGAAATATTGAAATGCAGATAAAGGTTCAAATCTTGTTTCTTTTACAGTCATGACTGCAGTTCATCTCTCTGTAGCATAAAATTGAAGATGAATTTGAAGAAGTGGCTAGGAAAAATTAATAGTGAATAGGTCTGCATGTCTAAAAATTGGATGCCCTTCACCTAAAATCACCTGGCAATTAAGAAACCTGCTCCATTTATTGAAAAAAAATTACTCTAGGCTCACATTCTTAGTGCTTTTACTTTCCAAACTTCATTTGAGTTCTTCATACATTTAAAGAAAACCTGTCTTCATTCGGAGTGAATTATAGCATCACGAGAAAAGAGCAACCAAGACAGCAAGAGACAAAATATTTTTAAGAAATCTGTAAGGAACAAACCCCCTGTTTCTTTGACCAGTAGGTATGTTCAAGGTGTTAGACTTTCTTCAGCTAGACAGAACTAAAGTAATAATGCGTTCTCACTTACTACTGGTTTAATTATAGTAGGTAATGTCTTTTTGCTAACATTTTCACCTTCCAAATCAGTATATCCTGTAAGTACATGTAAATTCTCAGCCAAATGAGAATTAAGGTATCCATGCATACCTCAGAGCAAGGTTATTTTTACTGCAGAAACTCTTTTCTAACAAAGTAACTGTCATTGAGTTCTGTTAGCAAAGAAAGGGCCATTTTCTGCTTTGTACTAACATATGATGACTTTCAGTCATCTAGAAGGTTGAATTCCCATTTGTTTATACAGCCCCCCTAACTCGCTGTGGACTTCTCACAGAAATAGGCACTAGCCCCAGGTATGGGACTGCAGGAATGCATCATACAATATTTATGATTGTTTAGGACAAATATGATTGTCATTATGATAAAACAGCCAATATTATTAACTATAGTAATGCTGCATAATCAATATCAATTCAAACTTTGCTCCTGAGCTGCTACTACTTTGCTAAAGCCTGAATTCACAAAAGAGCTTTTCTACATGACTAGTTCCAAAAATACTTTTTTTGGTGGGGTAAAGTCAGATTCCTATAGTGCACAAGCATGGGGAGAAGGACACTTGAATTCTAGATTATATGTAAGTACAGGTCTCATAGCTGTATCACTTTCTTAGATAAATAACCAAAATCTTGAATATATTACCTGTGTTGAGTGAGCTTGAGATAATATTGGGTTTTTCATCGTATGTGCTGGTAGACTCTTGAACTTTCTCTCTTAAACTGTAACTGCTTTTATGAAATAGAAAATGGATTAATCTTTGTAATTGTTGCAAACAGAAGAAAAGTCTTTAAAAACTAAACCACACTACCACTCCCACATACAGAGTACTGAAGAATTCATTATCAGTATTGAAATACTTCAGAAGATGTACATAAAACCTTTAAAAACTTATATCACTGGGTTTTTTCCGTACTTATCATAAATATTTCAGGTTTTGCAATTATTTACATTTTGATTCTTTTTCAATCCTTAATGCTCATTAATTTTTCAGCTGATTCTGGTATTCTCCAAAGTTTTCCTTGAGTGCTGTTTTTAATGGTAAACAGTTACAAGGTATTTCAGGTTTTGTTTTGACTTGTAGAAATAAAGTCTCTCAAAGTTAACTGTTATGGATTCATGTACCTTTTGCCTTTCCACAGAGCCACAGAATGGGTCGTGTTGGAAGGGACCACAGGGAGATGTCTGGTCTGACTTCCCTGCTCAAGCAGGGTCATCCTAGAGCACGTGGCACAGGATTGTGTCCAGGCTGTTCTGGAATATCTCCACTGCAGGAGACTCCACAACCTCTCTGGTCAACCTGTTCCACTTTTCTTCTGCAAAATATTCAGTTCTCTGTTAGGTTAAGGCTATGCAAGTTTATTTATTTCACTTAATAAATCATGTTGACTATGTGGGTGGAGCAGTGATCAATGACTAAGTGGGAAATATCCAAGGACTTCTTCATGATGACTCCCTTCTTTGAACTTTGTACCTGGAAACAGTTCCTGTCAGCATTTCACTTTCTCTCTCAAAGTGATATAAATAAGCAGAAGCCCAAATGCATATTACTTTCACTATTGAAAAGGGTTTGTCAGCTTCCACTCAAGAAAAGATCTACAAAACCTGTCTAAAAATTTCTGCTACTAAACGCTTGGCACTGTGTAAAATCTGAATTAATGCAAAAAGAGAACTTCCTTGCTTGGTCAGCTGCAAAGTCAAGTAGCAGTGATGCAGCATTCCTGTTTTTCCCAGACACAAGGAGACCCTGCAGTGAAACATAACCCAAAGCTCAACTCTGTGCAGCTTTCCATACATAGGATTGCTGAATCTGTAGTATCATATATATGTGTGCATATAAAAAGATCTCAAAATTGTTTGTTTGTTTGGGTTGTAGGTCATCATCTTCCTCTGATTTGGTGTTCATGAAAACAGGATAATGAATCCAAATGGATCATTTAAACTTCTGGGATGTACTTAACCTTGTGTTTGATTCGTCAGCATTGTTGATCATGTCCGCAGATCTGTAGAGAACTTTCGAGGTGTTTAACCTTCTAATAATGAGAAACATTAGATAGAGCAGTAGCAGCTAACATACCTAACAACAGATGTGTTCCTATTGTGGTGTTCTAATTAATAAATTGCACATCCAGCTGTCCCAGGTGAAATCCCTAGAAGAACTGATTACTTTAAATGAACTCTTTAAGTCTGTAAGTGATTATCAGTTTGTTAGCTGAAAGATCCTTGCTAGGCAATGAAAAACAGGATGTGGTGTTGATGGGGGGGATGTTCTGAAGTTGTAAGTTAGTTCACTTCTTTCAGATCAGTTTTCCTATAGACTGAAATTCCAAATTTGCTTCCCCTGAAATTGCTAACCATTTAAATACTAAGTCTGGTTTGTTTGGTTTTTTCAGAGATGGGATGACATTTTCCTCTCAGTTCTGTAGTTCCAAAGGCAACATGAATCTAGTCTTATTTGTCATCTACAAATTTGCTACAGTGTATTTCAGACCATCAGTTTCTTAGGAGACATTTTCAGATTGTGCCAAATTGTCATTAAAATTTATGTTTCTTACAGTATATGCCCATGTTGCTATGATGGTTTCATGTTTGGCAGTCAATAAGCTGATATGCATTCCTATAAAATGAAAAGGTCAAAAAAAAGCTATATAAACTATTTGTTATCATGCAATTTCTCCCACTGTGAATCTAAGTAGTAAATATTAAACTTGTTAGTATTCTCCCCCCACTCCCCCCCCCAAAAAAAAAACAAAGAACCAAGCCATGTTTAGGAAGTTTATTTGATGAAGTCTAGTCATTCCTTGGTGTAAGTAAATTAAATGATAGTCCATTAGCACAGGAAGTCAATAAAATTTTACTGTAAACACTCAACTGAAGATTAAAAAAATACTCAGGATCAGAATGTTGGCACAACCTTTTTTCTTTGTGATCATTTTGCATATCAAAAGTAATTGCTGAAGTAAGCAGCATCTTAAGTGCTTTGGATTGTTTCCTTGACCTCTTTATTAGTTTTTGGTGGGCAGCAAGCTGTCCATGAGCCAGCAGTGTGTCCTGGTGGCCAAGAGGGCCAGTGGTGTCCTGGGGTGCATTAGGAAGAGCATTGCCAGCAGGACAAGGGAGGTGATGCTGCCCCTGTACTCAGCCCTGGTGAGGCACATCTGCAGTGCTGTGTCCAGTTCTGGGCTCCTCAGCACAAGAGAGACACAGACCTGCTGGAGCAGGTCCCGCAGAGAGTGACAAAGATGATGAAGGGGCTGGAGCATCTCTCTTAGGAGAAAAGGCTGGGGGAGCTGGGCCTGTTCAGCGTTGAGCAGAGATGGCTGAGAGGGGACCTCATCAGTGTCTGTGATTGTCTGAAGGGAGGGAGGGTGTCAGTGGATGGATCCAGGCTCGGCTCGGTGGTGCCGAGCAATAGCACGAAAGGCAACGGGCACAGACTGATGCACAGGAAGTTCCACCTGAACATGAGGAGGAAATTCTTTACTGTGCAGCTGACCAAGCACTGGAACAGAGAGGTTGTAGAGCCTCCCTCACTGGGAGAACTTCAAGAACTGTCTGGACACAATCCTGTGCCATCTGCTCTGGGATGAGCCTGCTTGAACAGGGAGGTTGAACCAGATGACCCCCTGTGGTTCCTTCCAACCTGACCCGTTCTATGATTTTACTTTCACAATCATTGTGAAATTACTATAATAATTTGTAAAATCCCCTTTTTCAAACCGTGTTTGAATTGCATCACCATGTTAAATAAAAACATTATTTTATCATACCCACAGTGCAATCTGACACATTTGAGTCAGCAGTTTGGTGGGTAGAATGCTTTTGGTGACAGCTCCCATTTGGCATACTGACAAATTCATTGAGAGTCTGGCTCAATAAAATCAGTGTGTTTCAAGTTTTTTAGCAGATGTCTAAGGGATTATGACTGGAGCAATCTTATGTGCAAGAGCATTTACTGCAAGACAGAAATAACTTTTAAAAATAAAGATCTGGAGGGACTGAAAAGTTTATTTTTCTCCTGGTGAGTTTTTCAGGCCACTAAGGATTTGGTCCTTCCATTGTTAAAACTGATAGCAAAATCTTAAATTATTTTGGTGGGATCAAACCCAAAAGAACGTGTAGTTCTGTGAAAATACCAAACCCATAATATAAATATAGCAAGTATAAGTTAGGATAATTTTGATCTGGATTTTTTTGTTAGTAGCTGAGTATGTTGCCCAAGGGGGTTTTTGTCTCTTTAAGGCAAACTAGAGACTCAAATGTAAAATCAAACATATATCCTTATTCCAATTTTTATTATTTTATTTTTCACTGCTGAAAGTCTTGAATGAAGAAATAAGAGCACTGATTACTCTAATTTATACATTCACTTTCCTCCATACCCTAATCCTCTTCTGTGATGATATTTGTTATCAAATAACTCTGAGAGCTAAACTTACAAGATTGCTGTTTAATCCCTCAGCAAGTTTCCATTCAATGACATTTCAGAAAAAAACGGTGAATCTAAATTGTTATTATTTGATGTCTGGAACTAAATGTACTTACTGGCTTTACACAGCCAGAAGTAGAATTTTCTATTTATTCAGGTAAAAATGACTTGCTAAGTAGTCAGGGTACTGTGTACCTGTATACCCCTGCCGCAGAGGTATCACCCTGGAGGATTTAATTCTTCTGAGTAGTGAATTGATCATTTAAACTGAACAAAGGACTAGGAGTTGTCATTCAGCATCATAGCAAGAAGAATCAGAATAAGCACAACTAGCATCCAGTCACATAGTAATAAAAAGCTGTTACTTATTTAGGGATGCTTTTGAACTACTGGGCCAGAAAGAAATTAAATCCCATTGCTGAACCCATGACCTCATTTCCAAGGTTTCTGACCATTGGGGTTAAGAGGGAAGAGGTCAAGAGAATTCCACATGAAAAGGGATGTGTGTATGTGGGGAGAGCCTATTTTTAAAATCAGGGTAAGGAGAGACCATATACACAAACATGAAGCAGTTTGCACACATGGATTTAACATTGAGAAAACCCTGAGAGTGTATGCAAACAGTGCCATAGTCTTTAGCCTGTGCAAAATTTTTTTTAATTAAACAACAGCTAATAAGGCTTAGGCTGCACAACTGAAGGACCAGAATAATGCTTGCAATTGTTCTTTCTAAATAATTCATCAGTAGTGACTTTCAGGAAACAGCCTTCATGTGCGCACTCAGAGTGCACAAATGTCATGTAAGAACAGTTAGAAAGGTTAGAAACAGCATCATCCCCATATTGGCTCTGTCAGTGCAGAAGTGATAAAGCACAGAAGCAGGAAACACGTTAAGAACTTACTAGCTGCAGCAACTGTTCTTGCAGAACCTCAGTTTCTCTTCAGGCTAAATGCACTGTCACTTTTTAAAGGAATTTGTAAAGAACAAATCACCTTTGCAGTGAGGTCACATGCAGTGTCCCAACCACTAAAAAAGGCTCTTTGTCTAATCTCCTCATCAATCTCTCTCCTAATAAGTTTACTTTTGCCCAAGTCCTCATCTTCACAAATTGCCTAAAAAGTCTTTTGGGAAGAGAGATGGGCTACATCCTTTCTTCACTGTCTAACTTTAGGTAGCCATTCATGCCTTTAAACGGCCTTAAGAAGTGAGCTCAGGCCACCCATCTATTCCTTAAGAAGCCCTGTTCTCTGTCATATGCTCCCATCACCTATCTGAGAGTCATATGTGAAATCTGGCCCCTGGACCACTTCTAAAGTGCACTCAACAGATGGCAAATCCTTTGAAAAGCAACTCCATTAGGCATATTTTAAACTCTGTACACATTTTTTTTTTATTGCTTCTTTATCTTATAGAAAGAATTTGAAAATTGAAGAGTTTTTCATAACTAATTATTTAAAATAGAGTGAAAGTAGCCATCTGTCTTGCTTCAGTTTTATCCTGTTGCCTTATTAACCCACATTATATAGTACTGGCTGTAAATATTAGACAGAACTGTGTTATTAAAAAAAGGGAATTTAACAAGGGAGATTAGGTAAATAAGAGAAAATATAGCGGTAGGAAAAGAGAAAATGGAAGTAGAAGAAAAGATTGGGAGACAGAAAGAGAAAGAAGGGTAGGATAGGAAAAACAAAATGCAGAAACAGTGTACTGTTGTTCTTGCTATTGATAGCATAATGTAATTAACTATCCCATAACTCCCCAACTGCAGAGAAGCTGTGACTATTTCAGCCCTCTTCTTCATAGCTCTACTACTTGGCAGATACTCTTAAGTTCAAATTAACACCACAAATGAAAAAAACACTTTATTTCTGAATGCCTAGACCTCACATATGACAAACGCAGTAGCTAGAGTTGCAAATAAATTTAAAAATTGAAAAGGAATAAGGAAGGCTTGAATAATTGCTGCCAGTAATCTGATTAAGAGCTTGAACCCTCTCATCTTGTACACGTAAACTTGTACTTTGACTCAGTATAACACTTGTCTGCATGTAAGAGCTGTATGATTATATAATTAGCCATAATTGCAATGGTACTGATGCTATGTCCTCCCTCATACAGGGACAGTTTCATTCCAACTGCTTTTTAACAGCAAGGGAGATTTCCCAGAATCCCCAACTCAAGGAGCTGCTCTCCTTTTAAAACCTGGACAAAATTCAAATCCAGTTAAAAAACCTATTTCTTTGCTAAACTCTTTGAAGGATGTGGGAAATATTTTTCCATAGTTTCATGTACTTTTTTTTTTTCTGTTTTTTTTCCAAATGAACAATGGGTTGTTATTAAGTGGCAGGTGTTCATAGTGGCATGTGTGTGTGACCCTAAGTCCTGTTTTCAGGTATATAAAACAATGTCATATTATAGTATCATACAGACTCTCCAGGAGAGAACATGTACACAAGGCAAAACAATGGATTCTGAGATTGATTCTTCAGAAAGGCAAAGGTCAGATTTTACGGTTTGATAAACTCATGGCACTCCCAGTAAAGTAAAGGGAGTTATATCTCACATCAGAGGACAGAACATCAAAAACTTCTTTTTCCTTCTGCTTACCGGTATAAACAAAATAAACTCATCTCAAACTGATGAGGTTTTAATCAGAATGGAATTTCTCTGCTATACATTGAGAAAAACACGTAACCTCAGGTTCATAATTTGGAGAGGCATGTGAAAGGGATGAAAAGAGGCTAAAATTATCATTATTTTATTGATACCTCTTATAAAACACAATATTTTGGTATCCAAGGTAATAACTCTGGGCTGTAACTTGTAGGTTTTTTCTTCTCTGTTTCTTCTTGTGGGGTCATTAAGCTGTATGTAAGAAGACTACAAAGAATACATATTTCATAGGTTGGACCTGATGATCTCCAAGTTCTTTTCCAACCTAGCTGATTCTGTGATTCTGTGATTTGGTTGAGGTGGCCTTTAAACCCTTCTTTGCATAGGTGCATGGGAGTACCTGGAGAAATCTACCTGTTTTGGGAAAACCAAAATTATTTATGAAGCTTTGGGATACTCAAAGTTTATATTTCTCTCCTCTCCACTCTCAGATAAAATATTCAAAGTAGCCAATGCCACATTACATTTCCCATATGCTCTGCAGGTGTAATTGGCATAGAGTAGATAGTGTTCCTGAAAAATTTTGGTTTACTCATTTTCCAGTAAATCCCACAATTTTCAAATATTAATGAGTAGGGAACTGAATATCACAAAGGAGACTGGCAGCTTTACTGGAGAGCAAAGCTTTGGCAGAGAGGAGATCATCATTTTCCTAACACAGAAATTAAGCGTATCAGGGAAATGAGCAGAGGAAAAATCCACTTTTATTCTCAATATAACCATAACCTTGTGTCTTCTGGAACAGCAGTAGACTTTTATCCCAGTTATCAGGCACAACTAATCAGCAAAGCTGGGATGGTAGAGTGGTAGAGTGACATTATTTTGGATAATTTTGAAGTATTCATCTGTTTGGAGGCAATATTTCTGAAATAATACTCATGTAGTCTGGCTACATGAGCACAGAGGGACTTCTTACGTGGCCATCAAGCTAAATTCTGTGTGGTAAGGTGTGAACTTCTGAATTTCTAAATGTGCTCCTTAAAATTCCAATTTAAAGTCAAAACACAGCAGGATTATTACCACGGTCCCTATAATAATCCCATCAGCTGGGATATGAAGACAAGTGATCCCATAGGCTTGTCTAATGCAGAGTTCCATGGACAGTGAGACCATTAGATGTGTGGCTGCAAGTATCATGGCCCTGCACAGATGTTCCCAGCTGCTGCTTCTGGAGAGTCCCATCACCGCTCCTCCCTCCCTGTCCCACCTCCGGGCTTTATAGCAGGTGGCAGATTTCCAGTTGCCATGAGCAGCTCTTATGAGCAGCTCTCCCTTTAGCACACTGAAACTGCTTTTTGTTACTGGGAGTCAATCTTTTAATCGTGTTGGTGTTGCAGATGTTTACAAGAGAGAAGGGCAGAAATTTTCAAAGCAGTGATACATTTCATTTTGCAGTGCTTGGGTGCCTGAAATGAGTAGGGG
The DNA here is from genome assembly GCF_041296385.1 of Aphelocoma coerulescens. Taxonomy (NCBI): domain Eukaryota; kingdom Metazoa; phylum Chordata; class Aves; order Passeriformes; family Corvidae; genus Aphelocoma; species Aphelocoma coerulescens. The sequence continues at coordinate 34,671,376 of NW_027184085.1, forward strand.
TTTGGGAGGTTTTTTTGGAGGGAGTTGTTTGTTTATTGCTTTGGAGTTTTTTGTCCGTGGGTTCCTGAGTATTTAGGAATGAAATTTGTTCAGGTAATTGTAGGAGTAAGCAGCACAGGATATTCTGTGTGTGCACAGAAGACCCACAAGCAGAACAGCAGCTGTTCCCCTGGGATGCATAGGCTACACAAAATCCTCACAACACTTCTGTTTTATGTGGAACTGTGCAAAGAATTAGAGGAGAAGTGAGCAGGAGAAATGAGGCAAGGGAGAAATCAGGATGCCACTCTTATGTGTGCTCAGAGGATTATTCTTGCTGGGATCAAGAAGGCTGTCAGGGAAGCATGTGAAACTGTGACTACATGTACACAATATTTTTAAAACAGCACCTACCTGCTGGGGAACACAGGCAGTAGCCTGGATTAGAGGCTGAAAGAGGGGATGCTCAATAGCCCAAACCCCAGTTCTAGAGGGCAGCAGGCAAAGCTTCAAAAAAGGCAGATCAGTGTGACACTGGGCCCAAGCTGTTACTGCTTCTGAAGACATGGGGCTTTCATTGTTAAAAAGACAAGCAGAAAGTGTTTATGTCTTCAAGTCACACAAGGGACGTAGGCTCGTACCTTCTGTAGGCAAGCCTTGATTAACAGAAGGAGATGTGTACAGTTGTAGCAAAGTGTGTTTCTCAAGTAGTACTGGTGTATTATCAGCAACTGTGTGGTCACCAAGAGCCTCCATGGCATGATGGAAACAAATGGAACATGTCAGGATTTATGGAAAGTTAATACAGTTGATCTGCAATCTGTAAAAGATTTTAAATCCCTTCAGTTTATAGCCTGTTCCAAGAACATGATGCACAGCTATCATGTTTCCTTGCAGAGGATTGTTGTCTGAGTCAAACAGTCGTCATCCAAAGGTTAAATAACTTGTTGGGAATCATCAAGTACTATTCTTATCAGATTTATACAACAGTAAGTGACTATCATAGCTTTCTTAGTTGGTGTCAAGAGAGAGGTGTCTTGCTACTGCAAGGTGTTTTGCAATTACACTGGATTGCCTACTGTGGCTCTGTAATTAAGGATTTAATGTAGTTATCACAGAGTAAAATTGTTATCTACTGGGTGATCTGATTAGTTGACTGCTGTAATAATTTTAATCTGTTTTGTAAACAGCTATGTTCTTTACCCACATGGAATATATGCTTTGGGTATGTCCCACAGGAATTGCTTCATTCTTTGGAACAGAATGGTTCCATTATTTTAAATGTTGTATTTCATTACTTGTTTTATTTAAACATTGGATAATATCTCTGTTAAGACTCTCTTGTCATCTCAGGTTTGCTGTTCCTTTTCCTGTGTGCCACAGGAAACATAGTGAAATAAGGTATAATGTCTCTTTAGATGAGGGACGATCAAAGCTATAACCAAACTACTGGAATATCATACAGATCATAGTAAGAAGTCCTAATCGTGTCAAAAAACTTTACCATCAAAGTGAAGGGCTTGACATCTTCCCCTGTCACATTGCTGATAATAATACTGAGGTATAAAAGGCAAAATATCTAACATCTAGTATTAACCAATTTGTTTTAGCACTGTGGGTTACATTCTACAAGATTTATCCTTTTCCATTGAAACCAATGGGTTTTTTTTCTTTGACTCCAACAGTCACAGGACTTAGTCCCTTGTGATTTTCTCCCTGTTTTCTAATCACTAAGCTAAATCATGTGTTGAGCAAAGCAGTGCAGTTATACCATTACTCTGCCTGAGTAAACTGTGAGGATAATTGGAACAGAAAATGCTCAGTAAGAAACTGCCAAATTAATTTCTACTGCTTTCTGTTATAGCAAAAGAAAAAAAATAACCTGAGATACTGTCATTACCATTGCTGGTGTCATAACTTCTGTTCACAGCCACCATTGCATGAGCATGATTGCTGCAATTTGACTGCTGAAAAGTCATATTAGAAGGCTCACATTGTGGGCTGTTGGGCAGTTTCACAGCACATTTCTTTCTTCTCTCTGACACAGAACAATACCGAACTAGTAGTGCTATTAGTGTAAATACAGCCATCTCCAGTAAAAGTAGTACAATGAGTGTTTAGCAGACCTGCTGGCAAGGAACTTCCAGTTTAAGGCACACAAGCAAATACAGCACAAGCCAGGGAGGCATCTGCTCACAGGTGGAGTACTTCCCAGAACAGATGGGTTTTCAAGACCATCTCAAGGAAGGGAAGGAAATTGGAATAAGCTCTTTTTTTTTGCAGTTTCTTTTTAATTGGCATGTGCAGTATTTTTATGAAAAGAGATAAAGTAGGAACTGGGTGACTTTCATTAATCTCTGACAAAGCTGTGAATATGGAAAAAGGTGAATAAAATAAAAATGCAGATGTATGGTGGTAAGTTGTCAGTCTCTGGTGAATTTTCATGTGAGTATTATTAAACTTCAGCAGTAGCTCTGGATCTCTTAAGCTCTAAATGCTTACTAGTTTATTAAGCATTTTCCTAGATTGTGGTCAAATTCTGAAATTGATCAGAAAACCAAACTGTTTCACTGGCTTGAGAATAAACAGAACTAAAACTCCTAAAACTCTGGTATTCCTGTAGGTTTGCTTTTGTCATGATCACTGATTGAGTGTCAGGGATGCTTCTAACTACCAGTGGTGCAAAGAAGTTTGTTACATCCCTTTATTCTCCTAGTAAGACATATAGTGAATCTTTTCCACGGTCATGAGAACAACATATTCAATCAGTTGATATGTGAAAATAATTTCTCAGAGAAACGGGGAAATGTGGGAGGCTCACAGCCAGTGCAGCTTTTAGCTGGGCTAGATGGTCAGGAGTATCCAAGGAGCCCTGAAAATGAGCTGGAGCAGTTGCCTGCCTGCCCCCATGGGGGCTGCAGTGTGGCATGGGTAGTTTAGGAGGAATAGCCCATGCCCTTCTTTCTTCGGTCACTCGGCAGTTTCAGGAAATAGTCCATCTGCTACCTGCAAGCCCTTCTACTTCATCACAGCTTGAGATCTTTGAGCAAAGAGCAGGATATATGTTTAGGAAGTGTGATAAATATTTCTATCACCCTTTTTTACTTACACTTTGAGTGTTGCACTCAAAATATCAGTAGTGTGAAGCAAGAACAATGTATCACTAGTATCTATTAAACTGTCACGAAGAATAACTCTGTTCTTTACAACACAAAATACAGAATTTTCCTAATATATTCATTTTGTAGCAATGCTTACTACCTACTGAAAGAAGGAGTTCTCTGGGAAAAAGCTCCCTTCTCAATGTGATGTTGCTTCTGCATTTAAATTTTAGTTTGTATCTGGGGAGGGGAGGGTACAGGGAGAATATGGGAGAAAGGGAACAATTTTTTTGGTTCGTATGCGGAGGATTTTGCATTGTTTTTTTCAAAAAGACCAGTTGTTCATCACAAATGTGAACTATTTGAAAATGCTATGGCTGGAGATCTCAGCCATTTTTTCAAAATACTACATTTTAATATCATTGATGGAGCTACCAGTGCTGACCAGGTAACCAAAAAGTAACCTCTGTACATGGAGGTGAATATAAAGTTTTTCCACATTTCCTACTAAGCCCTTATCTCACAGCTAGTCACACAGATCAAGTAAAAATGGAATTTAATTGACGTCATTTCACGCTAGAATCTTACTGTAGCCAGAAAATATATGCCTGAGGAGCTTGTTGATCTTAATGATTTCTTTGATATCTTATCTAGGGAAGACTTTTATACTTGCTTACACCTAATCTGAATAAGAAAAATAAGGAAAAATAAGGAAATACGTGCAATAATATGTTCCAAATAAATTTTGCCTCAAGAAAGCTGTATGTAAAGAGCAAGGAAAATTAGTTACCTTTCCCTAAGCAAATCTGTAAATGAAAAGGTGATAATCCTATTTACTGCTCGTCAATTAAACTCTCCTGTGTTTGGCCCTATTTCTAACATGTTGGATGTGGCATTGTGCTGAAGAATGCATTTGTGCTAATAAGAGCATTAAGTGCTAATATTGTATAAACACAATAGCTCAGCAAACAGGAGGTAAAGAATATTCTGAACTGGAAGGGACCCACAGGGATCATGTGTTAAAGTAGCCAGCATTTCTGCTTTAAAATGTTCAAACCATTCTTTAAGTTATAATTGCTTTGAAATTAATATAAAGTTTTATACTGTCATAACCCTCATTAGCTCAACACTATTTCTTATTTGACAGTAAATCTTGTGTGTGCAGTTTACAATTACAAATCCTCTGGTAGTATACAAGTGTACCTTACATTGTGTAGTGCAAACCACAGAGGTCCTCATACCACCTTCAAAAAGCTAAACATGATGCCATCTGCTTCATCACTTTTCTGAGGGAAGCACTGCTGCTTCATAGCTCAGGCAATTCTGTCCTGGAAATTAAGGGCTGCTTAGGTTAGGACACATCCATACAGGTTTGCAGCTTAGCATTATTTCGATCTGCACTGTTGTGCTAATATTTCTTTTTTAAAAAATTTTAACTTCTTATTGTCAGTCATGTCACTCACTCTACTTCCTTGTTTTAGCTGAGAAACAGAAGTACCAATGGAGCCTGAAAAAAGTCATTTCTGCCTTTCCAGGCTGGGTGGGAAGCACAGTCTCATGAGAACAATGAGTCCTGTTTTGGTATCCAAAACCATTTAAATAGGTCGGGAGGAGATCCAAACCTGTGGATTGTATTTCACAGAATTAGAGAATCACAGACTGGTTGACACTGAAAGGGATGTCTTGAGGTCATCTAGTCCAGCACTCCTGCTCAAGCAGGGCCAGGACTGGAGAGTGTCACTCTGGATTATGTCCAGATGGCTTTTGAATACCTCCAAAGATGGAGACCCATAACCTCCCTGAGCAACCTGTGCCAGTGCTTAGTCACCCTCACAGTATAAAAGTATTTCCTGATATTCAGAAGGATCCTTCTGTGTTTCAGTTTGTCATTGCCTTTTGGCCTGTCACTGAGCACCACTGAGCCTGGCTCCATCTTCTTTGTACCCTCCGTTGCTGTGTTTATATCCATTTATGAGATTCCACTTCAGCTTTCTTTTGTCCTGCTGAACAGTCCCAGCTCTTCCAGTTTTCAGTCAACAGACACTTCTAGTTGCCACAATCAAGGATTTTTGGGAGTGGCCTCACAATGACCTCTGCCAGTTCCCTTAGAACTCATGGGTGCTTATGCATCATATCATGTAGACTTCTGTAAGTCCAATTTAGTTAAGTATTACCTGACATGATTCTCTTCCAAAAGGGATACATCTCTCTTGCTCCAGACTTCCCCCATGGTCTCTGAGATCTGAGAACTCTGAAGGCCATCCTCTCTAGTAAAGACTGAGCATGATTCAGTAATTCAGCCTTTTCCATGTGCTGCATAATCAGGGCCCTTTGAGCAATGAGCCCACCTTTTCCCTAGTCTTCTTCTCATCACCTATGTACTTATGTACTTATTATATGTGCTTACCCTTCTTGTCTTTGACATCCTTGCTGCATTAAAGTCTATTTTGACTTTTGCTTTCCTAATTCCCTCCTTGGATGTTTGGACAGTATTTCTGTATTTCTCTAAGTTTATCTGTCCTCGTTTCCACCTTCTATATGCCTCCTTTTTGTGTTCGAGTTTGGCCAGAAGCTCCATGGTCATCCATGCAGGCCTCTTGGCATTTTAGTCTGGAGTTTGTTGGGAAGAACTGCTCTTGAGTTTGGAGGAGGCAAACCTTGAATATTAACCTGTCTTCCCTTCAGAAGCTCATGGGACCCTTCCAAGCAGATCTATGGAGAGGTCGGTGTCTGATCTCCTGAAGTCTAGGGTTATGATCTTGCTTTTTACCCTCCTCACTGGCCTCAGAACCCTCCAAAATCTCATGGTCACTGCAGGCAAGGCTGTCCTTGAACCACTCGATCACACAGTGATCTTGAACCACTCATTCACAACACCTTCAGATTCACATTTCCAAAGAGTACCTAGTTATTGGTGAGTATGAAATCCAGCAGAACATCTTTCCTTGCTGGCTGAGCTGGTTTTGGTTGAGTTGTATTCAAAATGAGCTTTCAAATACTGGCATTGCAGACATATTCTGATTGCTAAAGACATTTTCTTGTATGATCATTCCGATGTCACTCTGGGAGTCAGAGTCACACCATCCAAGATTTTAACTGCTGGGGCCAAAGCCCCATAGCAGTGGGTGGCTCCAGTGAAGCAATGGTTGCCCAGTTTGACTCTCTCCACACCTCACACCCACACCGTCACACAAGTTTCTGTTCCCTGCTCGACCCTGGCTTTCCCACAGCAGAGTCTCAGACCTCAGGTTCCTCTAAGTAACAAATTGTGGAGAAGCAACATAGTAAGAGCATAATGTGGGTGCCCCGGGAAGGACCCTGAATAAAGGAATCCCTGACCCTTGCAGTTATTGCACCCACTCTTCACACACTCATCATGTCCTTTTCATGTGCCTCTTGGTCCAATGGTTTTATTTAGTCTGGGGTCTGCTCACTGTTCCCTGGGTCCTGCAGAGGCTCTGGGTGATGCCTGGCATTGCAGGACTGTGCCCTTTGTTAGGCAGAAGGTCAGTGCCCCTTCACAGCTCGTTGTTTGGGGCTGCAGCCATTTCCCACCAGCCAGGGCACAACCTGCAGATTGCACTCCAGGCTACCAGCACTAGGTGTGTTCTGCAAGACTGATGATCTAGAGTAAGTTTAATTTCGAGATGTCATATTAGTAGATGATTGTAATTGTTGAGGCAGATCAAGTCAGTGTGGGGTGCTGAATAAAGCAACGCCTAACATGAGAACTCACCAGTGCTACTCCTTGTCACAGGCACAGGCAGCCAATCTCCAGCTGATTGCCTGTATCTTGCATCTGCTTACTTACTAGGACCTACTGGGCTTACAGGAATATTTCCAAAAATCTGTGTTTAAAACAGTAGTCAAATGATTCTTCAACTAAAGACAAAAATAAAATGGCAGATAAAGCTAGTAAAAAAAGAGGAAACTGTAATTTCTCTAACACAGGAGTGCATTATGACTACAGAAGGCAAGAACTATGTATGTGAATCAAAGTGGTATGTGCTTTTAAAATATGATACCAAAAAGATTAACTGAGTAAGTCAGAGTGTTTTTCAGTGGCTTAGGTCTTCTTCCTCAAGAGAATTCACTGGTGACCAGCAATCTTTCATTAAATACACTGCTCTTGACCTGGGACAAAGCTATTGTATTTTACAATACTGCTAAGGTTTCCAGGCATAAACCACACTAGCTGTGTAGGTGCCAAGCAAGTACAACAGGTGAGCAGCTCTTTACTTCTCTGAAAGCAAAACAGATGCCCAAATCCAGTCTATAAAGATATACAGTTGAGGACTTTTTCCCATCAGGCCTTCAAAAGGCTATTTTTACAGGGGGAAAAGGTTTTCAGAGAAGCGTGATGTTTATGTAATCAGCATCAGGAGTTTGTATTACCTATTTTTCCAGTGGTTACTTGTTTTAAAATAAATTCCCTCCTAAGACAAGTAATATATTTATACAAATGTATTTCTAGAAAATGTCCTCTCTGCCCTGGCCCCAGTGTTACTTTCATTCTTAGTTTCACACTTGTCAAAACTGACCTATTACAAACTACCCAAATGATTGCATTGCTTGGACTTAGGAGAAAAATGTATTTTGTAACTGCAACAGAAATATTTAATGCAATTTTTTGGTCTAAATAAAATACTCAGCTGACAGTTATGTGAATACAGGAATTGAGAGAAATTATAATATGTCTGCAAATCAAATTGGATTAAAAGAAACCCTATAAACTCAAACTATGTCTCAGATCAAGAAAACTTCAGATCAAGTTGTTTAAAGGACAACTTACAACTTTCTTGTTTAGATAAATTTGAGATCTAAATAGAGCCTCTGTATTTCCATGTGAATTGCTATGTGCAAGTAACCAGGGTGATCACCAAACCACAGCTGAAATGCAAAGAGTAGTTTTATTTCATTAGGTCACTAACTGAAGAATCCCTAGATGCCACGGTGCTGTAGAAACACAGGAAATGGGATTGCAGGCATGATGAGGCTTGGTCCAATCCCAGGGGGGCAGGAGACCCACTGCCTGCCCTGGGGTATAAATGGGCCTCACACAGGTGCAGTTTATCACAATGCTGTGCTTTTATGACCTCTGAGCTTTTTGATTTCTGTCCCAGCAGGACGCTCAAGTCTGTCTGTGAGAGGTGCCTCTTAAGTTTCTGATAGCTTCTATACTATCTCTACAGAAATTGTGCTTCTCAAAACAGACAGAGGATAATCAGCAGTAAATATGTGAAGTTTCCCACATGGATATACTTAGCCTGCCCAGCCACAAGGTCACTTGGAGCAAACCTATCATCCTCCTTGTCAAATCTTGCATTTTTAATCTTTTCCTCCCAACAATTTCCCATACTACTCTGTTTGCCAAATCCTGTGTTAACTGAGATGAAATATGTTTTCAAAATGATATGGGAAGTGAAGGATGTGTGTGCATCGACACAGGGAGGCAGCTGGAACAACAAAACCATGGCTGAAAGGCAAAGAGAATAAATTTATTTCATTACTTCTCTAAGCAGGGGGATCCCAAGGCAAGACCTAGGCAGAGACAGTCAAGCAGGAGCACAGGCACTTCAGGCTCAGTCCAAGCTGGCAGGTGGCAGGCAGTGGGTCTGCTGTTTCCACCAGTTTCTCAAGGGCCTACGCACACATAGTTTGCCACCATGCTGTGATCTCCTCTCTGTTTTTTGTGAGCTCTGAGCTTTGATCCTCTTTCCCTCCAAACAGGATTCTCAATCCAGTCTGTGAGACTGCCTCCAAGTCTCTCCAAACATCTATGCTATCTCTACACAGAAATTCTATTTCTCAAAACAGACAGAGAATAAACAGTAGTAGGTATAATATATGGGGCTCCCCACACTGTTATTCTCCAGGCCTTGGCATTCCCAGCTGCAAAGTCACACGCAAAATCTACCATCCTTTTCACCATTCTTCCACTTTTAACCCTTTTCTCCTATCAGAAGGGATTTAGTACATTTTGATAGTTTTTTTAAAAAAAAATAAAAAATACTATTGCTTGATAGCATAAATAAAGATCCAGGGCCACAGAAAGTACTGTGTTGGATCAGATCAGTGCTTCATCTCTGACCAAGAAATGCTTTAGATATCTCAAAGGGACACATTGACATGGTTATCTTTGGAAGAGCCTTTTGCAAATCACGCTATTCAGCAATCTGACTTGTGCCCCCAAACCATGAAGGTTCTTATATTTTTAATAGTATCTAATCTGCTACAGTGGATGATCATACTATTCATATTGATAAGGACAGTAGAACAGAACAGCATTTTACTCACTTGATAAGGATGGTAGAACAAAAAAAATTACTCATCAAATAAAGGGAACAATGTAGCCTTGGAGAAGCAGACTGAGCAGAAGTCATGCAAAATGCAAGCAGGACGCCTGTCAGCTCTGCAAGGCTGACAGAGTAGAAGTTATGCAAAACAACGATATTGCACTTACTCAAAAGCAGGGGTCAAGGAACAGCCCCGTAGAAAGGACACCATATGCTGGATACCACCAAATAAGACCCCAAAGAGCCCTATAGGGACTTCTAACAAGGGGTGTGACTCTGTAAAGTAATATGTATACATCAAGAGTAATCAGAGGGGTAGTTAATGAGTATGTAATCAGTGTATATGATAAAAACTTTGTTTAACCGATGCTAGGGCACTCAATTAAAGAAGTTTAAGAATTAAGAAGGCCTGATTTCTAATAATCAAAAACATTTTAGAAATTTTTTTTCTGGCAGATTTCAGTATCAATATAAATACATAAAATCCACTGATTCTACAGTGTTTTCCGGATAATCTCTCCAATCAAATCAAGTGTAAAAGACAAAGTAAATATATTACCTGGCAGAAGTACCTGAATAACTTATTTTCTTTCAGTTACATGTCGAGTTTTTCTCTTCATATAATCCTAGGCTGGTTTGGGTTGTGAGGAATGTCAAAGATCATACAGTTCCAACCCCAATACCCCTTGTGTTTTTTACCTGGCCTGAAATTAAGAACTCTGAAAACCTTATGATGTTTTGTAAGGAACATCTTAGGATGTCTCCTATTCCTACTACATCCTGAGGTGTCTGGAGACAGCAACAGTAGTTCTGTGTAAGAGCATATTACTGATATTAACTAGAAGTAGCACCAGTAGTGATGTTTCTGCTGTGTTCTGTATGCAGCTGTATAATGCCCACCATAGGTCGATGAAATATTAAAATCCACATTTTGAGTGAGAACACTATAATATCAGGTAACTTAGCTGACTCATTACTTACAAACAGTACAGGAGTTATTGCATAAATAGGGGAAAATCTGTGTTCCTTCTGTTTCCTCTCTTCTGATCTGGTATGTAGGTGGCTTTGCTCCTTGCCCTCACTGAGGTCAGTTGGGCCAGAGACAAGCCCCTCATGCTCTTGGAGCACATACCTCTGTTTCCAGCACAAAAGGTCTGCCAAGATACATAGAGGCATAAAAAAAAAAAAAAAAAAAAAAAGAGGATTGATGACTGATTTCAGAATTGGCTTTCAGAGAACTTCCCATTTTTACACTGGAAATCTATAAAATGTGTAAAGATGTTAATCCTCCTAAGGAAAAAATATTTCAAAGGGCCCAGTGAATCCCTCTAACCTGTAAAAAAGGCATCAGATTGGAAGAGGGAACAAACCCTAGAAAGGCAAGGGTTGCAGTTTTACAAGCAAGTACAAAGAAAAACTTGCGCTCTTAAAACTTGCCTGGCCAGCATCAGTGAGACCATCTAGTTTAGTTTTAAACTGAGAGTTGTGTGAGTGGACATAAAAATAATGTGAGGAGGAATAAAAAGTGCAGAAGGCTCGTTTTTGCCGGCTGTGCTGTGCTAACAGGAGCTGCCCTTCAGGTGGTGCTCTGGCCGCTCTGCTGCGCTCCGACGGCCCGGGAGGCTGTGCAGTCCTGCAGGGCACTGCCGTGCTGGGACAGCGAAGGGCTCCCTTCCACACATGCCATCAAACAAACCTTCGTCCTTTTTAGTTTTCCTCTCAGAAACCTCGCGTGGTCTGTGGTACGGGAATTTACCGATCTTTTCCTCTAAGTGTCTCTCCTGTTAGCAGCTTTGTACCATCAGTGGTTATCTGAAGAGTGATGTATTTTTATTGCTGCAAGACTGATTTCTCCTCTCCCACTCTCCTCATTGCTGATGAGTAGGGAAATAAAAGAGTCTGGAGAAAATGAAACGAAAGAAATACCACTGTGCAGTGTGGTGCTATGCATGATCCTTCTTAGAGTTCCTGGTTGAGTCATGGAAAGTTGCCCTGTTTACTGGATGGAGAGGGAGCAAGGACTGGGAAAGACAAGGTTAGCCATCTGTCTTTCATTTCAATACATTCCATTCCCAAATTATTGGTAAAATTTGCTGGGGAAAAAAATGACTTCTTTTGAGAACACAATTTTCAAGTTTTTCCACTTTTTATCCTCTTACCTTTTTAGCACAGAAATTATCATCTCTTTGGAGGTAATGTGTGCAAGGTTCCCAATACTTCCCCATACTTTTGTTACATTGCAAAAGCAGGAAATGTTGTGTGGGTACAAAGGGTGCAAGAACACAAACACAGTTCTCTAAGCACTCTCAGGCTTGTAGGAACAATAGCATTTCTCCAGACTAAGTGATCGTGCTGTGTGTACACAATGCTTTCTTTCTCTCCTAAGTACCTACAACAAGACAGGGAACAAAGTGTTTGTCATCTGAGTGTATTAGTGTTAGCATAGTCAATTTTTTTATGTCAGAGCAAAGCTGCAGCTGATGCCACTAAAAACACCTCCCTGCCCACGCATTAGAGAAACAGCAACTCCCTGGCCCAGAATGAAGCCCCAGGTTACAGTTTTCCAGCATGAAGCGTCTTTGTACTTCAGTTGCTGGCAGCTGTTGTTAAGCACCACATGAGCTAGAGGATGTCTCAATTCCCCATCAGGAGAGGGCTTCATTATAAGTGTGGAAACAACACTAATGTGTTACCATTTTCTGTGAACTTTCCAAGTCTGCCAAATTGCCTATACATAATGATCGCCTTTGTTTTGTCATACAAGATTCTTCCTTTCTTAATTGAAGCTTTTTTCAATGTTTCCTTCCTTCCTTCCTTCCTTCCTTCCTTCCTTCCTTCCTTCCTTCCTTCCTTCCTTCCTTCCTTCCTTCCTTCCTTCCTTCCTTCCTTCCTTCCTTCCTTCCGAATTCCTTCCTTCCTTCCGAATTCCTTCCTTCCTTCCGAATTCCTTCCTTCCGAATTCCTTCCTTCCGAATTCCTTCCTTCCTTCCTTCCTTCCGAATTCCTTCCTTCCGAATTCCTTCCTTCCGAATTCCTTCCAAATTCCTTCCTTCCGAATTCCTTCCTTCCTTCTTTCCTTCCTTCCTTCTGAATGCCTTCCTTCCTTCCTTCCGAATTCCTTCCGAATTCCTTCCTTCTGAATTCCTTCCGAATTCCTTCCTTCCTTCTGAATTCCTTCCGAATTCCTTCCTTCTGAATTCCTTCCTTCCTTCCTTCCCTCCTTCCCTCCTTCCCTATTGGCAGACATCTAAGGCAGAAAAGGTTCATCTGTTCATACTGAATTAAACTGAAGGTGATTGTCTGTCTTGATTATTCTTTTTCTGACATCCAGCATCTGACATACTGGGGAATGATGCAAGCTTATAAACATTTTTCAGTGAGTCACGTTTGTCTGCATGGAGGGAAAGGGCTTAGCAGGAATATTCACTGAGTACTCTTGAGAAATTCCTCTGCTCTGGAATTAATAATTTTTCTTATTTCCTTTCCATTGGCGGACAACCCACAGCTCTCAAATTATTTGTAGATACTTTCCTATTGGGACTGTGCAATCAGGATGCAAATGACTAAATGGTTGGGGGTTTGGTTGTTTATTTGTTTGTTTGTTTTTTAATATAGTGTAGCTCTTCTTTATGGCTTCTGAGAGTTTGGATTTTCAGATGGGACTAGATCCTGCATCTGCTTTGTCTTGGTTACATCAAGAACCCCTCACTGCAGGAAGCACCCCATGGTCATAACAATTCTGGCTCACTGCAGGTCTGGCCATGTGCCACAGTAATTCACCCTTCCTCTTACACAGGTTTAACTAAGAAAGATCTCAGTCCCTTTCCTGCTTAAGCTTCAACAATTTTCTCACAAATTTTGTCGTTAAAATCTAGAGTCTTTTAAAAGGGATATAGATAAGCACCTCCAGTAATGCTGGGTAATAATTTAACCCTTGTTCAGGACATATACTCTTGCCCATACACAGCTTCCCAATGTTTGACTTGGCTTTTATCAGTTGTCCCGTTTTACAACTGTTTGCTTTTTGCCATATGAAAAAGTTGCTAAGGGCTTCTATTTCCCATCTGGTAAATCTTGGTTCCAGAAAAGCACAACACAAGAAGCATAGTGCTGCATTCCTTGTCCTTTGGCCCTGCACAGGCAACAGCCTGTCAGTGTGGGTACATAGAGGCCTTGGAGAACTGGCCAGCCTCCAAGCCAAGACTCAGGAAAGCTTTTGCAACATAAACCCAGCTAGCTGAAGGCATCAGATTTTCAGATTGATTTTACACTAATCATTTTGACATCTTTGTGACCATCCTGGGCTGCCTTTCATAGCTGGTTTTACATGACTTTTCAGAACTCCTAAAATGGCCTGAGATTTTTTTCTTTTTCTCCAAAGACAAGTTCCTTTGCTCAAGGAAGTCTATATTTCAGTCTTATCTCATAAAGAATTATACTAGTCATGCAAAGGACATACTTACTTTGGAAGATGGGTTTAAATATGTCTACCAGTACTTATTCCTATACCTCAAATTATAAGAGATCCCCTCCTTTTTATGGAAAGGTCTGGGCATCAGATCATGTCCCTGACGCTTTTTTAACCATTAGAGAATCTGTGCTATACTCATGTAAAGAAAAAGAAAACTGAGAAGAACAGTAGGATGATCCACTTAGTTCTGCCCTTTCCAAACTGACACCTGTGTAAGGTTCCCGCCTTTCATTTTACCATTAAACGTATCACAAGTTCTTTCATCTGCAATTGGTATATTGCATTCAGCCAATTTTGCTAAATGCTGGAAGTTATATCCATGACATAGGTATTTTACAACCTTCAAGTCAAATCTCTATTTCATGACATGCATGACAAAACCCCTCCCCAACTGTTACATTGAGTTCAGCAGTGAGATGTCTGGACATGCAGTCGAAGCTGTTACCAGACAGGCTGAGCAGTGCTGGGAGGTCCTGGAAGCAGGAGGTGTAAACAGCAAAGGGTTTCTGTCTATTCATGGTTTTGTCTTGCTACCTGATATTGACAAACTCTTCTTCTTTTGTCTTTTTTTCCCCATACCCTTTGTTACTTACAGTGGTAACTTAGATCTTTTGCATGTTTGAAAACACAGGCTTTTGCTAGTTAAATCAAGATATCACTCTGACTTTCAAAGATTTGAGTGCATTGGAAAGAACACAGATTCAAAACAATTTTTTGTGAAGGAAGAAATTATGGGATTAAAACTTTACTTGAAATATAAATGTGAGTCTCTTTTTAAACTGGATGAAAGTGTTGGTGTGGTCATGACATCTAAGGACAGAGAAAAAAATAAGGCACAGTGGTAACATCTCATAAAAAAGCAGAGCAAAATATAAATTGAGAAAATTACCCAGAATTTAAGCAGATACCTAAAAACCAATAATCCCTTAAAGAAAATGCACCTGGTATATGTGAATTTAATTTTAAGTAATGTGGAAATTAAAAGGAATTCACCTTTTCAGGGAAACAGAAGAAATGTTTTTTAGCTTGTTTAAATTACTAGCATAGATGAAGGTAGATCTTGAAGTTACTTGTTTTCTGTTGGTTTGTGGCTGGAAGAAAGTCCCACTTAGCCTAACTATATTTTACCTTGGGTTGTGCTGCTCTTGAACAAGTATCTCATTATATCAGTCTTAAAAGAAGAACTAAACAAAATGAAGAGGCAGCAGCTTGTGTCATAGAGCTAACTAATGACAATAAATTCACAAGTATGCAGCCAGAGTCCTTTGAGGACAGGAACACACGCCTCTCAGACAAGTGGGCTACAAGATCACAGAATCAAAGAATATGCCGAGTTGGAAAGGACACATAGGGATCATTCTATCCAGCTCTCATATCCCACACACGACATCACCAGAGTCACACCATGTGCCTGAGAACACTAGCCAAATGCTTCTTGAACTCTGTCAGGCTGGTGCTGTGACCACTGCCTTGGCGAGCCTGTTCCAGTGCCCAACCACCCTCTGGGGGAAAAGCCTTTTCTTAATACCTCACCTAAATGTCCCCTGACACAGCTTCAGGCCATTTCAATGGGTCCTGTCACTGATCACCACAGAGAAGAGATTGGTTCCAGCCCCTTTTCTTCCCCTCATGGGGAAGCTGTAGACTGCAATGAGGTTTCCCCTCAGTCTCCTCTTCTCCAGGCTGAACAAACCAAGTGACCTCAGCCACTCCTCACACGGCTTCCCCTCAAGGCCCTTCACTATACCTGTTATGCTCCTTTGGACACTCTCTAACAGTTTAATGTCTTTCTTACATTGTGGCACCCAAAGCTGCCCCCAGCACTCGAGGTGAGGCTGCCCCAGTGCAGAGCAGAGTGGGACAATCCCCTCCCTTGCCAGGCTGATGATGCTGTGCCTGATGCCCCCCCCCGGACAGCGTTGGCCCTCCTGGCTGCCAGGGCACTGCTGAGTCATGTTCTACTTGCCCTCAACCAGGAACCCCAGGTCCCTGTCTATGGGGGTTCACTCCAGCCTCTCATTCCCCATACATCCATGGTTGCCCAATCCCAGATACTGTGAAATTCTGAAATGGACCAACAGAAAGAGCCAGGGCCCTGCATAAAACCTTTAACTTGGAGCTCAGTAATGAAGAAATTGCTTTGCAGAACTCCTCGCTTGTCTGCATAGTTGCTGTGGGATACAGCACTTTATGGGTGAAAGAAGTTCAGCTGGTACTTTCATCCTACCTGTCCTGGAGCTGGGTACTCTCTGTGAGGAACTGCTGAGAAATTGAAGCACTAAACACTGGAGTCCAGAGTGATGAATCTACAGGGTTTCTTTTCTCTGTGCACACATCTAATTGGATCCCTTTGTATACTAGGGTGCAGAATTATTTTTACTCTTTCTGTTTGTCTCTGAGCAAAAGAAGGGAGAGAAAAACTTGCTTTTTACATGGCAGTGAGGATGTGTGATATATGCCCCAGCCTGTGGAGTACATGCGCCTGTGCTAATGTTAAATCTTACTTGCTCATCCTCTGTGACACTCTGATGCAGGCAGGGCAGATTTTCCTGTTTCTGAGAAATCAGCTTTCTTTACAACATGCCCATTGCATATTTCACAGGTTCAAAAAACTTAGAAAAAGTTTACAAAGTGTAAAGATGTAAGAAAAAGTGAATACTAGAGATCATCTTTTTGGACTCCAGATACTCCATGCTCATTGGGAGTAGGCAGAAGATTCAAAAGACTGTTTTCACTAATCTTACACTGGTTTCAAGCTATCAGATTGATGTAAATTCTAATGCTTATTTGCATTAGCTAATGCTACTCACTCAATGCCTGTTTGTTCCGCACAGTACATGTACCTTAATTGTGAAGACACTCTGCAAACAGAAGAGCCCTGTGTCGATCTCTTGACCATCTGAAAACATTAGATTTTGATTTAATTTAATCTCCTGCTGAATTCATCCTTCTTGCTTAAAGAGAGGCATGACATGTGGCAAAACTTCAACATATAGATGTGAACATGCTTCTGTAGCAGACAGGATACATATGGAATTGCACAGTCTGCACTAGATCACAGAATCACAGAATCACAGAACATGCTGAGTTGAGAGGGGTCCACAAGGATCATTGGGTCCATCTCCTGTCTCAGCACAGGACACCCCAAGAGTCACACCATGTGCCTGAGAACATTGTACAAACATTTCTTGAACTCCTTCTGTCAGGCTGGTGCAGTGACCACTTCCCTGGAGAGCCTGTTTCAGTGCCCAGCCACCCCCTGGGTATAGATGACCTGTCCTACAGCAAAGGAAGATCAAAAACGAAGCTGCATTAGGGTTGGATGACCCATGAAAAAAAACGTGCCTAGTATGTGCTAAGCACTTTTACAGGAGACACATGCAAAGCCAGCTTCCTCAAATCATTGGCTTTGAATGAAACTACCACATGCCAAGCTGTCAGTGCTTTCTGAAGGAAAAAGCAGCATGCTGAGAAAGCCTGGGGCATCCGCTGCTGGTCAGAGATACATCCTCAGCACATCACTGGCAATCTAGTGTGGAAACAAGAGGCCAGATGCAGCTGACTTTAGGGACTGCTTACCTGATAGAACCAGAGGAAATTCCCGTGCAACGTCAATGATCTTTACTGTAGAGAGCTACTGCTGGCGCATTTAAACCATGCTGTAGCAAGCCAGAGACATATTTTGTCAGAAGACACCCCCAAGTGCCAGAGGTTAGGCACTACATGGAGGCTTTGCTATAGGAGAAGCAGTTATGCAATATATCAATTACCCTGTACAAGTTTTTGTCCATGCTATAAGTAGGGAGTTTTTGCAGCACCAAAACAAACTAATGGCGTTCCACAATTTAAAAATATGGATCAATCTGAAAACCCTTCAAACCCCTATGGTTTTCTGAAATATAATTGGAAAGATGGAAGAAACAGTAATGAGGCTTCAGGGCATTAAGTACAGAATTAATTCTAACGTGTTAGGTGATTCTGTTTCAAATTTAACATATTCCTGATGATAGTACTAACACAGTGCTAGTGTACATACATAACACAGTACATCATGCATGAGACCTGCACATGTACAGGACCTAGTTTGACTGAAAAGATCAGCTACTACTTTGTTTTACAGTTAGGAGAAAAATTATTGTGGATGAGCTCTACAAAGGGGCCAATGCCTGCTCTGACCCCTTCAATAAGGAGTAAATCACCCTAATATCCACTTTACTCCTCCCGTGCTTCTCCTCATGCTCCTCTTTCTCCCACCTGCTGTGCTTGCAGCCCAGCTGGTTCCAGTGCTCCCTCCACTCTCTGCCAACTCTACTGCCAGAGCCTGGACAGGAGGGTGAGGAGAAACAAGCCCTGAGGCACGGGCTCACTCAGGAAGCCTGGAGGTTTCTGTCCAGCCCCTAGCTCCCTGCTGGGAATTGCATCTGCTTGGGAATCTTGCAGGACAGTCAGGGAGACTTTACACAGAAGTCAAGCTGCTGCTGGAGGTGTTGGTTCAAGAAACTGTGCAGCAGGCACTGCTTCAAGATGTGACATGGTGGCAGAATTTGCTGACATACCATGCCAGGAAGAGCAGAAGAGACAACCCAGAAAGGAGGAGGTTCAAGTCACTAAGAGTAAATGGGATTGTGTCAACAATGCTTTCAGTACAAGATATAGTCATCTCCAGCAATCAAAGTCCAGACCTGAAATAATCTGATTTGCCTCAAAGGATCCTGCTGGGTTTGACACCTTTTGGAGCAGCCTGGTTGAAAAACATGGTAAACATTGCTGGAAAATAAGATTCCAGTAAATACTGAGGAGGGAAGGCACAGAATACAGCCTTTTCCATGTCATCTGTAACCGGGACCCCTGCACCGTTCAGAAGCAAGCCTGTATGTTCTCCAGTCTTCCTTTGACCCTTGATTAGGTACCTGACCACACAGAGTCCCTGAGAATGGCCGCTCCAAAGAAGGACTCCTGCTCTGTGTTACAGAACGGAAATCCCCCGCAAAGTGCAGCAGAGAAATATGCCATTCTATCTATGCAGAATTTGCTGCTGAACTGAAATACTGCAAGTGCCAAGAATGATACCTTACCCTCTCTTCTGGCTTCTTATTGCTTCTGAGGTGGGCTTTTCTCAGAGGCTTGGATGCACTCAGTTAAAGATTGCTATTTATTTCCATTATGTTAATCGTATGCCTCATGTATTTTACAGCCAACACTGCTCTGCCCTTTCCTGATAGCACCTGCACCATTTTTGTGCAAAAAACCCCCAAACTGTGCCTGAAGTCACATGTATCTAAAGAAAGGCTTTCAACTCCCTTTTTCCAAGCTTTCTCAGCTACAAATTAGGACACTCATCCTAAATGAAAGGATGAGAAAAGGATAATTCCCAAGCAGAGAGTAGCTACATTATGCCAAATCTTGCTGACTTCCCCAGTTTTCTGCTCCTCCTCCACTCTCCCTGGCTCACACCGCCTCACCCACATGGGCAAAATACCCTGGAGGATATTTTTAATGCATCTGAATATAGAGCCTATTTAACAGATGGTTTTATTTCTGTGCCATTGAGTGAAAGCACTGCAGATGAAGAAGTCTGTATTCTTCTTCTCTCTTCATAAGTGCAAAATTCAGCCCTGAAATTGCCAGTGGATCATCTTCTGTTGTACCTGTGTTGTGGACTGTTGTCTCTATTAAGACTCTCTGCTGGTCTTAAAATAGCCGTACAAAGAATGCACCCAGCAGGTGCTCTTCAATTGCTTTTAAGAAGCAGAAAATATTTTGGAAGGTTGATGGTTCCAGCGTTTTCTGTTGCCAAGAGAATCGTGCTGTGTGCCACGGGTTCCCGTGCAAGTCCTTGTTCCTGGTGAGGCACACGCTCCAGCAGTGTCAGAGCAGCAGAACACCACAACCAACTGAGGCCACTCTGACTCACTACTCTCCATTTAAATAATTTAACTGGGGCTAGGCTACTGGCAGGGATTGATATTCTGCTCTGGACTTTTGTCCCTTTACTTCTAGTGTTGCATTTCATTCTATGCTCCATTGTGTTGTCTTAAGAAATCAACAATGTATCATTAACTAATGATAATTAATCATTATCATTGTATTAACACTTTTTTTTGCCATGATTTTTCAGGGTTCTCTTTATATTTCAACCTGGATGCAAACAGTGATGGAGAAAGGGTCCAATGCATTTAGATGGACGTAGGAACAGAAGCTGCTGGGGAGCCCAGACTGCAGCAGTGACCTCCAGGCACTGGGGCACACAGAATCTACTCATCAAGTCACTACTCAGAAAGGAGAGATTGACTCCACAGTCTGTCGGGAGCAGTTTTCTCATCCCATCTACTTCCAGTTGGAAGAATCTGATCAATTAAACTGAGGTTTGGGAAACAGACTTTGAAGCAAACAAGCAGGCTTGCCATGTTTGCATGCTCACTCACAGAGATGAGCGTTGCTCATGATGAGGATTAATTCAGTGTCCTGGTTTAAGCCCAGATGGAGATCAAGCACCTCTCAGCCACTTGCTCAATGTCCCCTCCAACCCCCACCTCACCCCAGTGCAATGGGAAGGAGAATCAAAGTAAAACTTGTGTGTTGAGATAAGAACGGTTTAGTAACAGAAAATGAAGTAAAATGCAGAAATAATGGTAGATAATAATGCTAATAAAAAGGAAAGAAACAAGTGATGCATAAATCAATTACTCACAACCCACTTACTGATGCCAGACCCTGTTCCTGAACCCCAATCGGTCCCCCCTTCCAGCTTACTCCCCCAGTTTACATTCTGGGCCTGACATTCTATGGTGTGGAATATCCCTTTGGGGGGGTCAGGCCACCTGTCCCAGCTGTGCTGCCTCCCAGTTTCTTTTGTGTATGTCCTCACTGGCAGAGCATGACACAAGGAAAAAAGAGTCCTTGACTCAGGATAAACACAGCTTAGCAAAACTCAAAACATCAGTGTGTTATCAACACCATTCTCATTCCGAATCCAAAACACAGCAGTGTAGCAGCTGCTGAGAAGAAATTAGCTCTACCCTGGCTGAGACCAGAACATAAGGCAAGGTCAGATTTGCTTTTTCTATATAAAGAAATACCTGTAATAAGCATCATAAATAGTTTTTCATTTTATGTATTGTGAGTTTACACCGGTTGTCCTATTTTTGATAGGCAATTTTTTCAGGTGAGTTTAATATGAAAAAATAATGTCAGATCAAGATCATCCTGGGACAAGTTTCTTCCAAGAGACTGGCTAGCTGTTACAGCCAAACACAAAATGAATAAATTTAAACGGTTTTAGAAAATAGAAATGGATTGCAACCTTGAGTTGCTGAAGTTAACTACAAAACATGTACTGGGTGAGTTAGGGGCTTCTTGTGTCTATATCTAGATAAGCTTTTGCTACTCTGATGCGGTTAAAAAGCATGACTTACTGTTTGCCCTGTAGGAGTGAGTAACAGGTCTGACATAATACAACTGCCTGGGAAATTAACTGTTCCTCTTCTTGCTGGTTCCTCTGGCTGAAGTGATGAAAGATGATTCTGGTAATGCCAGAAAACACTGTATTTTTACTGAAGGAAACCTACACCATGAGCACAATCAGTATTCTGAGAAACTAACAAATTATTCTAACTTTATTCTTTCAAGATTTTCCAGGTTTTATCTACTAACAGTTCAAATTAGCATAGTGTGTCCCCTTTATCAAAGTAAAAAACAAACAAGCGAACAAATTTCTTTGAATTTCTGTGATCCATTACTATTTCACAGCTGATGTTTCTTCTCATTTAAATTCCAATCCCATTTCTTTTTCCTCTTCATCTTTACATGTTATAGAAGAGAGAAAAAAAATCACAATAAACAGTTTTGCATCCTTTTATGTCTATGTTTTTACCATATAAACACTTACATCCTTTCATTAGAAATTATTAAACCCATGTGGTTCTGTATAACATAGGCAGCATTGTGATTTAGCTATAATACTTATATTTTTTCAGTGTCAGTTGATGCACAAATGGAGTATGCTGTTTCTTAGCTTCCTGTCTACATTTTGCTGATGTTGCAGACTTCAGGGTTGTTGGCATAATATATCTAGCTAAAATGACTTCATGTTACATTCTCTGATTTTGCTATTTTTAGAAAGAAGAAAAAAAACCCCAATGTTGTGGAAGCAAAATAGTTAATGTCTCATAGGCCTCTACAGGTCACCCTACTTAAGACACATTTGCAGCTAAGGGTCTTGCCAGTCAGCATGATTTATTTACAAAGGAGTGGATTATTCATAAAAGGAGTAGATTATTTGTAAATGGATGCACTGCATAGCCCCTACTTATCTGAAGGATTTAAATCTCTGTTATTACCTACCATATCCTGCTTATCTGACACAGTTTCGATGAAGAATGTATAACCCACGTCAGGTGTTATCAGCTCTGTGTCTGACTCCTTTGGACAGAGCTCCTATCAGCAGCAATGGTCACTCTGCTGTTCTGTGTTCTCTCCCACAGCTGTAGTGATAAAATGCTTCTGTTCTGATCATATCTGATCTAAATGGTAATGCAGTTTTTTCTGCAACAGAGACCCAAAAAACCTAACAGGAAAAAAGTACCTGCTCCTTTCAGCTCACTGGGCCACCAAAGTCACCGTGACTTAAAATTGTTCCATCTGTGTATTCTCTTGGGACATATAAATAGTACGAGGCCTGTAATAAGATCTCCCATAGCATACTGTACTCACTTAGAACAGCCTTAACCTCTGAACAGCAATCTGCTCCCCACCCCATCCTATGTGAGCAAGGAGGATGGCCATGTGATATGGTAAGTAATCTTACCTTTAACTATATAGATCATATTACACTGTTGATCTCTAGGCAGATTTTAGAGGGCCTCCTGGGACATTCTGAGCATCCCAAAACCTCTGCTGCAAACTGAATAAACAAATCACAGTAATGTTGCAAAGTTCAAAGCAAGGAAGGGAGATTTTTTATTTTGAAATAAGATTCACTCGTTCGCACACAAACTGTCATATCCACCTGTTTGCAAGCTGCTAAATGTTTATTTCCACTTAGTCTGGAGAGAATTACATGAGGTAAGACAGAGGGCAAGAGACAGCCTTTGGTGGCCTCTTCACATTTCCAGAATTGCCACTGCCTGAGTGTCCTGAGAAGCTGCAAGTGGATGTGAGCTTGATAAAGTTCTAGTGTGAGTGTCACCAGCAGCTGTCAGTCTTGCAGCCATTTTACTGACTTTGTCTTGTGGCACGAAGGGAGGCAAGAGGTCTTATCTAGAGAACCCTCTTTGCCACATATGCCTGGAAATATCTGCCTTAGTGACCTGATGGGGCTTTGGAGCACATGGATAGGCCTCAGTGACTGGTGTGAAACACCGGCAAGAAGCACAAGACAAGAGATAGAGGGGTGGTGTTGGCAGTGGCACTACAGTAACCACAGACACATGTTCTTGGGCCACAGTGCTCCTGGAGAGAGCACTGGGTGAGGATGCCCATTGTGATGTTACCTAGCCCCGGACAGTGTTGTCTCCGAGGTAACTGATATCACCAGGGGATGTACTGATGTAACCAGATGATAAATTGTCTATACCTGGTGAGCTCACACCATGCTTATTCTTCAAAATCCACTGGCCTGTGGAAGTGCACAATGCCCATTGTGTAAGAAGGAGAACTGGAAGTCCACCAGCCCCAGTGTTC
Source organism: Aphelocoma coerulescens (assembly GCF_041296385.1). Classification (NCBI taxonomy): domain Eukaryota; kingdom Metazoa; phylum Chordata; class Aves; order Passeriformes; family Corvidae; genus Aphelocoma; species Aphelocoma coerulescens. The sequence continues at coordinate 34,694,904 of NW_027184085.1, forward strand.
TGCCAACTTCACCTGGTCTCAGTCAGCCAGCTATAACATTGAGGTTCCCCCACCACTATGGATTACCAGAGAGACCCCCCAGGACAGAAGAATGCATGCATAAAGGGGTGGAAAAGTATGTTCATGATTTTGGGGAAATTATTACCATACATGTGTTTATTCTGGGACAATCAATGAATATGTATGAAAATACAATATATAAACAGAAACTTTCCAGTACTCAGCATGCACAATATTTGGAGGAGCTACCCCTTGTGCATCCAGCCAATGCTTCTTAATGTATGTTGGTGTTAAGTTTTTTATTTTTGCTGAATTTATGGTAACACTGAGATGTCCCTGGCTGACAGACTGTGATGATGGCTAGTGACTTTCCCCAGTTGGCGGATCATCACCTGACTGCTTTATCTGCGCACCAAATCTCACCCAGTCAGGTCATGCCTGGACTCCAGCTAAGTCAGTTGTTGAGGTTTGGAGTGTTGAGCGAGGCCTTTGGTGCTGATGTTGTTTGAGGGGAGTTTTTTTATTGCTAGCCTTAGTGACCAACCCCAAATCCATTAGAGGAACTTCCTTGGCCTTGACAGGTTCAGGCAGCTGAGGCATCCAGGAGTGCTCTCAGCAGCAGAGGTGAGTTGGAAGGGGAAATTACCTTGCAGAACTGGGAGGGTTTATTTCTTGAGGGACCTGACACTTCCACCCTTCCCCAGTGCAGATGATGATTGCAACACCTCTTCCCTTTCTAATGTGACACCCACTGCTGCAGCACTCAACAGCTCCCAGCATCTCACAGCTCCCACCATCCCACTGCAGCAGAGAGCAGGACCATGGAGCTGGACAACTGCTGTCCCATCTGCCTGGACAGCTGGGACAATGCTACCTACCTATGCATCCTGCAGTGGGATGAGAGCATGGCTGAGTGCCCCCTCCACAAGATGGAGATCCTGTCCATTGTTTCCTTGGTGCAGGTGGACCACGACTTTGAGGAACATGTCACACCATCTGCAGCGTCAACAATTATTGGCCAACAGGCAGGAGGACCTCGTGGCCATCCAGCTGCCCACAGACTTGCAGCAGCAGCACTACAGCCTGTGGCGTACCATCTGCCCAGGGCTCCTGCAGGTGGCCTCCAGCTGCATACTTGGGCATCCCTTTTCCATGACCAGCCAGCTCTCCTCCAGTCCCTTCTTCTCCAGGTACATCAGAAACTGAGACTGACCTTTGAGAACTGACACTTGCATGTAGTGGAGGGCTTTGTAATGCTCACTCTGAGCTACTTTGGATGAACACAGATTCCTTGGTTCAGCATCAGAGGTTCAGCCTCAAAAACCACACGGCAAGGTTTGTAGGGAAGCTTGTTGATGTTGCTGTGCAGCGGTGCAGCTGTGCAGCGGGGATGCCCACAATCAGTCGGACCTGCAGGATGGCCATGCTGCTGAGGAGCAGGAGGGCAGCCCCCTGGGTGCCCCCCATCCTGCTGCCTCACCAAGGGGGTCTCTCACACCCAGCCCAACCCCTTCCAGCAGCCCTACTGGAGCTGAAGAGAAGCACTCCATCACCTCAGCCACTGCTCTTCATGGGGGTGGCCCCATGTACAGGGAGAAGCAATTGCCTCATGAGGATCTAGGGCAGGCCATGCCAGGTCCCTCCACTCCCAGCTGGGACAGAGGCCACTCACCTGGGGGACCAGCAGCTCCCAAGGCTCTTTCTCCTCCTGCAAGAGGCCAACCCACCAGCAGTACTGGAAGAATGCCCCAAACAATGATGAAAATGGAGCTGGGAGCTGGGGCAGCAACTGGGATATTTGCCAGCCCAGTCAATCAGAAGGCTCTCAGTAGTCTATCAAGGAAATTAAGTGGATGAAAAATACAGAATCTTAGTATTATTAACAATGCTATTTTGCTATCCCCATCTGTGCTTCCTCCCCCTTTTCCCGGTGCATGGCCTCTGCTTCCTTATGTGTTGCTGGCCCATATGGGATGAGTAGGGTGGGAGAAGGGTGAGGGGGTGCAGCCCCTGGCCAGGAGGAGCAAGATGTTAATGCTGATGGGTCCTTCTACATGTGCCAGGTACTATTTTGTTGTTCCCCCAAAGGCAAATGCTCCCCAGCTGCAGCCTTGCATCTCTGCAGCTGGTTCCTGGCAGATGTTCCCAGACAGAGGTCTTCAGCCTGTGCCTGCACTTCAGCCAGCACTATAGCCTGTGCCCCAGTGATTAGCACTCCAGTTCTGTCCTCATCCTCACCACACCTTCTGCTCCTGCATCCCAGGGCTCTGCTCTCCTACCAGCCTACATTGTTTGGAGCAAACTTGCTATAGCATCAACCAGATCCCTCCTACCCAGTCACAACTTGATGCTTCTCTCTGCACACCCCTAGGGCCATACCCTGCCAAGGCAGGAGCCCAGGAAGTTCAACAAGGGGGAGCACAAAGTCCTGCCCCTGAGGAAGGCCCTCCCCAGGCACCTTCAAGTGCAGGTTTCCAGCAGGAAACCAGCTTTGCAGACAAAGCCCTGAATTTCATGGCAGGCACCAAGTTGATCCTAAGCCAGCAATGTGTTCTTATCACTACTGGTGTCCTGGACTGCTTTAGGAGTTTTGCCAGCAGGATGAAGAAGCTGATCACAGTGCTTCACCTGGAGCACTGTGTTCGGTTCTGAGCTCTCCAGTACAAGAGAGCTGCACGTGCTGGACCAAGTCCAGCAAAGGGCCATGAATATCTCAGGGGACTGAAGCATCTGTCCTTGGGAGATAGGCTGAGTGAGCTGGGACTGTTTAACCTGGAGAATACAAGGCTCAGAGAGGATCTGATCAATGTGCAAAAAGCCCTGAACCTAAAAGGTCTTTAAAGGGATGCTGCAAAGAAGATGGAGACGCACTCTTTCCAGCAGTGTCCTGTGACAGGAGAAAGAATACTGAAGAGCAGATTGGACATGATCCTGGGTAAGTAGCTCTAGCTGTCTCTGCTGAACCAGACAACCCTGACAAGGTGAAATCCAGAGATCCCTTCCAAGGTCAACCTTTCTGTGATTCTGTGAGAGAATTTAAGTTACGTAAAGAATCTAGTCTAATAACTTCATTTTGGATATATTAAATAAGAAAGTAAGGAAAGTAGTACAATTCTTCTTTGTTTACACTTGTTAGTCATCTGCAGGACACATACTGGGATGTATGACACAAGTCCAGCAACTGCTACTAGGAAAATGACTGATATGTAGGACTGCTAGGAAAGACTCATAGCCATTATGCTACAGAATAAATGTTTTCTTTCTCTTCTGCTGATCTTGTAATTCTTTTTCAGCTGAAACTCTTCCATCTTCTTCACATTACTTTGTATTCCCACTGCTGTCCTTGTTTTCAATGATAAAACCTGACACCTTTAAAATAATTTATTCACAAGGGAACAAAAACTGTAACAAAGTAACACTACTTCTATTATTAGAAATAAACCAAATCTTCCCTCTGCTTGACCCTTACTCCAAGTTATTTTCTTCATGTTCTTTTTCTCTAACAGATCACTCATGTTTTCAGGCTATCTACTCCACAGTAATCTTCTTCCCTTTACAGTATATTTAATCTTTTTCTCCAGTCAGGATGATAGTCCCGTCTTTCCATAAAGTGCCACAGTACCATACAACCAGCTCAAAATTACATCCTCCAAATGGAGTAAATAAAATAAAATATTTAGTATGTGAATGGGACAAAGTCCATAATCTTAAATAATGCATTCTAATCTAATTAAATAATGTAAGTTATTATGTATTAAAAAAAAAAAGAGAAAAAAGGTAATAAAAGATAAAAGAAAAAAGGTAATAAAATAAAAAACGCCTACAGATTTTCTAATAACTGAATACCATAATTATGCCTCAGGAAACATTCATACATATATTTAAAAGATATTTCTTATTAAAAATTTTAAATACACAAACTGGAATCAGGCAATCTATGTGTGTTTAACAACCTTTTTAAAAGCTGTTTAGCTTGTACTTCTGAGTTTCAGAAGTTAGGAGGTTGGTCCATGTGATTTAAACTGTCAGTCAACAGTGTGTATGTGTTTTCATTAATGTAATCTTACCTACTTCCTCATCAAGTAGGCTGCCAGTGCCACATACTATAGTGTCCTTTTTCAGTATTTGCACTTTATAACAAGAATGTCCTCTGATATTTGTGTGACTAAACTTAAAAAATGTGTTAATCATAAAAGGCTTTTGTTCCTATTGGAGAGACCACATGATAATGTCAGCTGAATGTTACAGACGTTTGCTGTGTGCTGCATGTACTGTATTTAAGAGCATATAGAAGTATCACTAAGTTGCTTCTATTGCACTGAAACAGAAATTTCAACAGATTAGTCCTTTCCCTCAGTACAGCTCTGTCTTGCTGCTTATCATCCTGTTAAACATATAAACCAGCAGTGCATATTTGATTTCTTCATCTTTTAACAATTAACTCTCAATACAGCCAGCAAATACACTTTGTTCCAAAATGCAGTGTCCAATTCCCTTTCCCTCACATGCTTCAAGATAATTGCAAAGCAAGGAACTACAGAACTGGAGACCTACGACATCCAGGAGACAGAAGAGAGTCTTTCCTGTATGTCTAGGCATGCAGTCATGAGTGACACACTGTAGGTGTGGAGCTTCAAGAGAACATCTGCTTGGACAAAACGAACATTTTCAGGCAACCCGTGCAACCTTCCTACGAGTGATACAGAGAGGCAGAAAGGATCTAATTGAATACAGGACGTTAATCAAAGTACACAGAAAAAAAATGTTGGTAAGAAAACGTTTTCATTTATCATTCAGATGCTGGAAAAAGGGCTGGGTATAAACTCAGCTAAATTATAATGTCTGCCTTTCTTCTATAGATAATTTCTTATTGTTTACATAAAACAATGTCCACTGTATGCATCTGAAGTCAATTTAGAGATATCCCTTTGTTTGCTTGCATTAAAATTTTCTGAAGCTCTGCTTCAATAGAGAAATACCTCAGTCTATTCCTACTAATTATATAGTATGGCAAGTTTCAAAACTCAAATTGGTTAGATTGCTTTTAGCAAAGGTAGCAAGTTGTTTTACTGAAAAAGCTGGCAGATTACTTGGAAAACTGAATTTTTACCTTAACTTTTGGTAAATGTTTGGGCTCCCTGTATTTAGAAAAATTCTTCCTGTTTGTCATTATTTATGGGGTTGCCATTTCAGAAAATACTGAAGAGCAGTCCATTGTGTATTTTGATACCACTGATTAGCTCCTTCGGAATTTTATTTTAAGTTCAAGTTCTAAAGAGATAGTTAAGAATTCTTAATAAATACTTAAGAATACCAGTTTTCATTAAAAGGAAATGTTTTCAATCCTAGTGATTGCAGAGGAACAGCTGAAAAGAAAAAAAAAACGAACAAAGCAGACAAAGTAAGTAAACAAAGCATTTCCCTGGTTTCTGCACTGCAGCTGGCTGTAGGACTCAGAGAGACCTATGCTCTTTCTCAATAATCACTCTTTCCTAAAATTCACTTCTTCTCTATATAGTTCACATTTTTCCTTTAATTTTCTTTTTTATTCTGCTCCATAAACAGTATTTTGCTCAAAAAATTCTAAAACAAGGATTGGTGGGCCTTTCCAATCACATTCAAATGTGAAAAGGGTGAACCAAAACTAATCCTGACACAGCTCTGAGGACTAAATGTTTTTTCTTGTAGCCTATTATTCTTTCCTCTGTTTTATTCTACTTTGAGTTCCCACTTATACACCACTTATACACTATTTTTGACAATAGAAGTAATGTAAGAATGCAAAAAGAAAGCTAGGGCTGAACCTGGTCTAACATCATCATCCCTTTTTTTTATTTTCCGTTAAGATTATGTCTATGTGTTTATTGGTTCAGTTCATAAAATCTGACAATTTGACTTTGCCCAGAGCTAAACTTACTGTTTGAATTTTTAGTGAATCTTGCATGCTTGCGTGTGGCAAAGAAAGCTGAGTAAAGGTTTCCAAATCATAGACAAGGAGAATTTAATAGCCATGACACTCAGGATGTCTTCTGTTTCTGCTCTTGGCTATTAAACAATAACATTCTGAGAAAGGCAGAAGGTCAGCAAGGGAGCCCTCTGAGATGAAACACAGGGTCTTTAAATGGCACAGCTATTGTAAGACTAAACTTGCAGCTACTTACATTTTTTCTTAACATACAAAGATGAAATGATTGGCCTGATAGGTAACACAATGTAATTAAGAAGAATTGACAGATTTCAAGGTAGCTAAGAATGTCTCTTTACAAATTATAGACTTCAGAAAAGGATGGGTTTAAAATTTTTTGTTTAGAACATTAAAACATTGTGTATTACATGCTTTAACTTCATTTGTATGCTTATATGCAGCTAATGCCACGATGCTTTAATTTTTAAGCTGCTCTTTTACTGATACATTTCATATGCTTTGTGGTACGTACAAGACCTTGTTTTCTGCAAGAATTCCACCGAATTTTGCAAATACATTCACTGAATATTGTTAGAAATGTAATCAGCCTTGAGGAATATACTAAAAGTACAGCTTGTCAGTAAGATACATCTAAATTACAGAGTAGAGGCCACCCCATTTAGAAAAGCCTCTCAGATGGCTGAAGTGTTCCTGAATCCCAAATTGTCGCATAAGACGTTTCAAATATTTGTAGTAATCATGGCTGAAACTTTAAAAAGGAGATTGGTCACTGCTACATGTATTACACTGTAGGGATCTTGGATGATCTTCACAACTCCTCCTCTACAACCATTTGAAAATATGACAATTTATTTTTGCCTGAAATACATTATAGAAGTTAATAATTGTTATGCTACAAAGGTTATTTTCCAAACCTCAGTATGTGCTTGTGCATGATTTTGTTTTAGCCTGCAGGATGCTATTGTAAACAATGTAAATAATACAAATATTGCAGAGTTATTAATCACCATTTATTGCAAATGCCAGAAAATCCTATGGTAAAAACTGGATACTTCAGAAGATGCAGAAGTTTCACATTATGTTGCCTGAATTTGTGTATGTTCTTCAGACTGTTCAAACCTTTGGTCTCAAATGGTCTCAAATTCTATCATACCAAAACAACCAACTTAGGCAGCAAAGAAGAACATTTGGTGCATCTTAACAGATGCATCATATGTAACATACTTTCATATTATACATATGATAGTATATGCTTGATCTGTGTGTTTCCGTCTTTTTTTTGGGATTTGTCATGGTACATTTTTTACATGGTAAAAAATCTAGACATAATTTTGTTTACAAGTTAAAAATCCTGCACAATCCTTTTTTACTCTTAACTCCCTTTTTCTTTTTTGTACTCTTGCTGTTCTTTTTGTTCTAGTAAACACCAATAAGGCATTTTTAACAGTTCTTAAATTAATTGGTGGAATAGTAATTAGCTTATTGACTTCCAGTCTCTGTCTTAAAACTCGGTTTTAATTATTATAATGTACGTATTTTATATGTCTGAGATCACTAAATCTTACTATTGCCCCCCTCCAAGCATGCTATGCATGTGGCTTTAGACGATTGCCAGAGGAATAGTGGTGTTGTGTGTCTCTCTGAAGATCTTTCTTCCCTATTTCTGGGAAGATCTAGTCTACTTCTTCAGGCGGATGAGGTCGAAGGCAACAGTAAAAAAGTGGGCAAGAAATGGAATTCTCTCCGTAACTGACCTGTTCATGCAGAGAGTGGAAAAAATTCCCCACAAGCCATTCCTTATCTATGAAGGGACAGAGTACACTTACCAGGATGCGGACAGGAGGAGTTACAGGGTAGCACAGGTCTTCCTACACTACAGGAATTTGGAAAAAGATGACACTGTGGCCCTGCTGATGAGTAACGGACCTGACTTCATCCATGTCTGGTTTGGGCTGGCCAAGCTGGGCTTCATTGTGGCCTTTCTCAACATCAATATCCACTCAAGATCTCTCCTACACTGTATTAATACATGTGCAGAAAAAGCTCTGGTCATAGGAGAAGGTAAGTTCTGTGTTGTATTTCACGTACTGCTCACTTTCTACTGTTTCCTGGTTTTATCAAAAATAGCAGATTGGAGCCCTTCCAAGCTGCAAGCTCTTTATATATACACACACTTAAAAGGAGGGAAGAAAAGGAGAGGAAAATGGAGGGAAAGAGATAGTGTTGTCTAAAAGGGAGAGAAAAGAGATCATGTTTAAATTTCAAGGGTATAAGCACAAAATAAGCCCCATGCAATTAATTAGTAGAATAAAAAGCTTTAATCTGAAACTCTCCAAGTACTGGACAAGATACGAGCAGCAATAATCATGCATCATCTAGAAAACAGCCTTGGGAGATACTTCAGCACAGTTTCATTTCCATTTCTATTTATTGATTTATGTAGCTTATGTAAAACTTAATGACTACAGGAAGACACAGATTCCCTTTATAGTCATGATTTCCTTCAGCTCAAAATTTCTACATTAAAATTTATGTTACTTTATAACTACTTTAAAATAGTGATCCCAAGGTAGCATTGCTTGGAGCAAAGATTACAGCATGACAAGCTGCAGTTTTGTCCCTGTTCATGGTGTATTATGCAAATTATTTCACGTTCTACTCCTGTTTTCTCATCTTTTGGCAATACTACCGTATTTCCACATGAACTTGTAAGGGTTTATTATTTGGTACGTGCACCAAGCGTTAAAACGTGTAATAATATAGTGATTAAATTAAATCCTATGTATTAGCATCACAAACTAAGTTCATTGTGTTTTACCAATTACAATTAAAGCCACATGAGAAATATAGGGATATTAAACATCATGATGTATTTTTCACTGTACAGTACACAGGTTAGCCCTCCTTTGGCTGCAGTAGGTTTATACAGTGGTATGATATATAATTTCAATGCTGGTAATCAGGTCTGTACCTGTACTTATTTTAATAATTAGTATGGGGTTTCTTCTTTGGTTTTGGTTTTGGTTTTGGTTTTTAACTTGGCAGACTTTTTGGGATCAACAGAATAAGAATTTATTTTGAATCTGGAAAATAATGTTGCTTTCTGGCTGATGAGCACCAGTTCTCCTTTCCAGCATGTTCACACTCTACCAGACAAACTAGACAAGGTGCCTGATAACCCAGTTCCATCTCATCTTAGAGCTGTTACTGACACAAGAAACACAGCTATGTATATCTTCACATTGGGAAGTACAGGTGAGGATATGCACTAAAAAAGTACAGCTGCAACTCTGAAAATTAAGGCAGGATAAATTTAGCAACAAGACACAAAGACAGAACTTGAATTTCTAAATCAAGACAGGAAGGAATTAATTTATTTAGAAGCACAGTACACTTTAAACTGTTTTTTTGCCGTGACATAACAAGGGTATAATTCAAGTTACCAAACTTTTACATAGATACTCCATGGCTGAAATTAATTTCTTGAATATAAAGCAAATAAAGTCAGTTTCTAAGAGTTGCTCTGAAAGGAAGAACAGTGGAACTTGCACTTTTGATTCTGATAATGGGAGTTATTTATGTAGTGGAAGAAAAGGGAAATCCATCCACTAGTCAATCCAAACAACTTTGGAAGTTATTTCTATTGCAAATAGAAGCTGAGAGACAGAGTGGCTCTTCAGAAGTTTTCCCATTTCTTGCTCTTCTGGCTTTCTGGAACCTATGTGCAGAGTTGGTCTGCACATGCCTATGGAAGGGCATGGACGTCATCCCCTGGACAAAACAGACATGGCAGTGAGGTGGAACTACATTATCTTTAAGGTCTGTTCCAACCCTAACCACTCTGTAATTCTATGACTGAATAGCTTTACAGGCAAAGAGAGTGAAGGAGCTGAGAGACCAAGGAGATATACTCCTTAGATATACTCATGAGGTAAACAGTGAAGGATAGGACAAAGACTCAGAAGAAAAGACAATTCTCCCTGTACGTTCCCAACATAATTCCACTTACAGCAAAATTATTAATGCATGCAGTACATTTATAGGTATTTGCTCTTTCCCTTTGACAGGCTTCCCAAAAGATGCTATCATCACTCATCTAAGAGCTCTTGTTGCCTCCACAGCATTTGCTCAGTGTGGTGCTGTTTCTCAGGGTGTTGTGTATGTCACTCTTCCTTTGTACCACATCAGTGCTTCTCTTCTTGGCATCAGTGGATGCATTCAGTTAGGTAATATTTGCCTTCTCATGAAGTTTCATTAACTTGACAAGGTAGTAACATGTTCATATTTGGTGAATAACTGCTTGGTAACTCAAATATTACATTTACCAAAAAGCTTTTGTAATATTATAATTTTTATCACCTCTCCCATTTGCAGACAATACCTAAGGTATGCACATCGTTTTTGAAGCTTAGAACAGACACCAATTGTATAAATCCAACAGAAAGTGACTTCTGGTCTGTGTATTGTTAGCACCACTGCACATGTTCTGTAGGTTTAACCTGAAATCATTTTTGTATCCTATGCCAAAAGTCTGTAAGGGCATTCACACAGGCATCTGAGGCTTGATTTTTAGCATCAGAAGGTATAAATGCATTGTGGAAGCCTAACCTTCAGAATGACAGTTGAATCATGATCAGCTTCGAAAAAAGTAAAATGTCACCAAACAGTGACAAGATGAAGTCTGAAAATACTTATTAAATCACAACTCACTCAATGACAGTGGGAAAGCTTGGTTAATTTTTTAAATTTTATACTTGGGAGTTAGGATGTTATCGAAGAGAGGTGACAAGAAGTATTGCTACCTACCTCAGAAAACATCATGTACAAGCACAAAGTTCAAACGATCTCCAACTGCATTGGTCAGAGATTGACACAAGGACTAGCAACAAGGGAACATCTGAAAGAATTCTCTAGCTGGTTTGAACAGAGTCTTATTATTGCTGGTCTGGATGTAGGAGAGGGATCAAAGACAAAAAGTATTAAAGGGCACAAGACAGGATAACTGTTGGCCAGAGCACAAGCCTGTACGAACATTTTATCAGTAGTCCACGGATCAAGAAACTGCAAAGGAATAATTAGCTAGGCCAAACTAGTTGTGTTAAAGGTTTCTCCTGCAGGAAAAAGCAGCAAGAAGTTTCTTTTCTTGACTCAGTAACAAAAATTTAACAGAGAAGAAATAGGTGTGTAACTGGCAACTGGTAAGATGGAAAAACAGAGATGGCTGAGATGAGTTGAGGAAGTTGAGGTTGCTAACAGAAGAGCATCAGGAGTTCTGTCAAGATCACATATCTTACTAGAGTACGACCACATAGAACATATAACCAGATGTTACATACATATATAACATGTAACTTCTACATATAACCTCTACTGCACCACACAGGCGGTACACAGTGAAAGAAACTTTTCTTCTACAGTGAAAGAAACCCATGCAGGCTAATAGGTCTGGTGTAGCTCAGGACTGGGGCTGAACACAAGGGACCTGTTGGAGTATGCTCTACATCATACACAGGGTGTCAGTCCTTCCCTCCTTTCACTGAGCATGCCCAGGTCTCACAAACTGAGAAGGAACATGGATTTGGAAACTAGGAGGCACTCAGGGATTTCTTGATGTGGACAGAGACTCTGTGACTAACTATGTCTACTGCAAGCTAATCAGCCTCATGTACCTATCAGAACTAAATTTTAAGCATGGTACCCCACAGAAGGTAAGAAAATAATGAGAAAGTATGTCAAAGAATGCTTTTAAAGAGGATCATGTAACTTTCAAATAAAGATATTTAAAATTCAAGGTAATTCAGGGAAAGGCTGCAGATTGTTGTACCAGGCATGAACCAAAGTAAGCATAAGAGTCTCTCCTATTCCTTGTAATCTCTCAGGCTCTGGAGTTTTACTTCAAGTCTTACAGCATCACAACATATATTGGGAAAAAACCAAAGTCCATCATTTCACCCTGAAGACAAAGTGCTGAAGAAGGGACAATATTACACATGAAGGAAGCCTCCCAGTCAGCCTCCCAGATGGTTTATAATTGGGTAGGATTACATAGATGTGATCAAAACATTTACTCCTTCAGATCTACCATTAAGATTGCAAAAGAAAACACATCCTATTAGGCAGAAGCAGGGAATACCAAACTCCTGCTTGACTCCTGTGTTTAACAAGTGAAGTTTAGTCTGCATTACAGTCGATCCTATTCTGGGAAACACTTAATCTGCCATAAAAACACAGTTCTGGATCAAATGAAGTTGTCTGTTAATACATAGTTCACAAAACAATTTTGTGTAACCATTTTTGAAAGTCAAAAATTTGAAACACTGACTTTGCTAAAACATTTTAGTACAATTACAAGGCAAAGTTCCATTTTGAAATCACCTTAATATTATTTAGACATCAAATACATTTTAACAGTTTTAAAGATTAGAGTAACACTGCAACAAAACCAAAATGCACTTATTTCGTTTGAAGAAACTATTCCTGTTGACCTGAAATAAGTTTATTTTCTGCTGACATTCAGCCATAACAGTAACTTATTACTCGATCCCAACTAAACTTCCAAAACAGTGAGGACTTTTCAGAGTCTTATAGACAGGGTGCTGAGCAGTGTCCTCCCATGCAGAAAGCGTTTATGTAAGTAAAATTTTGAATAGTTTACCACAATAATTACATAATTGACATGTAACAGTGACACACTAGCAACTACATTTTGACTGAAGATTTTACTATCATCTTTTCTGAATCTGGATTTGAGATTAAAATTTAACCTAATCATATGAGATATTGTAAGCAGCTTTGAGTTATTCTTCTGCTTTTTCAGGTTCCTTAAGGACATGGCAGATGCGCAAAATTTTCTACCAACTATCATTACAAAAATAATTGGCTATTGTGTGTCACAAGTGTTTTCTAAGACATCATTTTGATGATACAGGAAAATTTCTTTCTTTGGAGGGAAAGGAACTTCCATTCTATGGGAAATGGCACTTTGTTAAAACCTATTTATTTACAGCTAAATTCTTTTAAACTTTGTAATACACATCCTAGTTACAGAATTCATAAGTGAAAATTCAAAGAACTACAGAAATAAAATTTTCACCCTGCAAAAACCCCTCAACCTCAGACCAACATTTCTTTTGCTTTTCTGTTTGACTTTAAAAAAAACTCCCAGAAACATTCTGTGAAGTATTTTAGTCAAGGTGGAACTTCATAAACAAAAATTGTTCTGCTATAAAATATTAGATCAATTTTAGGCATTTAGACCCACTTCTCTCAGGTACAGAATATTTCTTTTTCTTTGTTCACAGAAAGAAGAGGACAGAATTAATGAAGTACGCATTGCTCTAGGAAATGGTATCAGACCTTCTGTATAGAAAGAATTTCTGATGAGGTTTGGCTCAATTAAAATATTAGAATTCTATGGGTCCACAGAAGGAAGTCTTGGTTTCCTGACTTACAAATCAAATCAACCAACCAATCAACCAATTAACCACACAGTAATTAAAAAAAAATTAAAAGGCATGGGAAAGGCAGAAATTATAAAGAACAGGAAAGTGTACAAGGAAGAAACTGCTTCCTTCTTTCCAGATACAGCAAAATTTGGTTCATGAAAACAGAAACCTTATCCTTAGCCCCTTCCTTGACTCTATTCTCTGTACATATATATTGAAGCCACAATAAATACACACAATGAGTACACAGAAGTTTATGTATCCAATTTTTTCCCTGGAATATATTTAAAAAATAAAACCAGACTCACTGTGTAGCACTGAATATCCACAGGACTGATTAATGATGATTTTTGTTAATGTTTACTGAAAACCCCTATATATTAAATGGTGAGAAGAGAAACCAGTTTTTATTTGACTTTTGGTATGAATCAGGAGATATTCCAAAGCAAACTTACACAAATTTTCTCTTTGACTGCATCTCCACTCATTAAAACTAGTGTCACACTTTCTTTGAAATAAGATTAACAAAACAAAAACACCCCAAAATTCTCAGCAAATAAAGGAAAAAAAATATTAATCTCAAAATACTTGAGCTATAAATTTACATATACAACCACTGTTGAAACGCTCAGTGTTTCTACCATAAAAACGCCCCGACAGTCTCAAATGCTTTTCCAATTTGTACAGTTTCTGTGAATGATGAACATTATACTACAATGAAATACTGTTCTAACAATACTAAAGATTCAGATCAGTTAAGATCAAGACCAGGTTAATGACTTCCAAATGATTTCTGCTTTTAATCTGAGATGCCAAAAATACCTTGGCACGACCATAATAACAAGTCTGCAAGACTTTCAATCTTCCAGCAATCTTAAGAGTGTGGATGGAGGATTGAGGCAGGAAAGACTAATTAAAGTCCTTAAGTTCTAAGTTTCCACTTGGATCTGTCTGGAGTAATTTTTGAGATGTCTGCAAATTTATTTTGGATTTTTTGTCGGAGTATCATCTTAATATGCATTCCAGTGATATTAAGCCTCTACTTAGAAATGGATGGTAGTTTTAAACAAAAACTGGCAATTGGATCAAATACATTGTTTTACTATCCTTCATATAAATTATTTGAATCTGCCCATACTCTAAGACAATGGACTCCTTTATATCAATAAAGGAGATGAACATTTATCTGTATATGTATCCTTAGTGTTGCTTATCATGATATAAACACTTTCTGACAATTGCATCTCGGAATATTGTCCGTTTATTTCAGGCTGTCTCAAGTTTTCAAAAGTCAATAGGGACTTTTCATTAACACAGAGCAATTTTTATCAAAGCTAGAAAGTGAGTAAGAAAGTGATGTTTTTAAGTATGCATATGTGCTTTTTTTTAAAAGTTTCTACATTCTTTTGAGCTGTTGAAATATGATGTCTGGAAACAAGAACTTGTAAAAGATGAAAATGGAAGGTGTAAGAAAGCACCCATAGGTAAGGAAAAATATTAGTTATCTATTAACTAACAGATAACTCAGTTTAGATGTGTGCAACAGATTTTTGACATACACCTAGAACTTGAAAATGACACTGGAAAATGGATCCAAACAGGGATCTGTTGCTAATACATGCAATAATATATCCAAATATTTACAAAGTAACCTGAACTAGAAAATTACAGTAGTATAAGAACATTATTAATATTCTGGGCCCATAATATTTTTATTCTCACTTGAGAAAAACTTCTTCCTATTCCTGGACAAATCAGATTTTTTAGCGTTTATTAAAAAAAAAAAAAAAAGGATACAGGGATGCAGTAATTCCCAGATATGTTGTGCTCTGAGGTCAGACATTTAAAGATGCTTTCTAAGCTTCAGTTTTAAAATTCTGATGAAGAACAGTACAGTTTCAAATTATGGATCATATTTTTATATATAGTGACAAAACCAGATTTATCTATTTAATACTTAGAGTTGCACAGACTTTCCAAACTCCTACTTAAAATGGAATACTCCACCTCAAAGAGCTGAAGCTCCCAGATTGAAAATAGGATAGCCTCCTAGCTGAGAATATCTTTGAGAAAAATCCTGAAAACTGAGTCTCACAAAAGACATTAAATATCCATGTGCTTGTCTACCCATGTGTGAATCCATCGCTGTCAAAGTTAGCAGTTCTGGGGAAAAAAGTCTTTAATATCACTAGTTTTAGTATGTAGATTTAATTATCATTGAGATTAAAATTCCTGAAGGTAAAAGAGAGGCTTGCACAGATGACCTAAATTACACTAGGTCGTGATAATGTCAGATCTCAATGACAATACAGTAGTGCTGGTCATCTGGAAATCAGAAATTACTATTGCTTATCTTTGATAACAACATAACATAACATATATAACATGTAACATGTATCATGTAACATGTAACATGTAACATGTAACATGTAACGTAACGTAACATAACATTACTCCAGTAGTAGTACTGGAAACAAAAGTACTAATCTTCTATTATTTCTGATAATACATGATTTGATGATAGTATCCAAACAAAGAAAAAGGGTTTTTTTCTTGAAAAGAGCTTGCTTCCTCACTACTGTTACATTAGAAACTGGACAAAAAACTTATTGGTTTCTCAGTGAAATCGATGAAATTCCCAGTTTCATGACACAACTAGAAAAATTTTGCAGTTTTTTACATATATTTCTTAGATAACTCTGAAGCTGTCACTTGATGCAATGTGAGACAGTAATGACAGTAAATTCACAAACTGGACTAGACAATCCTCCTGTAAATTTGACTTGGGGTTAGAGAAACTCCTTTTTAAATTCAACATCTTTGTTTGGTTATTCTTTTGTTATAAATCATGCATCATATTTGCAGCAATGCCAGCTCCTCTTCTGAAAGGTAGTATGAGCTTTCATTCAATTTTCCATATAGAGTGTTCAAAACAAGGGGATTTAATTTAAGAGGCAGAAACACAGCTATGAAGAAAAATCATTTGTTTGAAAACATCTCTTTACATCTGCTGAAGGAATAAAATAAAAGTCTTTTGAAGATGGAATTATCTTTAAACCTCAGAAACACACTGAGAAAAAGCCAGTACTTATCACAGATACAGAATAATAAAAAGTCATGTTTAAAGGGTATTCTGAATGAATGGAAGTCAATGGAAGTTTTGCCCTTGTTATAAATAGGACTTAGACAGCCAGCAACAAGGACTGATGCCCACTAGGGATATGCTTCAGACTCCTGGGACTCCTTGGTGGTTGGGGGGCAGACACATTGTGGCTTACAACTTGTGTTGTCACACCAGCACACCACTGCTAGGGCAGTAGCAACCCAGCAATCCAGCTTTTTGGAAGAGAAAGAAGCGAAATTATGTTCCCTTTTCGACTCACCTGTTTCTTCTTTTCAGGGAATAGCTAAGGAAATGTAGCAATAAGACGAATAAAACAGATGTGGCTTTCCAAAGGATTTTTAATATGATAATTTATGCTCTTAATAGCTTACTCTATATATGCTTCTTTGCATGGCCTTTTCAAGGCCTGCAGGTAAACCCGGA
Source organism: Aphelocoma coerulescens (assembly GCF_041296385.1). Taxonomy (NCBI): domain Eukaryota; kingdom Metazoa; phylum Chordata; class Aves; order Passeriformes; family Corvidae; genus Aphelocoma; species Aphelocoma coerulescens. Next base: position 34,711,822 of record NW_027184085.1, read on the forward strand.
CTTTTAGTTGTTCAAGTTACTGAGGATGCCCCATTTTCTTGATACGTTGGAAATAAAGAAGCCTCAGAGAAGGAACTCCTGTGTAATGTGTTTGTGGAAGGAGATGTGTATCTTGACACAGGAGACCTCCTAGTGATGGATGAGGATGGGTTCCTCTACTTCACTGACCGGGCGGGAGACACTTTCAGGTATAGCACAAAGTTAAGACTAAATCCAGGGAGCTTGGAAGAAATCACACATACACAGGACTGGATGATACTGGTCAGACTCAAACCTGATGAATGTCAATTTTGTTTAAACAAATGCACTAAGGATAGGAATCAAGCCCAACAAAGTTTACTCCAACATAATAGAATTTTTCAAATTTGGCACTTCTTATATTGCTGGGATCTCAAATGAGATGGCACTAAACCATAAAGGGGTTTGTCTGTCTATCTACATTCTTCAGTTCAGAATAATGGTAGCCCACATTAAAAGTAGTCTTCCATCACATATAGAAGAAAAATGTGTACGTTAACATTTATATTAATATAAGAAATATTTTCAACAGGTGGAAAGGAGAAAATGTTGCCACTTTAGAAGTTGCAGAGATCATTAGTATGATGGATTTTGTCCACGAAGTTAACACTACGGTGTAAGTGTAAAAAGTAAGACATTCCCATAGTTTGAGAATATAAAATGAAAATAGTAATTTCCTACTGTAACTTTTCTGCTCTTGCAACTGATTGCACAAATACATGTAAGGATATAAATAGCTTCAGCTTGGCAATTCAGGCCTTTCTACATGTTATGAAATTTCAGTTCAAATAAAATGCTGTATTTAACAAACATGACATGCTGAAATTTTGTAATGAATGGAAGAAACATTGGGATAAATTAAAATTTGTAGCACAGAAGTGAGAAATACAAAGTTATCAACAACACAAGACTTTTCTTAGACTACAGGCTTTAATCTAAAAAATGGTAAAACAGGGTATATTAAAAATGACATGCGTGAAACCATTATCTTATGAGTACCATCCAAGAACATACATATTTTTCATAATTGGAATGTTCTCAATCATATATGATGCTTCATAAAAATATACAATACCATGCTGAAAAGCTGTAGGCAACTAAATTACAAGATGAGGTAGAAAATTTCTCAGAAGATGGCATCCATGGAAGGAATAGGTTGAGGAAGACCAACTTTTGGTGGTGCTAACTATTAATTGTTTCCCTTGAAGGCAAAAAAAGGGCAAATGAAGTCTAGTACTAAAAGAAACCATCCACATGAAGAAGAAGCTCTCAAGAGACAGCACTGACAGATGGGAAACACAATGTGTTCAAAGAAAGAGGATACATGAAAATAAAAGGCCGTCATCTGAATGGTTGATCAGCAGGTGGCAGTCATGCAGTGCATGCAAATAAAACTGTAGCCTAATGTTCAAAGCATCTCTCATCATCTACAGTTGGAGCTGACAGGAACTCTTTGAGAGGGTTATTGCTACCTCAGGCAGTAAATTGCACATTAGAAAAATGCCTCAAGAATCACATCAATTTTTGGTCATGGTGTCAATAAAATCTAGATGGCACAGTCTTTCATATTTCTATATTGACCTGAGTCTCAAATATTGCCAAAACAAACTTTACAGCATATCACCAGTTCGGTAACTGCAGATTCATTTTCAGGAACAGGAATACCCATATTTTTTCTTTCCTGTTTAGGCACACCTCAAGGCTGCTCTTTTTTTCTGAGCAGATTTAACTGTGGCAGCTGATTTCTTCCAACTCAGATATTTTCTCCACTTAGAATTTTCACTTGTGTGAAATAGAATGCAGGAACAATGTCTGTTACATATTTTTGCAAAGGGTTTTGTTTCTGCTTGCACGTCAAACACTGTTTGATGCCTGTAATTTACTAGGACCCACTTACCCTTTTTGTCACAAATTTGTCTGTGGAATAGATTGCAAAGCACTCAGCACTGCTTATACAGTGTATAATAGGCACTTGACTTCATACAAAACAAGTACAGTCTTATACATGTCAGTGTCCATCTATTGCATTAATCTTTGTATAAGTGCATTCAGGTTTTTTTTAATTAATGGTCGCTCTGATTTAATTTGGCCGCTATGTTACCAGTGCAGGTAGGAATAAAACCTAGCAGGCAGCTTCCAGATACAGAGAATTCCTAATAAAAAGGCATCATCGGTGACATTTTTTAACTGAATAAATGCACTGAAAGTAACTTTTAAAGTCTTCCCATACCATGTATGCTAAATAAAATATCATGTACCTTATAAATAAAATATCATATACTTTATAGTCAGTGATGTCTGAGAAAACAGGATGGATAATTCACACTATCAATTTATTTTTCTGACTGATACTAAATCCCCCCAAATGTCATAAAACATTCACATTCACATTCTTGTCATACTGCTTTTCCAAATTTTTTAGATTATGAAGGAAGAACAGGGATGGCAGCTATTGTGCTTAAACGTCACCACACCTTTAATGCAGAAAGACTTTATAAGCATGTTGTGGACTTTTTCCAAGTTATGCCAAATCACACTTTGTGAGAATCATGGTAGGACAATCAGTTGTCTCCCACTCGTATTTATCGTCTGTCTGACTTGAAAATTGGTCTCTGCAATCATGTAATGCAGAATGCATTTTACAAACTGTTTCAATAATTGAAAACAAAAGGTAATACTAGTCTAAATTGCTGTTTGTATTATTGTGATTATGATGAATTTTACCACATATATGATTAAACTACTATTTTGCTATAAGGATCTATCCATACCTAAGAATCCTAGATGTGATTAATAACTTGGCTGTTGGATTTTGCTTCAAAGTTCTTCATCTTTAACTAGTATTTACTTCCAGTCAATAAAAGACTAAGCAAACACATATAGTATTACACACAGTAGTTTCTTCCTATAAGAGGGTGATCCATTTCAAACCTTTTCCTGATGTGGTTGTTCTTGAAGTGATTATTATTCACTGTTACTGACAAGGCACCAAAGAAATACCAAGTTATTTGCAATAGATAGTAGGATAAATGTTTTATAGAGATGATTTCCTAATATGAGAATTAAAATGCACCCGCATGTTTTAAAGTACAAAAGCAGAACTAGGATATAATTCTTCTTTAATGTCTGCTTTAAAAGTGCAAGGATTACACCCCTTGTGAACTCCCCACAGGATGATCTGTAGGCAGGAGAGAATGGACTGCAAAGAGCAGGAAAGGGCTCCACATTACATCCTCTGAAAGCTTGTAGCTCACAGTTTTGTACTGTTAAGGGATGATGAGAGGCATTTGGCAGTTTTGCCCCTCCTTAAATATTGACAAATTGTCTAAAAGGCACAAATTTAAGAATTTTAAAGATTGATAAAACGTTTTTTTCCCCCAACAGATTAATATACTAAGTAAATGTACCTTCACATGCAGTAAGCATAGGTTATACTATCTATGGTGCTTCAGGACACAAGTGGCCTCTTCTGGGAAAAGCTTTTGGAACAGATCTGTCTTTACAGTTCCACTAGATTGAGAAAATCTGTAAAGAGTTCTAAGGTTTATATATGGCAAACCGATTAAACCTGTTTGCATTTATGTGCTCTCTGACTAAAGCTTTCTTTAGGTAATTGAGGAGGAGCCGAAGTAATCAAAGTTACTAGCAGTAATAATTAATTAATACTTACACATGTGCAGATTTTTATTAAAGGAGATAAATTTCATTTTATTTTAAAAAAATCAAAATGAGAAAAAAATATTGTTACTTCATAAAACATCTTAGGGGAGTATAACAGGAAAAATGCTGAACTCAGAATTTTCTGCTTGGAAGAAAATAAATTCCATTCCCTAGGTCCTGAGAAAGAAGTTACCCTGATCAAGAGTGACAAACAAATGCATGAAATTCTCATGCAAAATTGGATTAAAAACAAAATCAATCTTGAAAATTGTTCAGCAGTCTGTATGTAGGTTTTTTCTAATATGACTTGCAACTATGGTTGACTGGTTTTGTAAAAATCAGACAGACTGAGAGCTGTTCTCAACATCTCTGACTTGACTCTAAAAGAACAGCAGGGGCCCAGGGACAAGGATGCAAAGAACCAGGGAACTCTGTGGCTCTGTTATGTGTTCCACCTGAGTTGTTCTGACTTCCTTTCAACAAGAATAAAAAGTTGTTCCTTTCAGTGTGGGAACTAGAAGAAAATTTTCACTGCATTGAAAACACCATATAGGTAATAACAATACTTTAGAACAGTCTGTTTTAAGCTTTTCTCTTAATGTAAATAATATTTGAAAGGAGATTAATTTATATACCACTTCTGCTCTTATATGCCAACTATTGTGTGAGGAACAACTTGCTCATGAATTGGCATTTGAATAACTGCTGTACAGCAACTACTTACACAGACAAGTAAGACAAGAAGGCATTTAACATTGTCGGGATTAATGTTTTAAATTAAGTTTAGCAGTAGGAAATCAGAAGAGAGCCAGTACCACAAAATCAGTCAGCTCTCTGCAGAGCATCACCAAGTGTTCTGTACTCCACTGATTTTGTGGTGAACTGCCCTAAGGAAAGTTAGAAGAAAATGCATATTTTGAAACAGAAACTTGCCATCTTGTGTGTTGCTTTATTAGGCAAATAAATAAGAAATAAAATATTCATTTACATATTGATTTCACTGCACCTATGAATCAGATAATTCTGCTTAACTAAAGAAATGATATATTAAAATTGTATGATCTGTTTTATTCAGTAAACACATCTTATTTTCACCAATATAGGCTGAAATGGAATATTGCACCTTACTTGAATTATTTCTTTTATAGGATATTATGCAAATTACTGCAATTTTCAAGCATCAGAAAATGCACCTGACAAATGCAGGATTTAATCCAGAAATTATATCTGAACCTCTGTATTTCATGTATGAACCTGCACATTCCTATACGCCTTTGACAAGAGATATATAGCAGAAGGTGGTTTCTGGTGAAATATGTTTATAAAACATAGAAATAAAATTACTCTATAATACAGAAAATTTTAGATCTATTCCTGCAACTATTTCAGCAGGAGCCACTATGCAATATTTGTTCTAAAAATACAAGATATTCAAATTAATCTTATTGTGATAAAATCTGTCCCTTCCTAAGACACAGACACAATATTATGTGCATTGTGTAAGCTGCACTGCATCTGGTCATACTATTTCCTCACACATGGGCTCACATATGCAAATCTTTATTTTACATTTCTCATTGATTCAAACTATTTTTGTCTAAGCCACCATTATCTTAAGCTAGTTGAATATTTTACAGGCTGACATTATTATTGACTCTGCTTTTAAAATGAAAAAATAATTAGATAAATAATGTCCTAGGCATTAATAAAATGAGCCATCAGAAATATAAGCAAAATACTGCACAAGTGCTGCATGTAGATTTCAGTTCAATGTTTGATAATCATATGATGTAACATTTAATTGCAGTATTTTATGCAGTGCTCAACTTCAGACTTTTATGGAAAATTTCAATGATTTTTTTTTATGGAAAATAAAAATAAAAATAAAATTTCAATGATGAAATCAACTTGGAGTATTTAGTGTGCACTATTTTCCACAACATACACCAGAACCAACACAGATTAAATTATTTGCAAAAATTAGTGCTTGATGGCACGTTACCTCTTCTTTTACTTACCATTGGTCATATCCTGAAGCTGAGTTCTCTCAGGAAAACTGAACAAAATTAACTATAGCTTCTAGCTTTTGCTGAAATGAACACCTACAAACTGTTAAAAGGAGCTACAAAGTTTCAAAGGCAGAATCAGATCAGAGAATATCATTAGCATACCTGTTGGATGTACTGTGCTTGAGTGTACATATCTGGTCCCATTTAAAAATCAAACAAGTCTTCACTCATGTGAGGGAAAACCTCTCTACTCTATGAATCCCTGAATTCACATGACCTTTTGCCTGGATTAATAAAATATCTATACTATAAAGCTAATGCTTATCAAATTTAGAGTCTTAGAGACTTGCACGATTTCCCCAAACATGAGACTTATTTTTTCTTGGTTTTTCAGTATGTGCTATTACTACCACTGCTAACTCTGCTCCTTCTGCCATAAGGCAGTGACGCATGGCAATTGACCCAAACACCTTTGGTGCATTGCAGAACCCAGGACACAACTGGCCCCATGTCACAAGACTTCACCATCTAAAGTAAGGAACAATCTGACTAACAAAGAAACTCTGTTACGATCACAAAGGTCCATAACCTTGATGATACCATGTATTTCTCAAGATCCTCTGCCATTCCAAGTCACGAGAAATGTGTGTGACAAGAGCAGACACAGCTTGAGGTCTGGAAGGTGGAAAGTAAGTGTGCAGAACAGGACAGCATGTGATACCCAGCATATCAGACACACCTAGGGCACACTGACATCTCCCGTGAGACATAAGGTTTCTGAGCATGGAGTGAGAGAAGCAGAGCTGCAAATAAAAAAAGCCTTTACTCTTAAGAATTGTCCATTTGTGGACTTGGAAGAATACTGAACATAATGCAGGTTTCAGGAAGAACCAAGGAATTTCAATGGTTTGAATACATCATGTGACTGTATAGCACCCAAAAAACCTCATTTGACTGAAACAGTAAACTTCTTACATATTGCCCAATTTCTGGGAATCCTATTATCAAGAAAGAAAGAGATCAGTTAGTCATGACTCTTGAATATAGTGGTTTCTCTAACTACTTCTACTGTGGACTTCTAACACATGAAACAATAGTGTTCACCTACAACTCATCTTACAAGCTGACACCTTACTTCCAAAATGTCAACAATTTTCAGACATGACACAGTATTGAGACAGCTCTGAAATGGCTACTATAAATAAAATACTTTATTTTTCCTACCATCTAAAGGTTTGTATAAATATGCACAAGCGTAACACTTAAACATGTAGAACGTTGAAGGACTATTCCTATATAACTGCTATTACCAATACACCTAATTAAGTTTGCAACATTTACAAAGCTCCCAAAATCTCAGAGAAAAGTACCATCTTCTACCTTTATTTTTATTAAGGAGATATACTACAGACTACTGTCTTAACTGTCTGTTATTTCTTCTTATCTCCTTCACCCTTTTACTCTCTACTTTAATTCCTTCTCAACATTCATTCTTCAGAAAAGGTTAAAATAGAGCACAAGACAACAATCACATTTACCAGGATCTAAGCAGGAGGTGGTTGAGGAATGAGTCTCTTACACCACAAAATTACTGTGGTTTCAGGATTCAGAAGAAATGTCCCATGCACATGCAGAGAAGGATGAGTACCTCTAATTCTTAAGCCTCAAAATCCTTTTCTTCCTCACCTGTTGTTGTAAGATGCTTTTCAGGCTTTCAATGGAGTTGTTTCCCCTCCTCATTTCCACAGATCATATGGGAAAAGGAGCATATGAGAAAAAAACTAAGAAAGTGAACAACTACTTTTGCTACAGAATTTAAATAAGCTAATATTTTAGAATTTAACCCAGTTATACCAGTTAATAAAGTGGCAATCCATAGAGAAGACACAATTGAAGAAATGAGTGAGAGGGAAGACAATGAGCAGCAACATTAAATGAAATTTGGCTTTAATGCTGATCCTGTACTTACAAGGTTCTCCAAGTTTACAACTCAATCCTATGAGTGGCTTCTCCTCTCTGGAAGGTCAAACTTTTTTATGTAAAAGTCGTAGATCAAAGGTTCCACAAAGCAGAATGCAGATTATGCCTGCTAGTCTCTTATATTATTCTATTTTGAGCCAAGACACAGAAGTAAGTTTTCATACTTGACATCTATTAAAAAATGAGTTGGGATACTACTCTCTACCTAGTATGGTAAGAATTATAATACTATATACTTACTATATACTGTATAATACCTGAATAAACAGCTGACACTCGAAAATTTATGATTTTTTAAAAGAAACCCAAACCACCAATGATTCTCATACATCTAAAATGCCTTACTTAAAACAATTTTTTTTTCCCCTCAAAAATTTGAAGTATTTCACATCCCTGGTGCTTATGCTACTAAAATAGCATTGTAATTCCCTAGGGTATATTAGTCAGGTTCAGAGTTAATGCAAATACACATACACATAATATTTCATTATCTGGATATTGAAAGGAATAATGTCTCAAAGTTATAATATCAAAATTACTCTTTTTTTACACTAAAAAAGTATTTCAGTATTTGGTGCATGTTTCTTTGCTACAGTGAGGTGTTATAGGGAAATTTTTTAGTTTTATCTAATCACATTTTTAAAAAAAACTTCTCCCAGAATTTCACCAGAAGAAAATTAAACTCCTTTATATTTCCTTATTGGGTCATACCATACTCCAAGGAATCAAAGTGTTTTGAGGGAAATTGAGCATAGTAATTACAGCACAATAAATAATTCATAGCTCTCTGGTATGATTTTATGAGTTCTACATATGTCAAGAATAAAACAGATTCCAGCTAATGGCATGTAAAAAGAAGCCAATTAATGGATACACTTCTTGTTATACTTTGGGGGTTTATTTACTTAAAAACAAATATCACTATATTTAAAAGATAAGAGATTTGAGAGACTTTTTAGAGCAACATTTAGAACCTACTTAAAAGGTTTCTTCACAATATGAATTTGCCACTTGCAAGCATGTGTTATGTCAGCAATTTTAATCTCATAATAGCACACAATTTTCCCCAGACTTCTTGTCTTATTTGGTGCATGTGGCAACTTGAATTTGCTTAACAGTTCAGTAACCTGTGTTGCACTTATTGACCCATGCATGCATTTAATTTTATCATCACTGATGATAGTAATTACTTTACATGAATTAAAATTACTCATTTCTTTGTAAGCCTTTCAAATCCCATGCTACTTACTTTAAAAATATTAATAAATATGCAGTCATCTGCATTGGATAAAAGCCCTGAAAGTATAGAGAACAAAAATACTGAAGGTGAATTTAACCTATCTGCTAACTATCGGTGCTAGACCAGCTACCTAAGCTGATGCATCTAAGTACCACTTGGGATGCATGAGATGGGCGACTGTGACTCAGAAGTCCAGTACCTTCTGCATAGGTACCTAATGTTAGGTAGGCATTTATCTGCAAGGAATCTTGACTAGCACTAGACCCAGTCATGGGCAATTGATTCAAACCAAGGTATAGACAGTAAGTTTAGAGGCTTTCCTCCCAGGGACTCCAGACTTCAGCAATATGTGAATTTTTGTATGTATTTTCCTGAGATCACAGCAGGCACGCATTCTTCAGACTCCTGTTAACACTTGACATGTTATCAAGAAATAGTGCTTCAAACAAATGAAATAAAATCCTTAGTAGGTGCAGTCTTCAAGGAAAAAGACATAAAAGTACGTTAAATTTTATGTGCCACATTTGAAAGAAGTTATAATATATACATATACATATGCATATGCATACACATCTACATATACCGAGACCTGTTTTCTTGGGTGCTGAAACTAGTTTTATCAGACCGGACTCTAATCGTAACAGCCCAGAGTAATTCCACTGCATTTACCACGCTGGTGACCCATGTGACGATATAAGGATTTATTTCTGTGTTGCTTTTCTTTGTTTTGTACTTCTGGGTGAGATAAATCCTGCCCACAAGGAAAACAGTGGCATTTATCAAGTGTTTGTCTAACGAGAAAAGACCTTTAAACTGAAAAAAAGAAACCCTTGCCTTGCTACACTTGTTAGCTGCATTGCGCTTTTTTATGTAGGGGCCATTTATGAACTGAGATCTTAGGAAGAAGAAATGTTGGTGCTACTGACATTCTTTTGCCTTTAATTCCCACTGCACAGCTCAGTTTCACTCATTTCAGTATGAGCACTTCAAAACAAATGGAGATCAAAGGAAGGACTTTGGTAAGAGTGTCACAGGAGTGGGTACTTCTATTTGCTGGTCATGGGAGATAAGTACTGAATTGCCCTTTGGCTTTCTGAAAATTTCAGTCTCAAGGCACATTGTGAAAGAGATCTAGATACGGACAAGGAAACTGCAGTTGCAGGAAGAGGTGGTGATTTCCTTTGCTGTGAATCTATTCTTAACTTGTGCTGTAGTAGAGTATCAGGATATGATAGACAAGCATCACTTTTTTCTAGTATGAAATTGGAGTCATCCTGTAAGACACATTCATGCACAGAGAAAAAAAACCCAAAACAACAACACAAACAATTTTACAATTTACAATACAAATATCTATGATCAGACCGTGAGATATCCCAGCAGAGTCCAGAAAAATCCATAAGCGAGAAAACAGTACTGATTTAAGGTATGTTTCATCTGATAGAAGATTAGCACAGGAAGTCTGGGCAGATTTGGGGACTGAGAACTTAACTTTTCCAGTTCAGAATTGCATTAAAATAGACTGTGTCTACTTGTCACCCATTTTGTGTGTTTTCATATAGATATCGGAAAAAAAAAAAAGGAAGGGATAAAGAAAGAACGCATTTATAATGCCATCAGACCAAGACACCTATACCTTGCAGTAATGAGATCTCTGTGAGCATTTGGAAGGGTGTTACTGTCTTCCCATTAACAAATTCTGTACAAATTTTCAGATTTTGTACCCAAGATTTCCGAAAGTTTGAAGAATTCATAAAATATGAAGAATTAATAAAATATGAAGAACTTTAGTGCTAGGCATCAGAATAGACTGAAGGGGCAGAGCACAACAGTAGCTTCTTAATTAAACCTTAGCTCAAGAAAAGGCACAATGGGATCAGTTTCTTGTTTTCCAGAAATAGAGATCAGCTGGATGTATGACAACATTGTGAATGTTCTGATAAAGACACAAGAATCAGTGTGGCACTAGGGCAGAGCCTGGCCTGAATAGGATTTTTAAACAGAAGGTGTTCAAGTTTAGGTGAAAGAAAACCATATAGAAATGCCCAAAGAAACAAACACCAGCCAACAAGAAAGTACACATATTGATAAAACCAGCTCAGTAGGTTGGAAACAGTATATTTTTGTCTTTAAAAATGAACAACAGTATAACAATAATAGAATAGAGTGGCTCCTCTGGAGTAAATGCTCCATTTACAGAATATGGCTAGTTTGCAGTAGCCTCTGATCCATGATGTCATAAAAATTTCAGATTCACACATCATAAACATGGGACTTTTACACGTTTCACTTACAACCAGAAGAGCTACAGACTGAACATTTTAAACAGAGACTTACAGGATCCTCAAGTAAAGCACAGTAGTAGACATCAGAGCAGAAAAAAGTACAACAAAACAGTTCAACAAGACGTGAGTAAGTATTTGTCTTTACATGAGACTTGCTTTTATGCAAGGAACAATGAATGATAGACCACAACAGGAGAGATGAAGCCTCCAAACTGGCAGTCTTCCCATGAAGGCAAGAAATTCTGTTATTAATTAATTAGTTCTCCTGCAGCATTATGCAACAACCTGTCACACTATCCTGAGTAAAATTTTAACTGACAAGCTAAAGATCTTTATATGACTAAACCCTGTAATTTGCTGTTTTCATTTAGCAGTGGTTCAAAGGCCAAGGATAAACACTTTACTTTGTCATCACTGATTTTCTTTGCAAATCTGTGAAGCTGTTTTGGGGGAACCTCTAGTTATATTACTTAAAGAAATACCCTGCACAGGTTTCAGTAGGAAGATGTTTTGTATCACAACTGCCCATTCTATGATGTTTCAGACATGCAAAAAATAATTGATTTTTTAATAAAAGAAAGTCTAATTCCACTCCTTTTGTTGACAAGAGAAGTACAAAAATTGAGGCATTTAAACATTTGTATCTGACTGTAACATTAAAGGTTGTCACTCATGAAACATATTGAGACCACCTGCTTGTGTACATTTCCCTCTGTGGGTGACTGGCAACTATTACACAAAAGAACAAAAGCTGCTGAAGGAGCAAATATTAAAGGCAGGGGGCGGGGGGTCTCTACTTCACCTTAAAAAAAACTTTATTTTTACTTGCAAGGCTTCAGATGTTTTTGAAATTGTACTCTTCAGCAGTAGTTAATCTCTTCTCAATTCAACAAGATAAGAACCTTATCTTATTGCTATTTTTTTTTTAATATTACAACCATTATCTTATCAGGATCAAGGTCCCTTTTAACAGATAATTCAGTCATGTTTTTCACACTCATAACCAGGGTTAAATTTTTAAAACAACACAGAAATTGAGCAAAACATAAACCAGGATAAAGTGGATGGATGCAAAGAAGAAAAGTAAGAATTTTTATATATTACGTATGTGTTCCATAGACAATTTCAATGCAAGTCAGAATTCAGCCCTGACAAGTTCTGAAATTTTTAGAAGTCACTCTCCACAGAATGGAGGATGTCCAACAGCAGGCAGACACCAGAAAGAGAGGTGTCTTTACTTCAGCTAAGGTTTTAGAGTAAAGTGAAACACATTCGTTAAAACTATATGGCTGTCCAATATACCATCAACTACTCTTTTTCAGAGCATGCTAAATGACCGGTGTCTAAAAGGAGAAAAAATAATATTAGGAATTACACTGCAGTGGGGATAGAATGATGGAAAATATGAATACTGCTCAATTCAATAAAATTAAGATCAAACATCTAGGTTTCTTAGGGTATTCCTTACATTCTTAGAGATGATACCCAGTAGGATAGTATGTAAGGACTTGTTCAATAATAGAGTAATGAAAAGATATGAAGAGAGAAAACAGTCTCTCAAAGTCTGGTGAAAGTGAATTTCTGCATCTCACGAGAGGGATGAGAGTTCATCAGCAAGTTACTTCGAGTGTTACTTGTATAAGCAAGCTAAAAATGTTCATGTGCTAGCACAAGTAGGTACATGTAGAGAGGCTTGAGAGAGACTTGGACTACCCTCTACCCCAGGGACATTTAGACAGACTAGGCTGCTGGATGTTCTGATATGCTCTGTAGAAAAACAGATCTTCAGCAAAGAAAAAAAAAGTAAATACAGACAGAATGTCAGTGAGAGAAAGAAGTTATCTAAACTCTTAGGGCCTTGCACTGCAGGAAGCCTTACAAGACATCCACATCCTTACACTGAAAATGGCTAAGGAAAGCAGAACAAAATTATCATTCTCCCAAAGAAGGATGAAACTTACAGAAAAATGGAAAAGGCATTTTAAAAAGTCTTTGTGTCTTTAGTTCTTCACTCCACTAGTGGAGTAGCTAGTGGCACTACTAATCTATACCAAAATATTTAACTAATACATAGATAATGCAAAGAGGTTAGTCAAAGCTTTCTTCAAGAAATTATGGAGCACTGGGGTGGTCTCTGCAGCCCCCAGAGGCTGGGGATGAGGTGCACCCCTGCACCTACCCTTGGCTTGAGTTCAGATGGCAGGATGAGTTAGTGGGACAGACCGCACTGAATAGTACTGAGTTTCTTTTTCCCAGTGTAGGCAGCAATAATTTTGCTAACAGTCTGATTACGAAGATTCACCGATCTTGTATTGGCACTCATCTCTGAAAAGGGAGACCTTGAAATTGGTCAGGTTACTGTGCTTCTGTAGCCGCTATTTTTCCTCCCTACTACCTGACTGGCTGGTCTGCTTGGCTGAAAAGGATTTCAGCCGTTCAGAAAGGAAAAAGAAAAAAAACCAGCATAACAGAGCAGGGATGAGGTGTTGGGCTTCTGTGTGCTAGACACTTGCTCTAACTGCAGCCCTTTCTAACAATCCTGATTTCCAAGTCTCAAAAAACTTCCCAGCAGCTCTTCAATCAGACATCCTTATCAACATCCAGGTAAATATGCTGCACCTGGACCCAGTGACACAGATGACTGTTTCCAATCTTAGGGACCTGAGTTACTGCTTTTCCTTCCGGCTCTACAGCACCCTCCTCCTTAAGCTAGCATCTTCTGGCTCATCTTGCTCCACTACCTCTGCATGGAGGTGACTCCACCATTGGGTGACCCCACAGAGCTGCAGTCTGGCTCCTGGATGGTCTTGTTGCTCACTGAAACTGACTTCAAGTTTTGAGTGTCCCAATCCACTCTTCTTTTGCCTCTGATGTCACCATGAGAGGCAGACACCTGGTTTGCTTACCCTTAAAGCTCACACCTGCACCACAGTTAGCTGTGGGTACCAGGGAAAATGAGCTGACAAGAGAAAATAAAAAAGCTGGGTAATCAGTTTAGAGAAGAGAATGGCCCTGTGGACATAAGCGGTTAAGGATATGAAGAATTTTTTACAATAAATGTCTGCCTCGATTTATTTCCTTAAACAAAGACCAAAAGTCAGTGAAGCATATAAAATACAAGTATTAAATGTTTAATACAGCTTATACACCACGAGAGTTTTATCCCTAGTAACCTCTTTTGCCATTGCTCACTCTTCCTTTCAGACCCTCAATTACTCGTTAGGCTGTGCAGCATGGGCAGCTGACACTTTGCTAGTGTCCACAGAAGCTCAGCACTCTGGCCTGGGTTTCATGTCCCACATTTGCCCTGACAGTCTGCATCTTTCTTCTATTATGTGCATTATATGGAGGACTCTGCCAGGACCCTGCCAGGACCCTGCAAATTCTTTGGGACACCTCTTCAGGGCAGATGATAGAATGATGATAAGAGGGAAAAAGAAGAAAGGCAAAAGTCCATCACAGTCCTTGCAGTCCATGAAGAATTTTTTCACAAATTTCAAAACACCCATGAACTATGCTTTGTGGGTACACAGCGTTTCAAGACCAGGCTCAGGATTCTTTTTTTTTTTTAATACTGACCTTCTCCTGCTGGACATTTCACATGTGATTCTTTGTGAAGAATAACAAAAGTGCTCAGTGTGTATTTGAAGGGAAGTTAGATGACTCTTTTTTGTGTTGTGATATTGCCTTAATTGTTTTTCTAGGAAAGAGAGCATTTGGGTCCATATCTTGTGCATAGAGATAGTTTATTGGGTGAAATATGCAGCTCAGGCTGTTTTGTGGATGAATACAAAGTCCAGGAGACACGAGGCTAAGAAGTGCCCATTTGGAGGCATTTTTTCCTGTGATTTGTACACCAAACTTTTAACTATTGAACACAATGTGAACAATGGAGAGTATTCCTGTAAGGGCAGGTAATCTTTTAATATTCTTATTTTTGTTCTCTCTTGTGTCCAGCTAACATGCCACTGTACAGTGAAGAAGGCTGCTGCCCACCATGCTGTGGTGACTTCAAACAGCCCAGATTGCTGTGACTGTAGCAAAAATCCCAACGTATGACCTTGCTGAAGAGCAGTAGTGGCATTTAAGGGCTTTATGACTGACTAAGCTGACATTTAAAAATGAAAAGCAGAAAAGTGCAAAAGTGTGCTGCTGAGGTGAAATCACATGACATACTGCCCCTGCTCCATCACCAGAATAGACAGGGCTTACTTGCAGCTGATTCCGGACATGTCACTTTCTCTCTCATAATTTCTAGAACACCCATGCTTTTAATAAACAGTTGACTAGAAAGTACCGATTTCAATGGATAGCAAACTGTATCATCATGTGAGAATCACCTCGTTTTGAAACAGCTTTGAAACAGCAACAGCATCTTGCATATAGATTTGTGGAGTGAAAAAATGTGATTAAACCAAACTGATACAACTGGGAAAAGCAAGCTCAGGCCACACAACCAGTCTTCAGCTTTTTCTAGATATCAAAGTTAAAATTATTTCTGAGTGTTTTGTGTTTCTAGCCTAAGGTTAGAAGTGAGTTGTGTTTGTGTCCCTGTTAGCTTCCCTGCTTCTGACTATTTCTGACCTAATAAAAAACCTTATAGCTGTCCTACCAATCCCCTTTCCTTTAGCCTTATACCATCACAGCTGCAAGAGTACAACTGAGGTATTGGAGGGGTAACACATTAAAAGTACATTAAAAATGGTACTCTAACCTACACTTCCACACTTCACAGGTCATTTAAAACAATGACCCCTCCTACCTGATCTCACATAATTTCAGGGGTTTTAATTGCTGTTATCAGATGACTGTGTATTGTAATCCATTCTACCACCATAGAACAAAATCCAAACCACTTACTTTCCTACCAGCTGATTTGGAACTTCAGCTGGAACCACTACAAGGATCTGGAGAATAAAGCAAGGCAAAGCCACAGCTGTTAATGGGGGAAGGTATGAGAGGCTGTACATCAATCCAAAGCCTTTCCTTCCCACACAAGCAACTACTACAAGAACATCAAGTGACTGAGACTGTAGATGAAGATACAGCATATATGGGATAGGATAGCAACAGTTCAATATATATTTCAAAATGGACTTCTGCGGGATGAGGAAGATGAATGAGAATAGGATGGAAGTCAGTGTTCTAGAGAAATCCTTACTACTTTATAGATTTTCTGCTATGCTGCCTTTCTCACAATTACTTCACTGTATTTAGTACTTTCCTAGCATGCTGAGCTCATGATTTCATCCAAGATCATGACAAGGGCATGGTTTCTAAAAGCGGTTTCTTCAAAGCTTTTTGTAGGCTTTTAGATGCACACTGCTTTAAGAAAATGTATTTGTTCACTCTTTAGAGAGCAAATCCTTTGCCTATATGTATGTGTGCATTGTCACTACAACCATCCACTCAAAGTGTGTCTTTATACTTTTACCAAGAACCATGTCAGTCACTACCAAAACATGCAGATAAACAAGATGGGCATATTTATCTAATGTCACTGGGATAGGTGCCAGTAGTTTACTACTGTGGAATTATAGCTGGAAAGCAATTCATAATACAGTAACTCTCATACCCAGACTTGTTGGTATAATCTGGTGCATCTGTATTGCTCAAAGCTGATGTTTTTTTGTTATAATCTTGTAGTATGTTTCCCAATGGAACTGCATATATGACATGACTTCTTCCACCAAGTACCTCCGCAGTATTCCTCATTTGCATGAAGTATTAGAAATATTCTATACATCATCAACACCTAATTAACCTAATTCCAGGGGTTTAAATAGTGTTTCATCACACACAGAGAGTTTGAATTTATTGCAAAGCAAAATACAGTCCAGAAGTACACTGGCAAAAAGGACTTCTTTTGTCTTCTTGATGACCTTCATGGGCTAGAGAGAACTGAAATAAGCAGAGAGCATTTACAACAGAAATTTACCACTTATCTTTCAAAGCGGTTCAGCACTTTCAAACTATGTCAAAGGGAATAAATAGCACTCAGTGGGTAATCTACCTTAAAAGAACACAACAGGGGTTTTTAGCATTGCCTAAGTACCTAATACTGCATAAGAGGATACTCTTTACAGCCCCTCATTGTGAAGAACGAAGTCTTTACATAAAAGTGCGTGAAAGTGCTATTAGTTGTTGCCAGTATGGTCAGATGGCTAAGAGAATAAACTGAGACTTAGAATAATAGTTCCTTCACATTTTTGATAATAAACAGCTCTAGAACTGTTAATCACTTAACACTTAACTTTACAAAGGAATCAAATGTGAGAAAGACTAATTTTTAAGCCATAATTCTTAAGTGGATTTTTTTTTTCTGTTAAGATACTCCTAAAGACCTCATGATTACCCTGTAACTTTGCAAGAGTTCTGTGTAACCCACTTGGGATTTAACCACTGCACCTTCAGTAACAAAGAGGAATATAAAATCATGGGAAGATTAAAAAATTCAAAATAAGGCAGTCACCCCCACTAAGCTTTGCATAAAACAGAGACACCTAACATTGCTAGGAGTGGCAAAGGAAAGGAAATCCAACACAAGAAGGAAAACTTTGTCAATTACAGTTCCTTTAGTAATGGTAGAGTGCAGCAACATCAACCAAAATACAGCTACTTGTACATAATATAAAAATATAATCCTTCATAAAGTTTATACTGTGCTCAGAATTATGTATTGAGCTTAAAAAGTGATGTACAATATTTTCTCTTAAATAATATGGTCAGCAAATGGATGTACTAACACACTCTAATTTGAAGACAAACATAGAAAGAGCAGTTTCTTAGTTCAGTGTATCCATATATGATACCTCAGGCAGGATTTGAGAGAACTAAGTCTTTCAAGTTTTCCCTTTGCTACTGTTCTCTATCCATAGCACAGCTATGGTGAACTGAACTTTTGGTAGTGGCAATTATTACCAGATACAGAAAAGTGTTATTCAGAACCAGCTTAAGGCACCATAGTTTCCACAACAGACCCATGACATTACTGGCAAAAATCAACTTTAAAGGCAGCTATGAGTATTTTACAGCTACAGTACCATGACAAACAACAATCCATTGTTGACAACATATTCTGTTGACTAATGTGGCTTTTGTTTATTCTCTAAAAGGAGTAGTAACATGTATGATTTTAACATTACTACAATCTGAAGAATGCATAAACTCTTTGCAAAAAAAAATTCTCCTTTCATCTCTCGTTTTTAAAATTCCAATCGTCAATCTTGCAAGACAACTCTTTTACAGACTTTTTAGAAATACATTCCAACACATTATATAATAAAAGCCCACTAAATTATTTTTCTTCTTGAAAAGAAAGTGTATTGTGCCATGTCCCGTGTCCCTCTCTCCCAATTGTAACTGCCTCTGCTATCAACAGCACTGGTGAACAATTCATTTAAATGAAATCAAGTTTTCTCCTGAAGTCTTAAAAAGAGCAAACACAAGACCTTGATTTCCTCAAGACCTCTATCCTAATAATAGCCCATGATACCAGCTAGAATTTAAAACAATATGAAGTGAAATTATCATCTTGACAGCACCTGCCACAAAGACCCAAACAGCTTCCTTGTTGAAACTCTCTTAAACTCTAGAGTGAAAAGTAGGATTCGAATACAACAGGACAAGGAGTAAATTAATCAAATTTCACTACAGAAATTGTGCGTTACATATTGAACATCGTAGTTCAGACAGAGAATCACAGCTGAGACATATTCAAAGAAGTACTTTGAATTTCAGAATATGTGCCAGACACATTACAGACCAATGCCAAAAAGTTATGAATGTGACAGTCACTGTAGCTAACCTGGTTCCATTCACCAAGGGATAGAAAAATTTATCACAGGAAAAGAGGAGTAGATACTGAATCACATATTACATAGTTTGCAAGTATTTTTCAAATTACCATCAATTCATAGTACTTCCACTTACTATCACAAAATAGTTAGGGTTGTACATGATCTTCGGAGATCATCTAGTCCAACCCCCACTTGTATCCCCACATTCCAGAGTAGGACTGTCTGCAACTACTTGTAAAAAATAACCAATATTCACTACAGAGTTGATATATTATGCAATAAATCCCCAAAGGCTTTCATTTGTATTCATCTACTGGGTCTGCCAAAACCTTGGCTCTTACCTGCACTTAGTGCAGAGTGTTGATGAGATTTTTCTGTGCCTTACAATAATGCCAACCTTGAAGTCAGACATTTATTGCCAGTGCAGTGAATAACCTCAAGATTTTCCTATGAAAAATACCAGCAGCACATAAAATGCAAATTTGTGTCTCACCTATCTTCCTTTAAGGTGCAATGAGCAGAAGTCTTGTTATATTGTTTCTGCATCTTTTGCACCTGAACCTTAAAGTTTATCAACTTTCACACTTCTATTCATTTTTTGAAATTAAGTGAAACACCTCTTCAGAACTAAACTACACAAATCCCATGTTGTCATAAGTTCAGTCACCTGTGAAGAGGTATAGCTCAGAATATAGCAACACAATGAGCAACAGTGATTTCTTCCATTTCAAATAAACTTTAAATAAATAATTTCAATTAAAGTAACAGCTTCAGCCATAACAGCTGCAGTATATAATAAACAAGAACTATAGAGAATTAATCTTGCTATTGTTATCTAATCATATATAACTGCAGGAATTTTCTGAGTCAATCAATAGCAACATTTTCTAAGCTAAAATCCAGATCTAAGAATGACATAAAAAATGGGAAAATAAGATGGAATAATATTATGCTAAAACCAGACATTCTTCATTAAATGAGCTAACCACACCTTAGGGTTACAATTAACTTTGGTCATGTTCTCAATGTGCTCAGATCTCTAAAGACCCAGTAACTTTAGGATACATAATTTATCTATAAGGACATAGTACAGCCTTCTAGTTCTTTTGTATGACTGGGCAAAGAAAACTGAAATCGTCTTGTATGGTTGGTTGTGATCTCAGTTATCGAACAAACATATGACACAAAAGTATCTCAGAAAGCAGTGCAAACATAAAAGCTCCATAACGGGGACAAAATAAGAAAAATAAATTAAAAAAAAAAAGGCTGCGTTTTCTCAGTTGTCGTTTACTGTTTTGCCTTCTGGCAGATGAAAAAAGTTATCTTCTTTGAGTTTACGATGTTCTGGTAGATCTAGCTGTCTTTTTGCTTCTTCAATGTCTTCCTGAATTGCCGAAATGAGTGCATCTGAAAAAGGTAAGAATAGGGATATTTAAAAGTTGGTTTGTATTCTGAACACAGTAACAAGTGAAAATAAGGCACCACAAAACTTCAAACAACAATTACAGCAGTAGAATATAACTATGAGGTTTGAAAGGCAGAATTCTTTGCTTTTAAAATGTCTTTTAACATGCCAAAGTTGCATTTTTACCCATTACCAGCACTACCCTCTTCTTTTCCCAAAAGACATGTTAGCAGTTCTGTTTCCATACTAACAAAACTGCATTTTAAGAAGAAATTAACACACTTGACTTTTTTGACAAGCCCATGATTTTAAAATTACTCCTCAGACAAGTGAAAGAAAAATGAGGGTTTTTAGTGTGATACATTAGAATATGTGGGGGTATGTTTTTTGATTTTTAAGTTATGAAAAAATTTTACTGAAATTTCAAGGGCTAACAGATAAAACATCTCATGATGGAAGGACATATAGTGAAGACACAGAACTTGCATGAATACAACAAAAAAGAAACTAGTTTGAGGGAGACCTCCAATACTGACCTAAGGAATCAAAGTTTTTTTCCGGTCGAATGTATCCTGTTATGACTATACTAAGAATTTCTCCATAAAAGTCTTCTTTGAAGGTGTGGATAATGTGCGTTTCCTAAAGGAAGAGAAGTAAGTGGACAATTATTATGAACTTAGGAGTTTATCTCCCTCTCTTTAAGCATGCAGGCCTAATATGCAACATTCAAATTCTCCTCAACAGATAAAAATAAAAGGGACATTTAATATAGCATCTATAATCCAAAATTAAAAGGCCAGGGCTTTAGTTTTTATTAGGAAGTAGAATTGCACTTTGCATGGAATTTTAAAAAAATTACTCCCTTAAAGAGTAAAAAGTGTAAAAAGAGAAAAAGAAAGAAGAAAGAAAAAAACCAACAAAAACCCACTAAACCAAACAGAAAAACCTACAAAAAAAAAAACAACTACACCAAGAAACAAAGAAAAAAAAACAAAACAAAAACCCCTCAAAAACCAAAAACACACACCAAAAACCCCCTCAAAACAATCACCACCCCAAAAACCAGAAAAACCCAAACCAAACAAAAAAACCAAAAAAAACCCTACAAAAACCAAACCAAAACTTAAAAACAAAACAAAAGAAAAAACCAAAACAAACAAAAAAAAAGCTCCACCAAACAAAACGCCCCCCCAAACAAATAAACAGCCAAGGAAAAAAAAAAAAAAACACCAAAAAAACCCCCACACCCTCAGGCTTGAAGAGAAATGCTTCAAAACTTCTCAGTGGTAAGATTTCCAAGGCTGGAAATGTTAATGTTTCATCAACAAGTGGATACATTTAAATAACTATGAAGACTTTGATAGAAGGAGTCAGCTCCAGGAGAGCTTTTACAACTATCTCCTAAGGGAACTGAATGATAAAATTGAAGAGCAAGTCCAGAATAAGACACGGTTCCACCTTACACTCAAAACCATTTTATGCACATCTTCATCTCCAAAACAGGCCAACCGATAGCATACACCAGCAGAGCTACCAGTTGGGAAGCTTTTAACTACTTGCTGAGAAAAGTTATCTGCAAAAAATTTTTAAAGTATACATTTGCCTAAGACAAACACTTAGAAGCAGAGATTCCTGTCCAAATAAAATTGTTTTCAACATGAGAGCTCTGCAAGACCCAGGAAAACCATCAGCATCTTACAGCAAAAAACCCCAAAGCTGTCACAGCTCAGGATTTTAACTTCACCATCCTTACATCCTTATATGCCTTTAAATATTTATTCTGTACATTAATCCACAGCACCTCATGTATGGATTCCATCATTTAAGAACAGAATTATTTAAAAAATCATTACTAATTAAGCTGCCCCAACATCTCCTATCTGAAATGGAGATACATTGCAGAGAACAACAGATTATTACTATGTTCCAGCTCATGCTAAGGCTCTCATAACCAGTAAATTCAATGCATTTGTCAATTTTACATTTAATTTGCTACCAGCAACTCAAGCAACCATTATTTCAAGTACTGTTATATTTTAAATTTGGAAGTAGTAAAGAAATAGTGGAACAGAAGAAAGAAAAACTTTATTCAACTTCATCTGCATATTCTCTGGTTACAGAGACTACATTCTTTTCAGAATATAAATATTATATAGATAACAAATGCATTTCTAATGGTGCACAAATTCCTAGATATCATTCATCAGTCAAATCCTGCGTATCTTGTTAAAATTCATCTGGTCTTTTATTACAATAAAAATCCCACAAAAACCAAAATTCTTACCACTGATTTCTTAGTATTCTTATAGAAGGGATTCCATCCTATGCTCAAAACCATTTTATGCACATCTCCATTTCCAACACAGGCCCATCCATAGTATATACCAGTAGAGATATCAGGTGGAAAGCTTTCAACCACTTGCTCAGAAAAGTTAGCTGTAAAAATTTTATAAAGTATGAAGCGTGAGTGACTTTGTGTAAGTTAAGAATATAACAGGATCTTCAAATACTTAAAAGCCAAACTCTGCCTACATACTATTTACAAACATAACACTGGTGATGATAAGAATAACACAACATAACATTTGGCAAAGTATAAAACAGCTTCATAAAATTCCGTCACTGTGGCAATACCAGAGTTACTACATCTCCTACATGCACACCCACTGTATTTTATAGTTTCCTTTCTCTTCTGCAATAATAATTAATAAATATGTCCTATCTACAGCCAGAACACATTTCATTCTTAGGACAACTACTACAGCTTTACTATGATGAAAAATGAGAGGGGAAAAAATCAACTTTCTTCGGCATTATAAAAGAACATCTCAGAACTATTTATTAGTAAAAAATATTTGCTGATGAAATAAAATATCTAGAAGCAAATGCAATAATTATTTAGTCATCTGTCAATTTTGTACAAGTTCACTTACAGAGGCCTCTGTGGATTTGAGATTTCCTTTGAAAACTACGTATTTACAGTACAATAAAATTTCCTTTTGACTGAATTTAACCTTCTCTCAAAATTACTATCCTACCTCTATTTCCCAGCTGAATAGATCTCTTCATGAAAGATACCAAACTGATTTGAAAGAACAGACAGTTACCAAATTTTTATCAAAGCTCACAGACACTAACGGCTTCCTTTCCCCATTCCCTAATACCAACACACCATTTATAAACAACAGAAGAATGTGACATTCTCAGATGTCAGAAATCCAGCACCATAAGCGTAACCTTATAAAGTTTCATGTCCATTAGAAGAAGTGCCATATGACCTCTGACCTCAGTGTCTGTTTAAGGAAGGTCAAAATTCTCTTGCAATAGTCATCTGGCTGCATTTAGACAACTGAAACAGAGATGGCCAAAAGGAAAATATATTCTCTGTAGGCCAAGCCCACCTGCTCTATTTCAAACTCTGCTTTATACCCCTTGAACTTTCTTCCTTGCTGCGATTCCCAATGCCTACTCTACTCCCTTCCTTATTCCTATCGGAGGTTTAAGTGAAGGGATATTTTCCCAAGCTGCCACACCACTTGCCACAAGCTTGCCACACCAAGCTACCAGCACCGTGAATGTGACTCTTATCTACATGCTGTACATCATGACGATCACTAGATGAAAAAAGGAACAAACATCAAGATTCAGAGAAACCTCTTTACAGACTGAGGTGTAGAGAATAACACAAGAGAGGGTGCAAGACTGTAAGCAAGGGGGTGGGGGGGGGGGGGGGAGGGGCGGGAAGCGTCCGGAAAACGCTGATACCGAACGAGGGAGGGCCGTTCTCGGAAAGCACAAGTCCTAACAACAGCGCAGCTGTGCAGGGCAGCCGGGCGACTTCCGAGGTGAGGCGACCTGAGTCACAGCGCTGCCACACCGCTGCTTGGCAGGAGCACGGCACGGCTCCGCTCGAGGGGGGCGACAGGGACCGGCTGCAGAACCCCCGGCCCGGCGTCTCGCCGGCGGCAGCGCTCCCGGGGCCCGGCGATGACCCCCAGCCCCACGGCCGGGCCCAGACCCGGGGACACCCCGCCCGTGTTGTTTCCAGGAGGTGTGCCCCCCGCGCCCGCTCACCCGTGGGAATGCCCAGCTCCTTGGAGCCCCTGCCGAAGCCCTTCACCACCTCCCCGCGGCAGAAGTACGGCAGGTGCCTCATGGCCCCGCGCTAAGGCGCCGGCACCCCGGGCCCGCCGCGCCGCTGCACCGCTCACCACCGCCTCCCGCACAGGGCGCTACCAACGACAGGGGAGGAATCAGAATGCGCGCTCCGGCTTGCGATCCACACAACGCTCCGGCGGCTCCTGCCACCCTCCAGAATGGCCCTGCCCGCCCCGCATGCCCAGTGTGCCCTCCCTTGCCGGGGGACTGCGATCCCGGCCGGAGTGGGGCGGGGCGGGGCGGGGCGGGGCGGGGCGGGGCGGGGCGGGGCGGGGCGGGGCGGGGCGGGGCGGGGCGGGGCGGGCGGGCGGAGCTGGATGGTGATCGCGCCCGGAGGGGGGCGGGCGGAGCCGAACGGCGACCCTGGCCGAAGCGCGGCGGGCGGAGCCGAACGGCGATCCTGGCCGAAGCGCGGCGGGCGGAGCCGAACGGCGACCCTGGCCGAAGCGCGGCGGGCGGAGCCGAACGGCGACCGTGGCCGAAGCGCGGCGGGCGGAGCCGAACGGCGATTGAGCGGGCGGGCGGTGCCTGCGAGGGGCGGCGGGCCTTGGCGTGCGCTACGAGGCATCGTCGCTCCTCAAGGCCACCGCCGTGTCCTTTCCTGCTGCCCATGGTTTCGTCACACTCGGCTCTCCGAGGGTAGTTGGGTCTGGTCCGTGCTGCAATTTCTTCCGATGGAAAACTGCGCAGTGACAGCTGTGACTTTCTGCACCAGCTGCCACGTCCTGACCCTCGTACCCGAAAGGCTGCACCTCGCACCCTGCGCCACGCGTGGAGACAGGGATTGTTGCTCCCTTGGTAGCCCTAAACTTGCCTTTTCGCTCAGAAAAGGCCAAATGCTTCAGTGCACAGCAGACATTCAGGAAAGCCCCGAGAACAGGTCTTCTTTAGTGACATGCTCCAGCGAACTGTAGTTGCGTGCTTAAAACAATTCAAACAACCAAAACCCAACAACAAACCAAACTAAAACCAAACCAAAAAATCAAACCATTTTTACTCACCTCTGCTTTACATCATGCTCACATCTCCCGTTCTGCCATTACTGCCGGTAGTACCGAGATCTCCTTTGGAAAAAAAACATCAAGACAACAGTGCTCATCCTGTGTTCACTCAGCTTAAAGGAAAATAAAGGGTAACTGAGCATTTCTCTTCCTTCACTTCCTGTCTCCAGTTGCTCTTCATGTTGATGAAGCTCATTAATGTATTTAGATGATTAACACTCTTTTTTCTATTGCCCTGATCCAACTTAAATAAATTTCAGATTGTATGAGTTCAAAATAGTAGTATTGTGAAAGATGTCCATAATCTCGGTAAATAACAGAGCAGCCAACCTGCCAGCAGACAGTCTCTTTGTATCAGTGATACAACAGGCCATTTGAGTTCTCGGGTCTCATTCAGCACTGCTGTGCTGCACATAAGCATATTTGTGTTTAAACACGTAACTGTTACCCAGAAACACCATCCAGAAAATCCCCGAAGTGAATTGCCACTTTCTTTTCTTTCCCCTCTTCTAGAACAGAGCTTCTAATTTCACCAGTTTGATAGAAGTCATAAAAATATTTCAGGACTTACCTCTAATTTAGCTTGCTATTTTTTAATGTGGAAAAGCAATGTAAACATCTTTGGCTTGTGCTTGTATTTAATTGTATTCCAAATAAATAACATTTTTAAATGGGAACTGTTCTGAGAAACTGACTTGATATATCATCTTATAAAGCACTGACTGTTCATAGAAGCTGTGGACACAAGCTGTTTTATATAAAAAGGCAAAAAAAAGTTATAAGTGATTTTGCCTCAAACTTAACCTCTTCTTTTCTTCTCTCATTTCTCTTATCCCAACTCCCTGCCATCCTTTTCAGGATAACATTTAAATTCATTACTTCAGTTTTAGTAGCTTTGATTGTCTTAGAGAATCACCATATGTGTAAGTGGAACTAGCAACAGAGTGGTGATGGTATACATGTAAGAAGAAAAAGTGGGAGAAAGATATCCTAAGTATGCTACTGGCAGGTCAATTCTGTTCTGCTGTCTCTGAGTGTGTAGAGAATAGTGCTACAAAGAGTGTTTAAAGTGGTATTTCGGCATGGAAGTGTCTTGGATATGAAGTCCAAATCTGGAAGTCATTGCCTAGTTGCTTAACTAATGACAGACCATTAACAGTTGACAGTGTGACCTCATGGCCATTAGCATTGCTAGTTTATTTTAACTGAAAACCAAGAAACAGAAACAAACCCCCTCTATTTTCTGGAATGAGTTTCCTCCCAATATTTGTATTCAAGGACATACACATTTGTGTTCTACCCCCTCCTCTCCACGCCCCCTTTTTTTTTAAACAAATCCATCTCTTCAGAACAGATGTTGGTGTTCTTGTGATATCCACATGATGGCATGCAGTGACTTCTTTTTCAGTGTCTGTAGGTTTGGGCAAAAGGTTTACAATCTCAGTAACTAAGAAAACCTTGAGAAGTACTAAGGCAAGGAAGTATTTGTTTAAGAACTATGTGGTTAAGTAATGTCACAGAAGTCTAACTGACGAATTCTATCTCATTCTGTCAAATAGTCATAACATTAATAATTTTCATCAGTAATCATGATGGACTGCAATGATCCAGCTAAAACATTAGCTGTCCTTCATACTATGTCCTTGTTTTTATTTAGTTACTAAGTATACTAGTTCATATTGGAGAGGGCAGATCTTGAACAAGTAGAATTTAATTATCTCAACTGAAATTTAGAGTCGTTTACTAAAATTTAGTAGATTTAGTAGATATATTTCTTCTAAAAACATCATTAAATTTTAGTGATGAACATGTCTCCTAGCATTGCCAGTCAAGAGAAGAACAATTTGATAGTTCCTACCTCCAGTGAGAAAACTCAGGCACTGTGTCAGGGAGCTAGGGAGGAACTTCTGTTACCTGCTTATGCTACTTCACCTGTAGTTATTGTTGTCCGTGAAAAGTGTTTTTCTTTATATATATATATATATCTCTAGATGTACATATATATATATACAGCCACAGAAACCAGAAGAAAGAAAAGAGAGCATGTGTTACAGCACCTGTGTAGGACCCATGTCAGGTTACCTAATTGAACATAAGCTTTGAGGACTCATCATACTAACCAACATTTAATGCAGAGTAGAACATACTCTTTTCATCTTGTTTTGCAGTAAAACATAAGACTTGTATCACATCACAACCCTGTTCCAGAGTCCCTATCTCTTATTACTGTGCTGCAAAAGCCTGCATTCCTATGCAAGGCTTAAGGTGAGAGCAGGAATATCCTGTTTCCTTCATGTGGTGTGGAAAAATAGCAAAACCGTATCTGCTGGATACCAGAATATTCTAGGACTGTCCCAGCCAAACTGGAAATTCTGGTTACACCAGGCTGAGTGAAATATTCAGGAGCTGACTCAGAGAAAAGAGTGCCATTTAGTAAAACTAGTAGCATTTTAGCCAGTTCCTTGGAAGTTTCCATTCCCAGCATGACAAAACACTCATTGATTCAAGAGTTCAATTCAAGGACGCTCTGGCACTCCTTATTTTTAATGTGCTGAAACCAGGTGATGAAATCAAAGACATGTACAAAACACTCTTGCTAGAATGTCTAACAAATACCTGCTTTTGAAAGTATTTTTTCTGTATTTTAATCTGGAATATAAAACCACAGAAGTTCTTCTTTTACTTAAAAAAAATTTATCTTTATTTTTAGCAGTCTGAAGTTTTGTTCTAGTTGAATAAACCACTTTCTTCTAGGAGAAATACTTGCACATTAGTATGATGGTACCGAGACTGTGTTAGATTACAGTGAAGCAACAGGTACTATCAATGTCTGTATAAGAAGGCATAGCTGATACTGTCTTCTGAACATCTTCTGATAATTACATAAAATTCCAAGAACTACAATTTGTATGTTACTAAACTATGTGTGAAAGACAAAACTGGTGCATTTCAGATATTTTAGAAATATTACATAAAGGCATAGAACTTGATGCCTTTTGAAACTCTACGTCGATTCTCAAGGATTCCTCCAGCTTTTGAATCCCTATTTCTCTCTCTAGTGTCTTTTCTCCACACCAAATCCTCAATTAGCTCCTTGAAAAATGCACAGCATTGCTTTCAGCTAGCTTCCCATTGTCTCTGTGCAGCCCTGTACTGTGCCATGCGGACATGCTTAATGGTTAGTGCTCAAAATTCTCTAAATTTTAATACTGCTGAAGAAACTGAGCCTTTAAAAAAAAAAAAACAACAACAAAACCTTAAATGCATTTTAAGTTCCTCCCTCTTTGTCCATTTTCCAAAATATGTTTAATAGGTGTCTCAGATTAAATAACTGTAATTAACTAGTTCTGATTAGGCTAAATCATATGATGGCCATCTGAATGGCAGGTGCATTGTCATACATATTTTTTTTTCAGACACAGTTGACCCAGATCAAGATATCTGTGACCAGTCTGTCTCATATTATAAAAGCAACCTTCAATTAATTGTATGGCAAAATATTCAGGAGAATCCTACCAACAGAGGCTTTGGCAGCGCAAGAAAAGTAATACAGGGCAAGGCAGCTCAGGTAGCTTACCACCTTGAAGATAACTAAATGAGATTCTCATATGTTTGACAGACTCTGGTCAAAAATATCTTGCATTTCTCAACAATCAACACAGATTGCTATCAGGACTCTCACAATGGAATGTAGAAGAACAAGACTGGGATGGTGATATGGGCTAGGAGATGTTTACTGTACTGTCATGACGTTTGCAGATGAATAGATGTTAGGAAACTTGGAGGTCAGTGTCAAGCTATTTCTGTAGAAATGGTGTGTAAGAGAACAATTTCTTACAGGAGGCAACTGAGATAGCTGACATCTAGTAAGAAAGTAATAAACAATGGGACAGGCAATGGATTTTTCAGCTCATTAAATTTAAGAATACCAGAAAAAGCTTCATTTCAGATTTTGGTGAACCTGCATAATTTCTGCTTCTTGTGAGTTGGAAAGCAAACAAAAATAATATACCAAATATTTTCTGACCCAGAATTTAATACTACTTGGCTGTTAATTTCTGTTTTACATGGCAAAGAATAGAAGACAAAGGTGCTAAAGGTTTATAGAAAAGGACAATCACTCTGAGGGAAAAGCCTGTTAGAAGGGTATAAGCTCAAGTGGGAATAAGTATGGAGATAAAAGGAGCAGATATTTGATGTTTATGAAACTTTGTAAGTTTCGGAACACTTTACAAAATAAAGTAAATCAGTTTGTCAAAACTGTTTGTCTTTACTGCAAGAATTGGTTTCACAACGACATAAAGAATAAAAAAATTGAACCAGTGACCACTGAATTAATTCATGGAAATGCCATGAAGAACAGTGCCCTCTCAAAACCACAAGAGATGCACTGCCCCCGTGGTAGATTTGCTTTTTTATGTCCAGGAGTACCCTTCCTAGGCACTGCCCTCTATTCTCTTTACAGAAGAGATTTTGTTAGTTTTCAGCCTCCAAAGGACAGAAGTTTTTCACCTATGCGGTAACATCAGAAAGAGCAGAAAATGAAAATTATTGCCCTAGTGACTGACATTACGGGGAGGATATAATGAAGGAAGTAGCTACAATGTTTTTCCTTGCATACTAATCATCATTTTTAATATAATTTTCGTCTTTCCTTCCCTGGGCTTGCTGTCCCAGCCTTGATAACAGAGTAAGCAACAGGTGAGCAAACAAGAAAGATTCTGGTGAAAATTTCTCATTGCTAAAAGGAATCTGTAGTTTGTAATACTCCTGCTCCTGCCCGTATGTGCTGCATGTTCAAAGCATGCCTGCATTTGTGACAGCACTGCCATCTGTATAAGGTAACCACTCTTTCAGTAGCAATCTTCTTACTGTTGCCTGTTGAAGAAATAGCCCTAATCATCGCTCATGTCTGCCACTGCAAAGAGATCCTTCTCTAAATGTGCCATTTGACTGCAACCTCATGTCTTCTTAACACAGGAAATATTTGCACAACAACGAGGGAAAAGTGTTACCCATAATTTCCTTGGTATTTGTGCTCCATCCCATTTGCCATGCACGCAATCCCAGTAGTCCTGCAAGCAGCCTGTGCCAGACATCAGTCCTGCGGACAGAAGCATTAGGCTGCATCAGTCTCCCAAAAGTTGCCCCACTACAGGCAGACTGCAGTGACTTGTCCTAGTAGTAAGCCTAGCTGGGTGCTGCCCTACTCATTTTCTTAGTCACACCAAAGCTATAAATACAAGAGACATGTACAAAGAAGAATCCCAGAAGTAATACAAGGCTTGCTCTGAATAATGCGGCTGGTATGTTTGTTGATGAGTTAATTATATTGTGGAAGGACTGTGTGCTGCTTCTTCAATTCTCCCAGTTAAGCTGCATCAACCCCCCCTCCCCACCCCCCCAAAAGAACGAAAACCTTCCCAGCCAAACCAAATAAAAACAAACAAAACCCCAAAGCTCACGATTGTTTTAGGACATCTCCTATTCCACTTACTTTCTCAAGGGTATCCTGAGTGGCAGAGGTTCAAAACAAGTAATCTAAATCAGTACTAGTTTCATGTGGAAATGTTCTAATCAGTTTTTCTACATTATTAATATCCCTAACTCCTGCACGTGGATCGCTTATTTTGCCCCACAGTGTTTACCTTGGTAAAGAAATAGCAGTGGCAACCCATAATTTATGCTACAAAACAGGTTGAGCAGAAAATTCAGTAGAGCCTGTTTTACATTACAGAACTAATTACCCCCAAAACTAAGGGTTTTTCATAGCCATCATCAGTGTAGTATCAGACAGGTTTAATAAAAAGATTAATATAATCCTTCATTGCCTAAAATATAAGCCAGTGATTCATGAATACTGTCAACCCTGTATTTGCACATGTACGTGACAACCAGAATGTTCTAACATGGAACAGATATTTTGAGATATTGCAAAACATTTACTAGTGAGTGAGAAAGGCCACCATATCCTGGGGTGGTTTGAATGATCTTCTACTTCCTTCCTTGACAGCAGACAAGAAATAGTGTTTTCTCACATCAGACAAGTGACTTCAACTATCATTAACTGTCTCTGTAGATAAGTAAGAAAGTGGCACAAAAGCACTCAAACTGTTTAATCTGGTGTTGAGAATATACAAAAAGATGAGCAAACTAACATCTTCTTCTTCTTTTAAGGCGAAATCAAGCCATAGAAGAGAATCTGTTTAAATATCTGTTTTGATCCACATTTGTTTTTATGCCAAATATTTAATAAATATTTACAGCCCATAGTAGGCCTATAAACTAGAATATAAGTTTCTGAACCTGTTGCCTTGTGAAAGAACTTCGA
This sequence comes from Aphelocoma coerulescens, assembly GCF_041296385.1. Taxonomy (NCBI): domain Eukaryota; kingdom Metazoa; phylum Chordata; class Aves; order Passeriformes; family Corvidae; genus Aphelocoma; species Aphelocoma coerulescens. Next base: position 34,743,708 of record NW_027184085.1, read on the forward strand.
ATCATAGAATGGTTTGATAGAAAGGGACCTTAAAAATCCTCTAGTTCCAACCCCCCAACATGGAGGGACACCTTCCACTTGACCAGACTACTCAGAGCCCCATCCAACCTGGCATTAAACACTTCCAGGCATGAAGCATCCACAACTTCTCTGGGCAAACTGTTTCAGCACCTCACCAGCCTCACAGTAAATAATTTCTTCCTTATATCTAGTCTATATCAACAGTTTAAAGCCATTACCCCCTGTCCTATCACTAAATATTCCTGTTAAAAGTCACTCTCACCCTTTTTTTAAGCCCTCTTTAGGAATTTAAAGGCTGCTTTTAGGTCTCCCCAGAGTCTTCTCTTCTCCATCCTGATCAACACCACCTCTCTCAGCCTCTTATTCACAAGACAGGCACTGCAGCCCTTTGATCATTTTAGTGGCCCTCCCCTGCATTTGCTACAAAAAGTCCTTATGCTGGGGGCCCCAGAGCTGGATGTAGCACTCCAAGTGGGGTCTCATAAGAGTAGAGTAGGGGAGCAGAATCCCCTTCCTTGCCCTGCTGGCCACACTGCTTTGGATGCAGCCCAGGATACAGCTGGCTTTCTGGGCTGCAAGCACACATCGCCATGTCACATTAAGTTTCTTGTCAGCTGACATGTCCAAGTTCTCTGGTCTGCTTTCAATCCATTCTCCTCCCAGCCAGTATTTGTACTTAGGATTGCCCCAATCTAAGTGCAGGACATTGTATTTGGCCTTGTTGAACATCATAAGATTTGCATGGGCTCACCTCTCAAGCCAATCAAAGTCCCTCTGGATGGCATCCCTGCCCTCCAGTGTGTTGACCACACCACATAGTTTGGTGTTGTCAGCAAACTTTCTGACTTAATACCAAATGACCCAGAAGTTTGATATATCCTGAAAAATCTTTGAGAAACTGTGAAATAACACACAGCATCAGCAAATGCAGTTACACTTTTTCTAGTCTTCCAGTTCACCACACTGCCCTGTTTCTGACACCTCACTCTCCACATCACTCCTTAATAGACATCTCATAATCCTCCCGAATGCTGAATTTAGAAACAAAGAAGCAAATTTTGTCAAGCATGGTGCTGTGACCATTTCCCTGGGGAGCCCGTTCCTTTGCCCAGTCACCCTCTCGGTGAAGAACATTTTCTTGATATCCAACCTAAACCTCCCCTGACGCAACTTCAGGCCATTCCCTCGGGTCCACAGAGAAGAGATCAGTGCCTGTCCCTCCTCTTCCCCTCATGAGGAAGTTGTAGACTGCAATGAGGTCTCCCCTGTGTTTCCTCTTCTCCAGGCTGAAGAGACCAAGTGACCTCAGCTGCTCCTCATACGGCTTCCTCTCAAGGCCTTTCACCATCTTTGTGACCCTTCTTGTGACTCTCTAATAGTTTAATGTCTTTCTTACATTGTAGCACCCAAAACTGCCCCCAGCGCTCGAGGTGAGGGCGCCCCAGTGCAGAGCAGAGTGGGACAATCCCCTCCCTTGCCAGGCTGGTGATGCTGTGCCTGATGCACCCCAGGACATGGCTGGCCATCTTGGCTGCCAGGGCTGACTCATGTTCAACTCACCATTGACCAGGATCCCCAGGTTCCTTTCCATGGCACTGCTTTCCAGCATCTCATTCCCAGTCTGTCCATACATCCAGGGTTGCCCCATCCCAGGTGCAGATTCCAGCACTTTCCCTTGTTGAACTTCACATGGTTGATGATTGCCCAGACCCCTGATTTGTCAAGGTCTCTCTGCAGGCCCTCCCTGCCCTCAAGGGAGCCAACAGCTCCTCCCAGTTTTGTATCATCTGTGAACTTGCTCAGTATCCCTTACACTCCTGTGTCCAAGTAATTTATGAAGATGTTGAAGAGCACAGGGCCAAGGATGGAGCCCTGTGGAACCCCACCAGTGACAGGTCCCCAGTCTGATGTCACCCCATTCACTATAACCCTTTGTGCCTGACCCGTGAGCCAGTTGCTCACCCATCCCATGATGTGTTTATCCAGCTGTGGGCTGGACATCTTGTCCAGAAGGATGCTCTAGGAGAAAGTATTGAAAGCTTTACTGAAATCCAAAAAGATTGCATCGACTGACTTAAGGGTATTTGATGATCAAGCTAATTCTGATTTCAGATACCTCAGTTTAAATAATCAGTTGATTTTTAAAAAAATAAATTGAAAGATAATGATTTAAATAAAAATGAATTACAGGAGAGCCTCCCTTTATACTTCACTCCTTCATAGTACAATGAAACCACATCAATTTTGCTCCTGTGGGCTAGCTGTCCATGTATCTATTTTCCACGAATATGAATTATTCAGTTTGAAACTGGTAAAAACACTAAGTGATTTTTATTTATAAATTCAAAAGTTAAGGTAGTTATTTTCTGTTAATTATTTGGTATTATATATAGTGATTTTTATTCAACCAATTTTTGATCCTGAACCAATTGCTGAAGAATCATGACTGATACAGAAAAGATCTTGTAATGTGTACTGGCTTTATTACCAAATCCTCAGTTATGTTCAGCATGAACCAATATGACTAACATCTACTACTTCACTTTATGCCTCTTCACAGTTAGAATGTGTAATGCAATATTTTGCTGTGGGGAGAATGAGGATTTTTAAAAATCTTTTTGTCTTTGAACATAGCTGTTGCCATATGTGTGTAGGAGAGGAGAAACAAGATGAATGATACATGGTTGTTTCTTTCTTTTTGTGAGAACACCAGAGCAGTTTCCCGGAATAATCTATCAATACACTACTTCATACAGAAACCCTCAGCAGTATCCCAAAGAAACAAAACTATCAACACTGGACCTCACTCTGAGATTTAAATGAATATTTATATGTTTTGTGTTCGGACCATAAATTGTCTTGATCATATCTTGAAATATTACTCAGGAGGTGGCTGCAAGAAGCAAAGGTTTCAAAAGATTTGGACAGTAATGTCAGTGACTGCAGCAATGCAATCTCTATATCCATGCAGTGCTGTCAGAGACTGAAATATTATATTTTATGACTTAAACATTTTCTTAAAGGACTTTTAAAACTGTATTACAAAAGCTGAAGAGAAGACTCCCACACCCTGAATGGGGCCCTGAGGCCTGACACTGCTCGCTGATGAAGATAAGATAAAGTAACAACTCCGGGCTGGGGACATTCACTGAGCATAAGCTTGACACCTCCAAGATGAGGACCACAGCCCCAGGGCTATCAGCTGCCAGGCTCAAACAGACCCTTGCACCAAGGGGTGGAGGGAGGAGAGGCTTTGGGTATCTTGGAAAAGCCTCTGGTCAGAGGCGCAGTGACTGCCCATCCTCCACTGTGCAAAGGAGCCCAGCTGAGGGGTCCTCACTGGGGGCAGGGGGGAGAAGCTTATCCACAGCAGAAGGGGGTGACATGGCCCATCACAGGGGCCCCCCCAAGGGGTCCCCAGACCCTGCACCAGAGCCCCAGAGATGATGCAACAGACCCTCAGTGTTGCAAGGGACAGTGTGTCAAGCTGGCCCCTGCAAGGGAGGCACATGGGTGTTCCCACCTGGCCCAAAGTGTATATGAATCCACGGAGTTCTGCACTCTTTGGCGTGTGGTGGCATGACATGGCGTGTGGCAGCGTGTGGCGGTGTGGCCATGGCAGTGACAGGGGACCCTCACCATGAGCAGACCAGATGGAGGGGAGCAATGAGACGTCGTTGGGACCCTCGGATGGGTGATGCGCTTCCATCTAACCCCTGTCACCTCTCCCTGTTCTCCCACCCCCCACGCACACTTCTTTTTCTTTCTCTCTTTCTTTTCTCTTCTCTTCCCTTCTCTTTGCCTCTTATACTATTAAATAAAATACATCCATTTTTTGGCAACGACATCTAACCTCGTTTTGTTTTAATCTCATTTCTGGGGATATTTTGAACCTTCCAGGTTCTTTCCAGTTTATGCTCAGAGACTTAGCTTGCTTTGCTTTCCTGGGTCTAAACTGGATTGTAACAAGTGCATTTAATCAGTAGACCTAAAAGCACTTCATTGAAGAAATAACTGCCCTCTCTATTTAATTCAGAAACTACGGACACAAGAAAATCCATACATCAAGTCCTCTTTTGTCTTGGTTTGCATTAGAAACACATTTTTGCACAGGCACGTTTTCAAGTGGCATTATTAGAAAAGCTTCTTTGTATTAACTTAAGTGCTCTTTTTCAAATTGAGATAATCTCTGTTTATTTGGCATTCCCTTTTGGACTTCATACTAGAAAATAAGAGGCCATAGGTCTTCGTATATTATAGCTTTTTCATATCAGGTTATTGAAAGAATACTGATTTGCTTGAATAATTTCTTCTGTTTTTCTAGCCTTCCAGTCCACCACACTGCCCTGTTCCTGACAGTTCACTCTCCACATTTATATCACAACAGTTTGCTGGTGTCTGGTTGAACAGATATTTTTAGCATCACACTTGCTTATGATCTTCATTTTCCTTCCTTTACAATGGGGGAAGAAAGTGCTGTCTCAAAGTACAGGATGGTTTACTGGTAAATCAAAACTAAGTCCAATGATTTCCAGGCTGTTCTAACACCATCCTAAGACGCAGAAAGCAGCCAATTGACAGATCAAACAACATTAAGAATAAACAGAATGTCAAATGGATGGATTAAGTGAAGATGTTTGATCCAGAAGACCCTTGTGCAGGACAATAGTCTTTTCAAGGATGCAGTTCAAATCTTCATATGTAGATCTTGAAGAAAAAATGGTTTTCTTTAGGGTGGGAACAATCTGACCTCCTAGCAGAGCTACAGAGATGATTTTTATATATGTGCCAGCAAAAAAAAAAAAAAAAAAAAAAAAAAAAAAAAAAAAAAAAAGACTTGCCCCTTTTATAGACAGTTGTTTCACAGTTTCAAGAGGTTACCAGCAGCATAAGATCCCCCTGGACTTCTTATAAGGAAAAAGGTGTGCTATTTTTCAAAAGTTTCATTTTTTTGAGGACTGAAAAGCTTTTAAGATAACCAAGCTGCTACTGAGGACTTAGTAGAGTGTTGATTACAAGAAATGAAACCCCTTCTTTCTGACAAGCTTCTTACCTGTGACTCATCATCAAGAGATACATACTTCCTGCTCTTTTAGTAGTTTCCTTTTTAAAAACATTTACCTCTACCACAAAACACCACCACTTATGTTTATCAGAGCACTACGTGACAAGACAAGGCTTAGAAATAGAAGAACCAATGGAAAAAACCCAAAGACATCCAGCAGCAATTTTGTCCATGAGGAAGGTTTAATGAAGCTGCCAGAAAAAAACCCCAACATATAAGAAGAGTTCTTTTTCTCCATACTGGCTTGTATGGCACTGTGTTTTGGATTTGTGGTGGAAACAGTGTTGGCAACTCAGGGGCGTTTTCCTGAGCAGCACTTACACAGTGTCAAGGCCTTTTCTGCTCCCCTCACTCCAACAGCGATTTGGCTGGGCACACACAAAGAGTTGAATGGGGACACATCTGAGACAGAGACATCTGACCCAAGGGATACACCAATCATATGGCATCATGCTAAGCATATAAAGCTACGAGAAAAAGAATAAAGAGGGTAATGCTTGGAGTGATGACATTTGTTTTCCCAAGTCACTGTTATGTGTGATGGGGCCCTGCTTTCCTGGGAATAGCTGGACACCTGCCTGCCCATGGGAAGAGGGGAACAAATTCTTGGTTTTGCTTTGTTTGTTTGAACTGACTGAAGAGGTAAAAACAGAGACTAGACAGGAATAAGGGAATAAAGGTAGGTATTTATTTGAAGGGCCTTCAAAGGTACACTCTGGGGAGTCCAGAGGCTACTGCCAAAATCTTCACACTTTTATAAGTTTGGTTCATTTGCATATCAGGGCTAATTCTCCAATTAAAGCTTCAGTTAATGATGTAGCTTCCCCAAGCTCACCCCCCTCTTAAGATGTTGGTTTACACATTTTGGGCCTAGGACAGTCTGAGTGTCCTTGGAGAACAGGCCTGGAGAGGCTTTGTTATGTCTACCTAGCATGAGAGAGCAGCAGCTAACAGGCTACAAGAAACTTCAGAGTTACACACTAGGCAGTACAGGATTTGACAAATATGAAAGTTAAAATTTAAGGCATCAGAACAGTTTTTGCATTACCTATTAAACCATCCTTATCTCATCCCATGAGTTTCTCACTTTTACTCTTCTGATCCTCTCCCCTATCCTGCTGTAAGGGAGTAAGTCAGCAGCTAGATGGGGTTTGGTTCCCATCTGGGGTTAAACTACCACAAGAAGAAACTTGTTTTGTCCTGGATGTTGAGATTACTAATTGATTCATAAATGAAACTACATATTTATCAGACTGTACTAAGTATTTGACTTAGAAAGTATGAAACTGTTAAAAGATATCAGGTACGGAGAAGAAACTCAGGAAGTTCTTTCAAGAGACCTCAGTTTTACAGGCAGTCAAAATCTTAGGGAAGCTCTTGTTCAGCATCTGTCTGTGACAGACAGGAGACATGCAAATTTGAATATTTACATAAGACATCGATTTAAACTTAAGAAAACAAAAAAAGAAAAGGAGTGGTGAATTGCAGAACATAAATTGTCTGTAATTAGGACCCCACATGTACCCTCTAGGGCAGAACAATAACCAAACCACTAACTCTTGGGAACATAAAGGAACAACACAGATTTAGAAGCTAAAGTCTGGAAAAACAACAGGACACATTTGTGAAAGACTGCATAAAGGTACAATAAAATACACATCCCAGCAATATCCATCCTTTTGATAAAATTGCTCCATTTCCAAGAACTTACACCATCTGCAAAAGCCTGTGGACAAAGATGAAATTCCTAATAAAAATGAAAGTACACTCTTATGCTGCAGTACACCAGTACTGACTCTAGGAACTATTCAACAAGCAGCTGTATCTAGTTGTATGAATAAACCCATTGTAATTTATGGTAATGTGCAGTTTATATGACTGTGGGATGATCTTACAGTAAAGTCCCAAAAAGGCAATAATTGAATCACATACCAGGGGACAATTCTTATTACAGATTCAAGTTACTAAATATACAAGTGAAAGACAGTCTTGTGTTGCAGATGCCACCTAGTCCATGTTAGGAATTTTGCAGATGCCACCTCAACCGGGTTCAGCCCTAGGTTCCTGCCTGAAGGAGACAGGTCACTGATCTGCTGAGTTAATAACTTGTTTCTTTATCTGACATACAGAGGACCTTGAGCTGTCTGGTCCAAGGAGGGACCCCTATTCCAGACCATACACCCCAACTATACCCCAACCAGTTGGTTGCTGGGCTGACATTTGTCTGAAAAGTTACCACATTCCCTTAGAAATGTTTCCTTGGTTCTTAGCTTCATTCTGATTGCATCTGCCGTTTCAGCTAGTTTTGTGGTTGCACCATTAGCTTTATCAAAAAGTTTACTCTCAGAGAGCTCTTGCAGCCTAAGGCCTCAAGTGCTTTCGTTTCAAGTGCTAAGCAAGGCTATTAATCCTAACAATTCTCAACACTTGGAAATACACACCTTATTATTTATTTCCTTAGGGAATGGAGCACTGAGTCCAGTGATGGAAAATATCAGTCTATGAATTTTATCCACAGCTGACATGATAAAAAAGAATTCCCATGGGAGTACTGGAAAATTCTTGTGTTCAGATTTTATACTTTCATGCAGTTTCTCAGGACTCACAAACAGTACTTTTATGAACATGTTATATGGAGGCTGGTTGCCCTAAGGGACAGAGAAGGACATTCTGTTTCCTGCACAAGTTTTGGTAAAAAAAGTCCTTAAAATTGAAATATTCTTGAAAAAATTTCAGCTGATGCCAGTAGAGCAACCCTGTTATAAAAAAGGAGCCCACAACAATAGATAACATACAGTGAAAGTCTAACTGAAAAAAAAATCCAGAAATAACAAAAATACTGCCTTTCTTACAGAATTTACACAAAATGCCAAAAGGAAAGCAATACAGGGAAATTATGAGTAGATGTTGAAAGCTTAATGCTAAAGATAGAACAAAGTAAAGATAAGAGGCTTGTGCTGTACATACAAATAATATTTAAAGGAACTTTAGGTTCATGGTCCTAAGCTGACATTTATGTTTGGATATGCTGGAAAAAAGTGTGGATCCAGAATTCTTTTTTTCTTCTGTCTACAAGTAGCAATACCAGACAATATAGCATGAAATTGTATTAGCTATAGATGTTATACTAACAGTGAAGCAGCTGTGCCCATGCAGCCCCTGGATGTCCATGGTGGAGCAAATACCCACCTACATGGGTATTCCCATGGAGAATCCCACAGCAGAGCATGTGGATGCCCAAAGGAGGCTGTGACCCCATGGAAACAAGCCCACACTGGAGTTTGCTGGCAGGACTTGGGACCCCACGGGTGACCCACGATGGAGCAGTCTGTTCCTGAAGGACTGCACTCTGTGGAAGGGACCTATGCTGGAGCAGTTTGTGAAGAACAGCAGATTGTGGGAAGAACTCACAACGGAGAAGTTTATGGAGGACTGTCTTCCATGGCAAGGACCCCACACGGGAGCAGAGAAAGACTGTGAGGAATGCTCCCGCTGAGGAGAAAGGAATTGCAGAAACAACACATGATGAACTGACCAAAGCCTCCACTCCCTGTCCCCATCTCACTTGCAGAGAGAAGATAGAGAAGATCAGGAGTGAAGCTGATCATGGGAAGGAGGGAGGGGTAAGGGGAAAGATGTTTTTTTTAAGATTTGATTTTATTTCTCATTAACATGAGATTACTCTGATTTGCTTGGTAATAAACTTACTTCCTCAAGTGGCATCTGTTTTGCTCGTGACAGTAATCGCTAAGTGATGTCTCCCTGCCCTTCTTCGACCTGCAAGCTTTTTGTTGTATTTTTTTCTCTCCTCATCCAGCTAAGGAAGGGGAGTGATGGAGCAGCTTTGGTGGGCACCAGGCATCCAGCCAAGACCAACTCACCACGCAGCTGTAACAACACACCATCTTCAATAAAGAGAAGAAGGAGAAATGAAACAAACTTGACTGGGAAAGCTGACTTTTGAAACTGTCAATAGACAATCAAAGGAAGGGCTTGAGCGGAGCATTGTTGATACACAGTCTGCAGTCCTTTCAGAAGTCTGCAGCTGGATCACCTCTAAGCAATTGTGAGACCAAGCTCTGAAATGTGTGAAATGTTTCAAAAGTGTAGAGGACAAATGAAACCAATTCAAACATTAGTTCAGAATTCCCGGTATATACATACACATAGATCTGCATGTATGTATTTATTTATGGTCAATACATTATATTGGTATTGATTTGATATTACTTTGGGAGAGGGGACTTTCTAACACAAATGATACTTTTCATAAATAAAACTTGAAATAGTTCAGAGGGTTGAAGTTTTTCTCATTTGTTAGTGTCTTAGGAGGACTTTGACTGATTCTCCTTGTGGTTAAAATACTGTCTTTTCCAGGCTACAGCAGGCTGAGCTTTCACCATTCTTGCCAAAGCAATCAGCAGGAGGAGTCATTCACTCCCCCAGCAGACATGGTAACACCAAGCCTGCTTTTCACCTTTTCAGTGCAATCAGCAAGTCATACTTCTTAACTGGATCAGAGTAACAAAAAATAGTCTAAATGGTTCAATTTGGTTTACTTGGCAAAGTCAGTGGGGTGAGGTGGGGGCTGCAGGGGAGACCTCTGCAAGAGGAGTTCAGGGGATGCCTCGTATGGGACACAGCTTGTTCCAGACAGTTCCAGGATGGACCCACCGCTGGCCAAAGCTGAACCTGTCAGTGACACTGGTGACACCTCTGTGATAACATATTTCAAGAAGTGTAACAACCACTCTACAGCAGCTGTGAGAGAGAAGAGTGAGGAAAATATGGAAAAAATAGACCTACAGACACCAATGACAGCAGTGAAGGAGAGGGAGGAGGTGCTTCAGATGGTGGAGCAGAGATTCACGGGCAGGCCCTGGAGAAGAACATGGTGGAGCACGTTATCCCCCTGCACCCCATGGATGACCACAGTTGAACAGATATCCACATGCAGCCCATGGAAGATCACATAAGGAGCAGCTGGGTGCGTATTTTGAAGAAAGCTGCAGTCAGTGGAAAGCCCATGCAGGAGGAGGGTCCTGGCAGGAGCAGCTACCTGGGGCAGGAACCCATGCTGGAACAGTCTGTTCCTGAAGGACAGCAGCCTATTGAAAGGACCCACACTAGAGCAGCTTGTGAAGGATGTGGAAGGGACATGGAGAGACGTGGAAGAAAACAGCATCAGGATGAAGGAGTGGTAGAGAGGAGCAGTTATGAACTGATTACAATCATCATTCTTCATGACCCTGCAGCACTCAGGAGGGAAGAAGCAGGAACAGTCAGAAATGAAGGGGTGAAGTCGAGCCTGAGAAGAAGCCAGAGGGACTAAGGGGAAGGTGTTTTTAGTTTTGTCAGATTTTTTTCTCACCATTGCACTCTATTTTTAATTGACAGTAAATTAATCTTTCCCAAGTTGAGTCTGTTTTGAGTATGATGGTAATAGGTGAGTAATCTCCCTGGCTTGATTCCAATCCATGAGCTTTTCCATCTTATTTTCTCATCCTGTCCTGTGAAGGAAGCAAAGTAAGAGAGCTGGGTAGGCATCTGGCAGCAAGCCAAGGTCAAACCCACCACAGTGGGAGAACAAGAGGCCCCTATTTTACCCAGTATATGTTTTACAATAATTTTGGCAACTCAAGGCTGCAATCCACTCCACATTATTTTCGATTCTGTAATTAGTACTAACTGCCAGCCAGTTTCTTGGAAGAAATTTGTCCTAGCATGTCCTTGATCATACAGTACTGACATAGTTCATCCATATTAAACTTATTTTAAACTTACGTGAAAAATTTGCCTCTCAAACAGTATCACAATTCTGTGTAAATACACAACAGGTAAAGTGAAAGATTATTTTCAATATGTTTTACACATAGCCTGAGGAAGAAAACATGACCTTTCCTAATGAACTTTAGGCATGAACCACTCTTGTCACTACAAATTAATACTGACCCATACCAGAAGACATTTTGTTCCAAAGGCAAGCATGCTACAAGGGGCTTTAGATATGCTTTTCTTTCTTTTCAAAAATGGGTTGAGGTGTCTTCCTTCTGTCAGACAATGTTTTGTGTTAAAATGGTTTTGGCAGATGTGATCTTCTTTGGACCTTTTATTTCAGCACACGGTATTCGCATTTCTGGTATACTCCACCCCCAACCCGATTTATGGGGAGGCTCAGCTTTCAAGAGTTCATCTGCAAATTGAAGATTATTTTTTTCCCCTACTCAGGTACAAAGCAAGCAGAATCGGGAATCTAGGGCAAGAACATTAAGTCTCATAAACTTTACAACAAAGGTAAATGTTGCTAGGGATGTTTATGGAGAAGATAATAAAAATTCCTGGATTGGAGCAACTCTTTCCTTAGAGAAGGTTCATGTAGTAAGATCACACTCTCTTTATGAAGAAACTTTCAAGCCCTAGCAGGATTCAAAACTGAGGTTAGGATCCTCTCTCTGTCTGAGGATAGATATTAGGACCTCGCATCTTTCTAATGTCAGGTCTGAACTATCAGAAGAAACAGATATTTGGGTTACACTTACATGACAGAAAAATTCAGACAAGTCATCTTTAACAAAGGTTAGTAGGGAAGCTCTTATTACAAAATGCTAGACTACTATCTGACTTTTCAGAAAAAGGAAACTTTTACTTCCTTAAAACTGGTAAAATTACAAGAATTAGCAGTAACCATGAGTTTAAAAAATTCTCCACCACTTAAACTTTCGACATAGCATAAAAAACCTAAGGTATTTAGAAACATTTTGTATACTTTATGTTTTCCAAGAAAAAGCCTAAAAGCTTGGAGGCAGCTGTCAAATTACACAAGAGATACTAGTATCAACTTAGAGAAAGCATATCTGTGAGATAGATGTCCTTCTTATTGGAAATATATTTAAGCTGTATTCTCCTGCACCGTAACTATGTAAGTTTAGCCATGCACATAGAAAACTATTCTTAAAACTTTCTCAATTTTGTTTGCATGTACTTGTTCTCACTGGATTGTTAGTCTTACCACATCAATCAAATATTCATGTACAAACTGATTTCATTCAAACCAATCAAAATTCACAGCAAAATCATTTATGTATTTTAAATTTCCCATATTTGTAACTTGCTTTTTGTTAACTTTTGTCTTTATTTTCCCTCTAAGTTCCATTTTTTCTATTGCTTTAATTTGTCTGTCAGTAATTCCAAAACTGTGAACGACATAACTTTTTCCTTTTGTTTTATAGCTGCCATGCAGTCACATCTGTCACTGGCCTGTCACATGGCAGAAAGGGAACTTTGTGGACCCTGATCTTCATATTCCAGACTCACGGTTCAAGAGTTAAAACCAGGCGCAAACCCATTTCATCCATTTTTTTCAGGAACAGGTAACACAAACTATCCATGAACAGAACTGTCAGTGAACAAAGTCCTTGAAATGTCACAAAGCTGCACTAAAAAAATTATGAGTCTGCCAGCATGGTCAGCCAAGGATCACAACCTCTGTAGTCATGTCAGTCTAGGGAGAACTCCACTTTTTACTTGTGCCAAAGTTAGAGAATAACAGACTTCTTAATTTCAGTCTTCTATCTGAAATAATTACACGGACTAATGACTTTAATGCCTTTTTTTTCCTCTCCACAGGAAGTACTTGTTAGAGGGTATTTTATTACTGCACCAATATATATCAACTCTAGTTGGTGACTTTGCATTAGACATCTTTGCATCTGTAGTTTTGTAAGTAATTAGGGCAAGGTGAATGGAAAACAGTGAGAGCAAACAGCTGCCCCTAAAGCTTACCCAATTCATTCTCTTAAGAATACTGGTGTTCAGCTCTACTACTTGTAATGTGATTGCAATACTGTGATGTTTTGCAGGTGGTTTAGCAAGAGAACAAATACTTAAATCTGTGTTCTGATTTATTTTTCTAATTTACATGGAAGACGAACAAGATAACTGTATCATAAATCATTAGTAATTATGAAACATTACTCTTCATGGGGAAAACTAATAGGAAATCTTGCCCACTCCCACAGATTTCTGTCTCCCACTGGAAACTTCTCTTACCAGCCTCTGCTGGGTTTACATATGAAAGGCCTTTTTGGCGTGGTGCTCCATGAACAATCAGAAGTGAATAAGAAATTCAGCCCTATAAATAACAGACATACTAGAAAACCATCTTTTCCCCCCACATCTGTCAGGAAAAGGGAAAAAAGGGAGGACTGCCAAGCTAGCATGCAGTTACACACTAATTCTTTACCCAGCACATATATACACACACATTAAACATTTTCTTGACAACATGATGATGAAAATTGGAGATCTTGCAATCCATTCCTAAAATAAGCTGTCCGACCCATGTGGTGATGTGTGGAGGCAATTTCCCCTTCTCCTGGCCGTGTGTTCCAGTAACAGCCTTGAAAGTTAATCTCATTTTCTTGTTAGCTTCCAGGCTCTTGATCAGTGCAGATGTGGGACCCTTCAGTACAAGCTCATGAGTGGGAGGAGGAATGGCCGGGAGAATCCATTAAGTGTGCCTCCAGCTGCCAAATCAAGCTGCATGTCAGATAATGCTGATGTGCAGGGATTTTTGGGGAATTCTGCAAGCACTGTTCAAGCTGCTGCAGACTGCAGCACTTGAGTTTTTAAATGGGGCACACGCTCTCTTTGAACTTTGTATTGCCTTGAAATTTAATTTTCTGTTTTCTGTCTAAGTACTTCGCTAAAATAATAAGGGGCTTGCCCCTAAGCTCCACCTTCGTGTTTCACAGCTCTCCAAACCACGTGGACTGTGTTTATCGTCAGAGAGGTATTTGAAGGGACAAAGTGAACAAGAAATCTGAGTCTTCTTCACGCTCTGCCCAGACACGTTTTACTCTTCACCGCTGCAAGTTTCGTGCACCGCTTCCCAGCCACTGCTGCCTTTCCACCCCACCCTCCCTTCCGTCTGTCGATTTTCCCTCACGGAGTTCTTTGAAGCCCACATGCAGCAGCAGGCGAGTCTGGGGCTGCGCGGTGCCGCCGCAGGAGCACCGGCCCCGCCGGGTCCCCGCTCCCGGGCGCGCGGCTGCTACAGCCGCCCCGAGCCCGCTCAGCGCACCCGCCCCCGGGCCCCGGGCCCAGCGGGTGCGTGCTCCTTCGGGGCTCGGAACCACGAGAAAGCCTTTTGATCCCGTGAGCCGCAGAGAAGTTTGGCCTACGTGGGTTCCAATGTTACCGGCACTGCTGGGGAAGCGTTACGGAAAGCAAGAAAAAGATACACAAGCGCAGTTACCACGGCTGCCAAGGCACAGCACAGTGTGGGTGAGGGCGGGGCCGGGCGAGGCGCGGAGAGGGAGGGGCGGGATCCTGAGGGCGGCCGGACCCCGGGTGGGTGGCGGCGGGAGGGGCGCGGGGCCTCCGCAGGCCAGGGCAGGAGCCGGGTGCGGGTCGGGGCCGCGCCCGCAGGGGAGGTGGCCGGGCTCCCTGCCCGCCCCGGGCTGCTCCGCACCTGGGCGCTGCGGGCGGACCGGGAGCGGCGTGGTCCCGAAGCGGGCGGCAGCGCGGGCATCGCTCTTCCCGGGCGCGGTACCCTGCGGAGCCTCGCAGCGCTACTCCAGGAGCCGCTGTATCGCCGGGCAGGTGCCGCACTGGAGGGCAGGGAGACACATCTGTTGTGCATCTGTTCTTTTTTCCCCTTCTTTCCTCCCTCACCTCTTTTTTTCTTTTCTTACCCCTTTCCCTCTCTCCCCCTCCTTTCCCTCCTCTTTCCCCCTCTTTTTCCGCTTTCTCCTCTTCTCTTTGGTTCCACTTATGTCCTTTAGCCTCTTTCTTCCCCTTTTCTTCTCCTTTCCATTTTCCCCTTCTTCCCCTGTTTTTCCCCCTCTACACCCCCGTTTTCTTAGTTTGTTTTGTTTTCCCGCTTTCTGTCTGTCTGTCTTCCCACCCTCCGTTTGCCTTTTCCCTCGGCAGTGCATGCAGGGAACCTGGGGCAGGCTGCTGCCCTCCGGGGGGGTGTTGGTTTGGTGTAAAATCTGTTAGCGCTAACGGGGTTCAGGGCTGATGCTCCTGAGGTGTTGCAGTCGTAGGATGTGGCGCGTCCCCCTCCCCCCCTCCCGTAAACTCACTGTAACTGGGAAAACCCTGAAGAAACTTTTTTTTTTGGTCAGAATAAAAAAAAGCTGTTTAGAAGGTTGTAAATAGTTTTCTGTGGCCCAGGTCGAGTGAGAGGACCGAGAAAGAAGCCTGACAGGAGACTCAGTTATGCTCTGGCACTTTGCCTTCTTTCAGTGTTACTCAGAAAAGTAGACTTCTTTGTGGGAAAGAGAAGGAGTGGCAGCAGGAGGGAATTGCCATTTTGGAGTCTGCTATTTTAAATTTCATTTTTAATGCAATATGACGTATTCGACCACAGAGTTGGCAAGAATGAGAGTCAGAAATGGTAGTGAGAGAAGAGGGGACAAATCTAGCTTTTCTGTCTATCAACTTCAGCTTGAAAATCCTTGTGAAAAATAGTGCAGTATTTGTAGCTCAAGTTGGAGTTCACTTACATTGCTTTTGAAAGTAGGTGTATGCAAAAAAAATACTACTGATACTTTCTCTCCTCAACGATTAGCTACTCTGCCTATAGTATATATCAGCATAATACCTTTCCTATGAAATCTGAATTGTCTGGAGTAATACTAACTTCCTGAGGCCAGGAGAGCCAAAAGTTGATAAAAAACCTGATTAATACCTTTGACAAGTCTGCCTTTTTTTTTCTAAGATAAAGCAAATGCACAGACAAACACACAAGCTAAAGATATACATTCTATTTGCTGAAAATACTATGTTTACTGAGCAAAATCATGCTCTCTAATTTTGTTTACACATTGGAAAACCCACTGCTAGTCTTATTAAAAGATTTTATTTTGGTTTTTTAATAATCCCTCTCAGTTTTCCTTTGGATTTCCACACAATTCAAAACTTGTCCACTTACTCTGGTTCATAAGCTCCTGAAACTGGAAAACACCTAACTTTATCAACCTAAGAATTCTGTCTTAGGAAAGGTGAAAAAAGGTAGTGCCACAGAAATGTAGCATGCCCAGTACTACAACTGGAGTAACTTTTACTATTAGATTTACTTCATAGCTCCAGAGACACCACATCTTGCAATGTGCAGCATTATTGTACATGGGATAATTGTGGTGCTATTAGAGGAACTTAATAAAGCAAACAGAAACCTCATCTTGGAAAACTCTGATAGAATATCTCAGGAAGAATCACTGATGATTCTTTACCTCACAGATGAACTGTAACTGTAGGTATGGCATTAAAATGCTGGGTTCTCCATAGGGCTAAAGAAAATCGCAGAATATTTTATATGCTGTGCTTGAAGAGGGATCCCAGTACTCCAAAATTTGCCAGCCTCTTTCTTCTGCCTTTCTTCTGATTTTAGAGATTACCTTTTCCTGCCAGTGTGTCCCATTCTGAAATACAGCATTGTCACAAGGCAGCAATGAGCAAAATTTTTTATGTCGGTGTGAGGACTGCAGCAACTGCTCCGTTCCTGGCAATATTTTAGGTCCTACTTTAAAATAATGTGAAAAACATAGGTGTGCATTTTACCTTAAGTAGCCAAAGTGTACAAATTACCTTGATGAACACTGGGCAGTTCTACTGCATGTTAAATTGGCCAACATGAGTTTAAAGATTTCATGATTTTTTTTTGTTTTGTGATTTGTGTGTACTTTCAGTGTTAGTAATCTTGAAGTAAAACGTATATTTTTTGTCCATACTAAGAGTCGCAGGCTTCCTGAGGTCAGAACTGGTCACTGAATGACTTTGCCATAACACCTTTACTCTCCTTAGTTGAAATTTCTTACTCTTAGCTCTGTCTGTGGGGCCTCTAAGGATGGACAGGATTGAAAGTAATAATCAGGCTTTGAACTACTCTGCAGAAGATTTACATGATACAGTAGTATAAGAGAGTACTACTAGAAAGGCTAGTAAAACTTACTGCCTTTTCAGTTTACAATCTACACAGAGTGTATGTTCATGTGTGTTTTACTCAATTTTTGAAACAGAAATACTTTAGTGTCTTAGATTCCTAACACTTGAATATGAAGACCTGAATTTGAATATTGAAGATCTTTAAATAACCTGGATGTTTGAATTTATTTTCATCTTTTTTATTTAGCTCTGAAAAAACAGCTGTCTACTTTTAGCTACTCTCAGTATTTAATTTCCATGTAGTGGTGGATGTAGGAGTACTAGTCCATTGTGGAGTTTTGTTTAAAGCTGTCTTCCAAGTTAACAAAAGACTATAAATGTGTTGGGGTTTTTTCTGTAAAAAGGGAGTGTATTTTCCCTTTTTTATTATTTTCTTAAGCACCTCCAAAGGAAAAGCATCTACTCCTACAGAGTGCTGTGACAGAGTGCTGTCAGTTGCAGGCAACTGTGCCCTCATGAAATCCTGCCGCATGGTTTCAAAATTAAGGGTCCCATTAAAGGCTTATGGTAAGCCAGCTACTCAGCTTATGACCGTTTCTCATTTTCACTAAGACTCAAGACTACCTATCAGAACAAATATGAGTTCTTTGATTTATTTACAGGCATGTCTACTTTCAAGATTGTGCTGCTTGGTGTCATGGAAAGCTGAATAAATGATTCTGCACTGTGTCTGGCAGATCTTTGCAGATGACCCTGCAGTTCACACAGTCTGTGTTTATGCATGTTTGTGTTTATGCAAGCTGCTTACTGCTTTAAAAATCATTTCCTCATCAGAATGAATGTTCTGCATAAGTGAATCTGAATTGAAGCATGGTAATTGTAGTAACTACAGGATGTGTGTGCTTTGAAGCATTCTGGATATGCCTTTGTAAAATGTTAGGACTTTCCAGGAAATGCATGTTTGTGGCCCCACTGGCTGGAGAGCTCCCTGGAAGCCATCTGGTTGGATCAGTTGTTGCACTCCTCCTGGCCCAATGTGTGGGTGTCAGAGATGGGAGCAGCATTGCTCCTTCCACCAGCAGCACATCGTGATGCCAGAGCAGTGGCACGGTGAACCCGCAGAGGTTGTGCTGTGCCGGTGGCCAGAGGCTGGTGTCCAAGCTATTGGGGTAGTGGTGTTCTGCCAGCTCTGCACGCTCACAGGCATCCTCATTTGTACGAGGACCAGCAGATCCAGTCCAGCCTGTCTGCACAGAACCTCCACACCAGCTCTGGTCTCCCTCCAAGCTGTGGTATACTATTGTAAAAGTGTTTGGTGTTTTGGGGTTTTTTTGTTTGTTTGTTCATTTGGAGGTTTTGGGGGGGTTTTGTGTTGAAAACCTAGGTTTCTCGTGGGATTTTGTGTTTGCTAGAAATCAAGCTGAAATTATCTTGGCTTTGTTTAGTCATACCATACCGTTTGTGTACAGCAGTAAAGAATAATTTTGGCAGGAAAGAGGGCAGCTAACCCAACCTTTGTACTAACTCCCTCAACTACCAGCAACTGCTGTAAGTTTCCCCTTTTAATAACGACTGCTTCAGAAATAGAGGTTTTGATTTGAGGAGAAAGCAGTAAAAAATAGGAAGTGGGTCAGATATGTAACTTCTGCAACTGAACTTCAGTTGAGAGCAAGATGTAGGCTGCCAAATAAAGCATTTTCTCTGTAGCTGTGCAGACCTCCCTCCAGTGCAAAGTGCTGCCTCTGACAAGGTAATTCTCTAGTGTGCACACTAAGACTGTGCAGAGCTAAAGCTTTACTGATGTTAAAAGCTTTCCTGAATGCAGTCTGAAACTGTATTAATGAGTGTTCTAGGCTCATTAAGTATATTAGGTGTATTATTAGGTAACAAATCTTACCCTGTAAAGATCAGGTTTTGTGAATTGGATATGATCAAGTTTTAGGACTTTGAAATTGCAAGTATAAGCAAATAGTAACTTACTGTTAAAATCGGTCTGAGGAAGCAGCATGTCAGTGAGAGAAATTTGCAGGGAAAAGAATTCCACATAAAGATAAGAGCCATGTTAATGTGTAAATGTTTGCAGATCTCTCATTTTGGTATAATGAAAATGCCAGGTCTGATTATTCTGAGCTCTGAACAATAGAGGAATTGGACCCAGCTGGGTATACAAGGCCTTTCTGAAAGGGATTCTTTATCCTGCATTCAGCTAAGTTTTATTCTAAAATGGGAGGATGAAAGACTTCTTAGCAAGCTTTATTCTTTGAAAATTTTAGAAGGTGAAGACTGCAATGGTCCCTTTCAATTAAGACTGTCTCCCTCCATTGGAACAGTGAGGGGTTGGTAATCTTCTTGAGTGTGTGTTATTTTTCAATGCTAGTGTTCCTATAAAAACTAAGAATAGGATAAAATAATAGTGCTAACAGCCGAAAGAAAGAATTCCAACATCTGCGAGCTAAAGTATCACAAATATAACTGCATTTGAAGTACATTTAAGTACATTTAAGTTCTATAAATGTCTTAATTTTTAAGTTTGTGGGCAGAATACAGTAATTGAAGGTTAACCAGTATCACAAGCTTCATCCTATGAAAATATATGCTCAGTGGACACTATCACATATCTAGTCTCCTTCATTTGTTAATTTCATATATGATGAATATTATTTTTAGTGGATTAGATCTACTAGTGTAAACAAGCAGGACATCAAGCACAGAAGTGTGTGATAAGTTACAAAGCATGTTAAAACATGCTCTAAATTATGTTACTGTGTTCAATGTCACATTGCAAACCGAAAGCCAGAGTTTTGGAATTTTCCTTTTAATTTTTTTTTAATTCAAAGTGTAAGACCTCATTCTTAAAATATAACTCTCTGTGCTTTCAGCTGTAATTGCATGCTAGCTCACTGGGCTACTTCCCTTAAGTTTTAAAATTTAAATTTTCTTCCAGTTTGACTTCACTGTACAGCTAAAACATACTATGAACAAATGTTTACCTTCCTTAAGATATATCAGAAAAGCAGAATAAAATAATTACAATTGTAATTCTGGAAACAAAGTACACTTTAGAGTAAATAAGATATTTATATAATGCTGTTAGTCACAAATTTGTGTCTAGTTTGTGGTCTCTGCCTGCTGTTGGCTTGAAATACAAAATATTTGACTACAGTACTTCCTTAAAAAATTGCTGATGTTCAAATCTGTGCTAGACATTTGTGCAGTGATCCACACCTTCCCCCCACATGCTGCATTCCCCCAGTCAGTCTGCAGTGCCAAGGGCAAAGTGGTAGACCCAATGTATAGTGCATCCCGGGCAGCATTACTAACAAAAAACTCTGTAATGCCATGTCTCAGTTTCTTAAATGCACCTGTTCTGAAATCTGCAAGTAGCAGGTTAAGAGCCACAGTTTAGGAATTAAAACCTAAAATTGTACTGGGGTAGCTTAAAGAAAATAGTGGGGAAAAAGGAAATTCTTAGCAGAACAGCCTATGGCAAAACCCAGGAGTGGACACAATACACACTTATTTTTCTTAAACAGAGTTTCTTACCAGTTTTTCTGAGTAGCTGTTATTCTTAGAGCTATTCAGAAAGTTATTCTGAGGCACTATTCTTTTTCTTGAAAGTAGTAAAAATGTAAGGAGCCGTATCTCTCTCAAATATTTGATATTTCATAAACTTACAGATTCACATTTTGGAAGACATTCTTGGTAAACTGTGTGGGCTTTTGCAATTAGAGGCTGGTTTGAAATTCAAACCTGAACTAAATTATAAGGCAGTGCATTCATGATTAGAAATGGCGTTTGAGTAGCAATGTAAGTTATTTAAGGATATCTGTTCTTGATCAATTTACCTGCATGAGATAGTACTTCCAAAAAGAAAAGACACCCAGTTCTGCAATACAGTTCTAGACTGCAATAGGTTTTCTCAATAGGTACAGCTGTAGCCACTGCATAACTGCAGTGATTCTGTTCACAGGATACTGAAACAGAAAAAAGGTGCTTAGAGAGTAGCAGAACTAACAAAGACTATCTAGTGCCTGTGAAGTAAAGTAGAAAATAAAATTGGCTAGAAATCTTTTGCAATCCAGCCTTGCAGCATATCTCCACATAAAAGCAATTGCTGAATCGTAAAAACAAGTGTGTTTAAATGATGGTAATACAACACTGCTGTGCACTCAGATTTGTGCGCTTGCGTGACTTGATACAAATCAGCTTGAGATTTCCTCTTACCTTATAAAGCTGTTTCAGCAATTCAGTAACAGTTTTTCTCAAAATTCTGTAAATTGAGGTGCCCTGCTATAACAACTTTTTTTTCTCGCCCTTTTCATCAGCTCTTTCCTGGAGGTATTTCTAAGCTCATGTGCAGGATGAAGAGACTATCTCACATAAAAATCTTGAAAGGCTGCAGGAACTTCTTTGCCAGTGAGAACTAAAGCATGACTACCATTCAGGAAGTGAGTGGTAAGTTTTAATGATAAAGAAATCTACGTCAACCCTGAAGTTGAGTATTAAACATTCTTGTCAATCTCTGAAGCATGGATTAACAAGAAATACTTGCTTCTCAGTAGTGTATCTGACTTCAGTTTTTTTCTAGATGCTGAATCAGCTCAGTTTTCTTACTGAACTTTGGTTTGTAGCATTACTACTGTGGAAAGTGTTTCATGAAAACTGTCTGCTTCTCCCAGTCTTTTTCTAGAAAAATTTTATTTGTTAACTTTTAATTTTCAACAGGATATTTTTGGCTGAACTATTCAGCTTTTTACTGTCACTAAATAACAATGCAATTATTAATCACTGATTTTTTTAAAGAAACTTTTTAGTCTTTGAATGACAGTCATATTCCATTTTTTTTTAGGATTTTTCTTTCCATTTCCCTGAAAAACTTGCCAAATTCCTGAGAAAACAGAGACTTTTTTTCTGAAGTTGTTGAAGCTCATATGAACAGAGAGGAGGACATTTTTTTTTTTAGCCCTGCAAAGCTACCTGGTATTTGAAATGCTGAAGAGGAAATTACGGTTTTGTCACAACTTGCGCTTCAGGCTTTTCTTGGGTCTAACTCTTATTTTAGTAATAATTTCAGTTCTGAAAGTTAACCAGAAAGAAGACTTCTTAAATCGGAGACATCTGGAGCTAACAAAAGAAGATCCTATTAGCAATGTTAACTGCACCAAGATTATTGAGGGGGATATAGAAGAAATGCAAAAGGTACAGCTTGAGGTATTATCAGTGTCATTTAAGAAACGCCCCAGACTAACGACAGATGATTATATTAACATGACTTCTGACTGTGCCTCCTTCACCAAGACTAGGAAATACATTATGGAACCTCTCAGCAATGAAGAAGCAGAATTTCCAATTGCTTACTCAATAGTGGTTTATCACAAAATTGAGATGCTTGATAGACTTCTAAGATCAATCTATGCTCCACAGAATTTTTACTGCATTCATGTAGACAAAAAGTCTCCAGAATCCTTTTTTGCTGCTGTGAAGGGAATAGTCTCATGTTTTGACAATGTCTTTATTTCCAGCCAGTTAGAGAGTGTGGTATATGCTTCATGGAGCAGAGTGCAGGCAGACATTAACTGCATGAAAGATCTCTACAGAAGAAGTTCAAACTGGAAATACCTAATAAACCTATGTGGCATGGACTTTCCTATAAAGACCAACCAGGAAATAGTAGAGAAATTAAAAGCCCTTAAGGGTGAAAATAGCTTGGAAACAGAAAAAATGCCTGTTTATAAAGAAGTAAGGTGGAAAAAACACCATGAGATTATTGATGGTAAAATTAAGAACACAGGCATAGACAAACAACTACCACCTCTCAATACTCCAGTTTTTTCTGGCAGTGCCTATTTTGTAGTTAGCAGAAGCTTTGTAGAATACGTATTAGAAAACAGCAAAATACTTAAGTTCATTGAGTGGGCAAAAGATACTTACAGCCCAGATGAGTACCTGTGGGCAACAATTCAGAGAATCCCTGAAGTCCCAGGTGCTTTTTCTTCCAGTGACAAGTACGACGTTTCTGACATGAATGCACTGGCCAGGTTTGTCAAGTGGCAGTACTTTGAAGGTGATGTGTCCAAAGGTGCACCCTACCCACCGTGCAGCGGAGTTCACATTCGCTCTGTCTGTGTTTTTGGAGTAGGAGACTTGAACTGGATGCTACGAAACCATCACTTATTTGCTAATAAGTTTGACACTGATATTGACCCTTTTGCAGTAAAATGCTTGGAAGAGTATTTGCGGCACAAAGCTTTGTATCTGCAAAAGAACTGAAATGTATGCTCCTGTTAGGAAACATAGGTACAAATATTATACTGTGATGTACTTTAGCATGTTACAGCCATGGTGGGGATGCTGATGATGGCTATAATGACTCTCACCGTGTTGGTGTGGTGGTGCTGATGCCCTCCCTTGTCCATGGACAAGGGGGAGAAAAGACACGTCTCGAGTATGCCTTGTGGCACACTGAGACTTGGAGCTTTAGGTACAAAATCAAGACAGCAGTTTTTCGAAAGCCAACTATTTGGAATATTTATTATCTAGAAGGTGTTAATTAATGGACTTCCTTTGGCTAAACTGTTTTAAGGCTTAGAAAATGCATGATGTTCATGGTTATTCTTAATTTTTTTCCCATGAATGTAATGCTAGCTGGAAGAGAAAGATGAAGGGGTGGAGTAAAAAGCAGCTGGACTGCACAGGCTTCATACTGAGTCCTGAAAGATCTCAGGAATATAGCATTAGAAATTATCTAAAAGCTATAAAAAAGGGGATATGCAAAGCCAGCTATTACCATTTTACTTGGATCTGTTTGCTGCAGTTCTGTTCTATGTAATTGTTAATCCTTTTGAAAATCTTGTCTTCAACATAGAGTATTAAGGAATTCAGATCTTGCTTTCATATTCTTAAAGCCCCCGATGTTGTGATACAGTTTATACACTAGTTTGTAATTACATTTTCTCAGGGAAACTTCAGTTTTGTGCCTGATGAGATTTTGACTTGTAATTTTACATTTCTTACTGTATTGGGAGTCAAGGTTTTGGATCCAAAATCACTCAAGTTTCTCAAAACTTAGCTGCAGTAGTGTCTAAATATTACTGATGGAACTGCTGGTTTCTGCTTTCTGTCAAGGTCAACTTGCATTCCAAATTATTTTAACACTAAGTATGGAAAAAATAAAATTATTTTTTTAAATGATATTGTCTCTCCGTACAATTAAAGTCCCTCTGAAAATACCACAAATAACTCCTAATGATGAAGGCCAAAGATATTTTACTGTAGTTTTCCATACATGACTGAAGCTGTGGCTGAGATAAGACCTACGTTACCTCCATATGGTCATTTATTCATGTGTCTGTGTTTGTTTTTAACTGGTGCATTTGATTTTAATTCCCATTAGGCCCTTGCTTAGTTTAACAGAGAACACTGTGAAGGACGATATTATTTCCTCATCAATTTATCAATTCAGGTTTGTCATGCATAGTTACTGTCAGATATCTCATTCCTGAGATGACAGTGGAGTTCATGACAAGCATTAGCAAATGGCAAAACAGACTAAATTTTTTTATTTGTGAACTGTTGCTGTAATTGCAGCATGAGTTTCTTGCAAAGGTCGTTTGTCCTGAAGTTTCTCCTACTTAGACATTAACATAAAGAACTGCTGACTGTTGATCATGCAAACAGCTAGGGAGGCAAGCTGTTTAATCTGAAATTTGAACCCATTTTTGCCAACCCATGCCTTCAAAACCACCTGAAAGTTGTTCAGGGAGTTTTCAGAGACTTTCACATTAACAGGTAATTAAAGCCTGTTAGTGAAGGCAGTTGAGGGAAATACCCCATTTTCCCCACCTTTTGGCTTTTCTACAAGAATGGTCTTGCAGACTGTTGTGCTCTACCACCTTTACACAAGCTACAACAAAGTTTAACTTCACTGCATGTAGTCCTGGGAATTTCCAGGAAGTCGTGCTATATTTGTGGCAGAAAGAAAGCAGTTTTTAAAAATTTGCATCTAAAGACAATGTACATGAATAGCTTCTATGAGACCAGAACTGCTAGTTCAAAAAGACTGAAAAAGTACTGATAAATAGTAAAATGTTCTGTGCACTGGATGGAGTGCTGACTCAATTGCTTGAAATCTACTTGACAGTTAGAGCATCTTTACGTACATATTTCAGCCTGCTCTGTACTTAGTCATTTGTGTAATACAGTGAATGCCTGTCTGTATTTCTGTTGTTAGTAATACTGCTACTATAGATAGTGAAGATGCTGCTTGATCAGCTGCTTCAGGTATTACTATTCAGATGGAGTCAAGAGAGATTCTGTGCAGGCTCACTGTGTCTTCTGTACAGAAGGAAGAGTAAAAGAGCATTGCTGTTAAGCATACATTTTCCATAAGAGAAGGAAGAATTTCTCCTGGGAAAAGTAAACTACAAAAAAACCCACCTCTCTAAAACTGACTAGAGAAGAGATACAGAATTTAAATGTTCTAGAAAGATGTTTTCATGGAAAGAACTCTGTATTTCCTGAGCAAGTACTGAACATGCCAAGGGAAATTATTGGATTAATTAATGGTATTGCAAGTACACATAAAGAAAAAACACTTTCACCACTATAATGAGTAAAGAAAGCAATCCAATGTACATTAGTGTTGTCCACGAAATCAGATTCGTTACCCAGCGTGCAACAAGCCAATAATCACACACTTGAGAGGGACATTGATTGTTTATTCCACATCTGTGCAAGCCTGGATGCTCAGTAGTGTGACACAAATCAAGCACACTCCTCCAGACCCTCCTTGCCATTATTTATACACAGAAGTTCAGAGTTAGTAACTTGCCAAGTATAGCCCCTCTATTATGCTTGGTTAGTAATTTCCATACAAGTTACATAATCCCAGCTAACTTCTACACATGTTCAGGGGAAGAGTCTTCACATGGGCAGGGGTCTTTTTTTCTACTTGTAGGCACGATTTTTAGTATTAAAATGAACATATTCATTCAAGGTCCAATACACAGACCTTGAGTATTTTGCCAAGTTAGCAATCAAAATCTTGATTTACTACATTCTTAAAGCTTGATAGTTCCAGGTTGTCCTTGAGCAAGGTTGCTATCTGCTATCTGTTCTACTGACATAAAACAACAGCTTGATTTTCTACATCCTTAAAGCTTGTTAGTTCCCTGATGTCTTTGACTAAAGGATGCTGGCTGCTGCCTGTTCCTCTGGTTAGGTTTCCTTTCTTGCTGATTAAACTTAAAAGTGTACAGAGATGTTGGATCAGAGAACATCCTTAAGATGACAAGATAATCTTGACATATTCTACATTTTGCAGCATAATTATTTCACTGAATGTGCTAAGAAACTTAGCCAAAATAATAATCATTCTTGAATCAAGCAACTTTGTGGCCCCAATAAAACAAGATCTAGATTACATTCCTTACTGATGTCAGCAGTTTTTTTCATAACTTGTTTCACTTTTCTACTAGATATTTAGAAAACTGGAGTAGAAGTCTAATACTAACATAGTGAACATGAAAGAAAAAGGCTTCACTGATAATGCAGCAACAAGCTAATCGTAATGCTGTGCTGAAGATGCTGGGCACTTGCCAGGAATAACAAAAAATTAAAAACTTAGTAAGTACATGACCCTTTCAACCGCACATGCTGAATACAGCGATGCTCTACTGCTGATTTACTCTGATCACCTTCAGGTTCCAAATCAGGGAAGAAGGCAACACACAGACCTGTGCCAAGATGGATTGTACTTGGATAGAGGACAGAGCAGGAGAAATCAAAGCTGTGATGCTGGGTTCAGCTATGGTGCTGCCCAAGTCATACCCGGTTTACACCAGCCTTCACACCGTGATCCTGTCATCCTGTGGGCAGCTAGGAAGGAAACAGGTTTGCATTCTGCCTACTGAATAACCCTCCTTTTTTCTTTTCTTTCTTTATTTTTTCCGTGGTTTAAAGCTGGTTTAGTTTCTCAGTTTAGCTCACCACCATTGCTAGGAAGCAATGAGTAGCCACTGAAATCATTGCTGAAGTACCGTGTATGCTATTCAAAGTCCCCTAACATTTAATTTTCCATAGCAGAGCTTTCCAGAAGAGCTCAGTGCATTGAAGACACTGCTCTAGTTCAGTCCCCCCTTAACACATAAGCATTTTGAGTGGCATTAATAACAACAATTCAATTGGTTTACGGATGGTAACTGTGGTAACAAAGTATCCTGTATCACTAAGGACAAGGATGATGTAAGGATCACCAGCCTTTAGGATCAAAGGCTGACTTGATCCCAGGAACCTGATACTTGTGCTTTCATCTCCTGCATGCCTGAGGTTTGGTTTGACAAGGAGCATGTGTTCAGCTGTTACTCCTTCCTATTGAGCACAAGAAAAAATGACAGAAAACCTACAAGGTGAACACTGCAGTTACATTCAAGGTCACCAGTCAGATCACCATTACTTCGTGCATTTTCAAGTGGTCAGAAAATTAAAAATTGACCTAGGTCATAACATGAATGCACCACAAGATAAAAATGAAAGAAGAGGTCATCTGCTTCAACTTATGTGTACTGTGCTGATCAGGAGGATTTAATCCCTTTCTCCAGATTCAGGGCTTTCTCCAGCTCTCAGTTGCTGCAGCAGTCGTTAATAAACATGATTTAATATTCCTTCTGTCGCAATACTTCACTTTTCCAATTTACATCTTTTATTGGAAGTTATAGTGGTGGTTTTCTTTTAGTCACAGAATAAATAGAAGAGCTAATATTATAGTGAATACCTCTTCAGTCAACTAAAATAAGGAAAATTTTGTATGTAAAATGGCTTCCCAATTCCAGTTAGCAATACTATTCATCCTTGGCTTAACATTTTAATAATCTAGATCAGTTTCCATAGTTTTCAAATTATCTTCTTTTCAAGGGATCATTTTAGTTCATTTTAATGCCCTAGACTACAGTGTGATAAATTAACAGTAATCTGCTTTTGACAGACAACAGTCTTCCAGATGACTTAGTAGACATAAAAAGCAACAACCTTTAGGTGATGTTCTTTATTTGAAATCAAGCCGGCCAACTTTTTACAGATATACTTACTCAGGTTTTAATAATCTTAACTAATCTGATCTGTCAACTTATTTCAAGATACTACTATATCTTTAGGGAATAAGTATCCTAATTTTTCTGGTTTTTAGCTGAAATGAGTCCGTTTCTTACTCTTTGCATACTGATAATAGTTTGGATTTTTTTTTCTTCTTGGTTCCCCCTTTGCCTTCCTCTTTTTTTCCCCTTACTTTTTTTCTTTCCCCTCCCTTTTCTCAGTCAGACAGAACTTCATACAGATGTTTGTGTTTGCACCATGGTCTCCCATATTTGCATTGCACAGTATCTTCAAACAGGGAAATATTCAGTGCCCTCATTTAAATACTGTGCCTCTCAAACTGAGCTTTGCTGTTGGGGTCTTAAACATGGTTGCATTTTTCTAGGATCTGCCAGTATTTGTTTCAGTTTGTCTGTCTTCTACATCTAGAATAGAGCTTGACAAGAAAAAGTTAAGAACACAACCAAATCCTTGAAGTAAACCAGTATATTTAAAAATATACTGTTTTCTTCAAAAAACCTTAAGTTTTCTAAGTTTCCTAAAAAAACCACTAAGTTGTGTAAAAGATGAACAAAATTCTGCTAAGAACAACATGTCAGAATGGGCCTTGAGCAGATGCCATCTTTTAAAATCCACATCACATACTCCAAGACAGGATGCTGGAACTTTTTCTGAACAGATACAGATCTAGCTATATTTTTTTAAAAATATTTCCTCTCTACTTGGGAACCTAGGCCTTCTGGGAAATCTAGTCACATACAACTAATTGTATTTTATTCTGTACCATGAAAACATATTAATCTTGCCCATCTTTGGTTTTTTTATTTTTCAGGGACATGACCCCACTTTGTTCTCTCATCTAAACAAGTAATATTTCAGGAATCTTTTAGCAGAAGATATTTAGTTACTAAAATCTTCAGTATCTTTGATGAAGCTAGTTTGTCTACAATCAAAACCCTTTCTCTCTCTTCCTTTCAGACAACTCGCCTTTGCTACACATGGGGGTCGGAGCAGAAATGGTCATAAGGCTTCAAAGTGTAATTTACCAACTAGTGTGAATTGCATTAGTGATGCTGGAAGTAGAGATTTCCCAGTGTTGATGTGAAATCGCGTTAGTATGGAAAATCTACCGGAAGAGTGCACAACACATGTCTGTAGGTATGGCTCAAATCTCATTTAACAACAGACTGTTGGTAATTAAGCATGTTACTTTATCCAGGCAGTTAAATCTTAACTATCTCTTTGAACTACTAGATTATTAGGATGATTTTGTAATACCTCATCTACAGCAGGAGTTGAAATGCTGTTGACCTTAATTTTGAGTTAGTCCAAGCCACCCTTTATGCGTTTTAAAGTTCTGCAAAAATAGCAAACCTGTTTTTAACAACATACCAAGCAGTGATGTTACCTGCATGGCATGTCTTTGGTGGGCATGCAGAGCAAGGAGGTGCTCTTAAGACTTAGGATATGACACAGTTGTAAGCCTTGCATCCTGGCACACTCAATTCCTGTTGCTACAGGAGCCCCCAAGAGCACAGGGGCTTTTACATCAGAGCAAACCCAGGTGAACCTCTATTGGGACAGTGAGACCAAAAGCATTTATTCTTTCTGGTGTGCCTGTGGCGCTGTAGCACGGAGCAGCTGTGGCCTGTGAGATATATAAATCCTTAACAGCAATCAGACATCAATGAGAGACCAATTAAAAATATCCAGACTACACAATTAATTTATATCTTCTTCAAGCACTTCTAGAAAGCTAAATACGAATACCACACATGCTCTTCCCTCCCCCTCTCTTCTTCCTTTCCCCCACTAAATTTAATTTAAATAGCTGCCATGCCAGGAAACAGCAAACAAAATATTTCACTGAGATAATGCCCCTGCTCCCTAGGGAAACAGACCTTTGGAGAGCTCTTGTTCTCTTCAAATGACCAAAATCACAAGGGCCAAAGAGAAACTTCAATTTGTTTTCACAGCAACTACTCAAAGCATTTTTCTTTGCTGCTTTTAAACTTTTCAGCCAGCTTTTGTAACTGAAGTTTCAGGGAAACTACTTTCAGATGGATTAGATCTTGCATATGAGGGGTGACTCTTTCTCACCGTGGTAGCTATTTTTTAGCTTAGTTTTTTAGTAGATTCAGCATCTCAAACCCTCTTATGAGTAATTGCTTTTGCATGTCTGCCTTTTATTTTGTGAACTACATTCTGCTAGGATTTATTTGTGAAATCACATTGCTTTTACCTATTAATGTATCAAAATCTGCAGTCAATATAGAGGACTTTTGCCCTTCTTGACCCTTGAAGGTTGAGTTTTTACTAACAGCCTTAGGAATCCTCAGAAAATTCTAAATCTGGCAGACTGGCAGCTCAGCCATGTAATTCATGTACTTCAGTTAATTTGCATGAAACTATGAGAGCACAAACCTATTTCCATCAACTGAGCATCTTTCTAGCATTAATATAGTCACACATGGAAATCTTTTAAATGTGGGAAAATCCTCCACAAGGCTACTTTCACCATCCTAAGATGAATGATACAGACTGGAACAGTCTCTCAAAAAATTAGAAGTACGCTAAGAGCAGAAAACACTGGAAAGTGACAGTTGCAGCAGAACAGAACGACAATCAAAGTATCAGAACACTTCACCAAGCTCCGTCCGAGGTGCTTCAGTCACCAGTTGCTTTACAGCCAGTGGAGGTTAACAGCATATTTGAACCAGCTGCTCGAGGGAGGGCAGTGATTTAGTGACAGATTATGAGATACTTGGTGGCTTTCAAGTGAGCCGTCAACATACCCATGCCTGTGAGCCCAGTTGGTCTGCACCAAAGGTGCTGAGGATGCTATCCAGTATCCTCAGAAGGCTGTTCTCCTTCAGCTCTGAAAGGTCATGGAGACCTGGGAAGGCCTCAAATGACCAAGGTAAAACAAATGCTGTACCCATCCTAAAGGAAGGGCAAATGGAACAATCCAAGGAACTACAGGCTGATTGCCTCATTTTCAGTCCCTGGGGAAAGCATCTGTGAAGCAAGAACTCATAGGCAAGTACCAGCACACAAGGCAGAAGATGGAGATTGGCTAAGTGATCATCTGATGGATGATCATCTGTGATAAAACGATTGCATTTGTGGATGAGGCGAGAGCCTGGTTGTGCATGAGCAAGACTTCAACAGAGACTGTGAGGAAGCGCAGCAAGCTGAACTGGAGGAGGGCAGCTTTGAGGTTCTGCTCTGCCTACAGGGAGGTTACCAGGGGCAAGGCTTTTTTGACAATAGTTGCCACAAGTAGAAACAGGAGAGTTTTCATCTAGAACACTAGGACAGGCTGCTTGGAGAGGCTGTACCATCTCTTTCATGGAATTCAAAGCCCAGTGACACAAAGCCCTGAGCAACCATGTCTGACCCCACAGCTAAGCCTGCTTTGGGCAGCGGGGTTGAGTTTAGAGACCTACTGCACTCCACACCATTCCATATAACTGTTTTCCTATATTCTTCCAGCAGTTAGAGAGTTACAAAGCCACTCTAAAGAAGTAAGAGCTGAAGAAAAATATTTCCAAAGTCAGATAACCCATTACTTACAAACCAAATGTTCTAAAGAATATGCAATACCAGAGGTTTGCTGTAACTAATTTTCCCATGTTGCACATATCCACTTTGTCACCCCACAAGTATCAGTCCCCACAAAGTCCCAGCACATTGATCCTGGTTTTCATCTGTTGTCTTACTTTTAAGTACTCCTTTCATGAGGATACTCCCATATCTATCTGGGATTAAATTTGGTCAAATGTTTGCTTACAGGAATGACAGTTTCACTCAAGGGGGACAGGGTGCTTGCCACATGTGATGGTATCTCCCCGTTACTGGCAGTCACATTTCAGAAGATCACTTAGCCTAGATGGAGCTGGGAATAGCAGGGGTTTTTTTTAATAATGAAAACACTTAGCACTTTCTGTGTCTGTTGTGACCACCATCTAGCTTTGCTCATGAAGTCACAAACGAATCCATTTGTGAGATACAAAAACGGGATGATAGGAAATAGTTCCTCACTTTTTCTTGGAGTGCAGTTAAAAGGAAAATGAGTCCACACGTGTACAAATCTCACTTTGGACACGAAGAATCTGCACAAGCAAGTCAATCTTCTTCTG
Organism: Aphelocoma coerulescens; assembly: GCF_041296385.1. Classification (NCBI taxonomy): domain Eukaryota; kingdom Metazoa; phylum Chordata; class Aves; order Passeriformes; family Corvidae; genus Aphelocoma; species Aphelocoma coerulescens. The sequence goes on from NW_027184085.1 coordinate 34,775,916, forward strand.
TGTATTTCTCTAAGAAGGTATTTGGCTTTTGGCTACTAAAATATTGTAGCTATAGTAGCTGTAATGATGAAGTAGCTAGTTCATCAAAGTAGCTGTTATCATGAACTGTAGGAAAGCAAATCTGTTTTGTGTAATTATTTTCACGTGTACTCCATCTTGCTTCAGAAAGTCTGTATGTGTGTGTCTGGACTTGTACGGTACTTTTAAAAACAACTGTAAAAAGGCTAGATACATGTTTCATTGTGTAGCTTGTCATCTCTTTGGACAGAAGCTGATACATAAAATAGTTCAGACTGAGAAACCACATTATGGAGGCCTTTGATGGGAACTTACTATCTGATAAATAGTCTACCAATCCCAAGGAAAAGCTTGTCTCAAAATTTGTACATCAGAATACATCAATGGTGGTATTATTATTTATATAATGGCATTGGGGTTATAGTAGCATAAATTGGCTGTTGGCAGAAGGCAGTATTTGGTTGATGTTTTTTAAGTGCTACTCTCTTTAACTGCTGGGGAAAAAAAGGAAAAATAACTCTACCAAAATGATTTCACTTTCTGCTGAGTGCTCTGTGTCATTTGTTGGCAAAGGTAATGGAAGGAAAAATATCAGCAACAAAAAGTGAAATGGTTTTTAACATTAACAGCACTGGCTCAAATTTTGTTTCCCATATTTGGTATTGCCTAAAATGTAGGAAAGGACTATGATACATATCATATTTCATGCTGCTAGCCTAGGCCAATTCTTAAAAAGAATTGAAAGCACCTAATGTGGTACACTGAATAGTTATGTTCAAAATTACATCCATGCCCCACTACACCTCAAGTTATGGGCATCTTGTTTTTATCACCATTTTATCTTTGATCCTTCACTTAAACATGTGCATTTACACATCTTCTTCCATCTGGCCTGGCCCACGCTGCACAGCCCAGCAACTGGTTAATTTTTAAGTCTGCACAAAGACATGCTGTAGGCACGCTTTCTTTTCCTTCCCCTCCCTGTGTGAGAACAGCACACACACTCATTTTTTGAAGGAATGAGAAATACATGTCTCTGTCTACACAATAATTTGATCTCATCTCTGAAGAAGTCACCAGTTCTATAGTTGCGAGTGGGTTAAAGACAAACCCTTCTCTGCTATCTACTATAAACCTTTCTATACTATCTACTGCCTTGGCCAACCCCATGCAGTTGTTATTTCCTTTTGCTGGTTGTTCATGATGTTTATGTAGCTTTGTGCATAATCTCAGATAAGAAATCAGGCACATAATGGCAACATCCCTTTGGAAAAACATTTTAAATGCAGCCCAGTGTGTACATCTTCACTGATGTTTGCAGATCTCTGTGCAGATACTGCATGCTATTTGCATGTTGTAAGTGTCACTGTGCTTGTCTGATACCACATTCCGTTTATCTTTCTCTGAGGTTGTGGTACAAACCAATCAATATCAGAGGCCCACTGCTAAGCTGAGAGGTTGGCTCAGAGTGATGGTAAGTCTCAAGAACTGACATCTGAAGAATGCCAGGCAGGAGAAGTCAGGAAAAAACAACAAAGCAGTGCAAGTTACAGGAGCCTGGACTCTGCAGAGTTTCAGAAAGGAAAGTTTATCAACCTCAAAAGGCTTATGCAAATAAACGTCAGCTGGAGAAAAAAACCAGTCTTTACTACCATGCCTTTTAAACATCTCTAATTACCAGATAGAAGATTCTCTATCTTTATTTTTAAAATGGCAAAATAAAAATGGTAGAATAGAATTTCAGACTTGGTGTTAAATGAAAATCTGCAAAAAAAGGATTAGGCTACTGGATAAAACACTCTCAAATAACACTTAAGTATATGTCAAGAGGCCCTTGGCATTTTTTCTCGCAGAATTGATTCCAGTGCTCCAGTTCAATATGCAAATCCTGGTTTCAGAGCTGCTCAGCCCACATTATCACATTATTTCTGCCAAAAGGGAGTCCAGCTGCTGGGCAGATTTGTGACTCCGCAATCTGATTCCTGTGGTTCTATAGTGTTTTCTATGAAGGTTCACATAGTACATTTTTTGTTAGACAGAGAACATCAGCAGAGGCTTGCAAAACACAGTGACTTCTAGGGAAATTGAAATTGTCTACACTAACTTAGAGACAAAAAATGTCCTAAATATAAGCTATGAAAAGCAGAACCAGTGATGAGACTCTGCTTAGCACAAGCAGTTGTTTTTTTCCACAGAGTAAGGAGATGGTAAGAAGGGACAGAGGATTCAGTGTTAGATGTGAAGTAGTGAAGTGGCTAGGGAAGCCCATGTGAACCTTGGGAATGCAATAGTGTAGAATAGAAGATGGCATAGATCCATTCACTTTTTCTGGAGTCCTGGCAGTGGACACACACTGAATGGACACATGGCAGGGGGGGAGGGGGGAAACAAGAAAAAAAAAAGCCTCAGTATGAGTTTTTACTAGAGTTAAATATTAACTTGTCCAGAGGAAGTGAAAGGCAGCAAAATATCACACGGTTATTGATGTCAGTGTAACTTTATCCAAATACCCTACTGTGGCAAGTGTAATGTAAACAAATAAGAAGACTGACCACTTCTTCCAAATAAACTGTATCAAAAAAATCACAGGGCACTGCACTAAAAGGCAAGTGAGATGAAGAATATATTTTTTTATGCTGAGAAAAATAGAACGAGAAAATAATGTGTAATAAAATAATGAATAGATTGGAACTAGAAAAATGGAAAAAAAACCCCAAAAAACCAACAGCCCCAAAACAGGAAAACAGGAAGGCTGAAAAAGGTAGGAATAGAAAAATAGTAAGGGGTAATGACAGTAAAATGGCAGGATATGGTGGAAAAAACTGTTCTCATGAAGTTTTGACATTTTAAAAAGTTGTCCACTCTGTCCATACCCATCCGTTCCACCACTACAGTGCTGAAGCATTATAAATGACTTAATATTTTACTCGTGGCAAACGACAAGTTTTGACTGTGAGAGAACTGCACATTTAGGAGGCAGAGATTCACACCACAGCTCTGCGGGGCAGGTGCTGCATGTCAGCCTGATGGTCAGGCTGTGCTGAGCCACCCTGTGCCATGTCACACTGTGCCACACCCCTTCCTCCTTTGCAAGGTGCTGGAGCAGCCTGTGGGCAGCTCCCACTCAGCACTCTTGGTAAAGCCCTGTCTTTAACAGGGTACAAGAAATTCCGTGGAGAATGTCTTTCTTTTTTGACAGTAGAAATTATGAATAGAGTTGCTTTCTTGTTAGGAAATCCTGCAGCACCTTGAAAGACTGACAGGGGTGACTCGCTTGCTCTCTCTGCCATAAATATGGTCTGTGGAGTGTCTTGCTAAGAAATACCATTTCAAATGATACTTTACAAGATCTGAGCGTTTTTTCTTGGCAACAAACCTGCACTTCCAAGGCAAAACCAGAAGCTCTAATGAAAATCACTCTAAGGAACTAAAATAAGCACACAGATATAAAACTAAAATATAATAAAGCTAAAATCTTTCCACTAACTTCTCCAGAACAACTAACACAATCTCTTCTCACCTGCAAAGTCATATGTATGCATTCAGTATAAATTACCTCAGGCAGTGCCAAAAGATTTGGCAGTAAATGGAAATAAAATCCTTTCGCAGGCACCAAGGGCTTTTCCTCCATGGAAAGTTAAATTTCTAGCTTACCTAAAATGGAACAACTATTTGGGAAGATCTTTCCTCGTGGAAAATTAATTCAGTGTAATAATGCCTTTATACTTTTTAAAAATCTAATCCTGAAAAAAGACCATCCACAGCAAATTTTACTAAACAAAGAAACCTGAGATAGCTCCACAAACAGATTAGTGCAGATCAGGATGCTCATTTCCATCTGAAAGTTGAAAGAACAGAAAGTTAAGCATCACACATCAATCATCTGGAACAATGACATATCTCTTGTATGAAGTCATATCCTAGTGTTTTCTCACAAATCATCCATTACTTTGTCTGAACCGTAACAGGAAGTCCTCTGGTACCTACATAACACATTTTCACCTGGTCTGTTCTTTGGGCCTAAAAGTAAAATAAATCAAGTTTTTGAGTTTATTACTACTAGACAGCTAAGAATGCTTTTCTTCATTTGGGAGCACATGCCCTGCTTACTGTAGCAATTTATGAGATACTGTAATCCAGACAATTTTGTCATGAGAAATACAGTCACTACAACCAGTATCAGAATATATTCCAGATACTTCATACGCAGTAAATGGAGATCAAACGACATCATGTGCTGTACTGCAAGAAAACCATTTTATCCTCTGCATAACCTCAGCATAGGTGTGATTTATAGATGTCACTACAAGGTTAATGAACAAGAGCACAAAACCAGTCCCATCAAAGACTTGAATCAATGCAAGAGATCTGGGTCTCAAAATTCCTTTCTATTGCATATAGATGTGGAAATGCACTGTCATAGCAAAGCAGGACAGAGGGAGAGTCGTGGAGATGGGCAACACTGCCCTAGCCTTCCTGCTACTGCCAGCTCTGCAGATTTAGCCTCTAGCTTTGGGTGAGGGGAATGCTTCCCAGCACAATGTTCTTTTGGGGCTGCACACAAGTTTGGTAGTGGCCAGTCAGGCACAATGAACCCTGGAGAAACACACAGTGGCCTTGTCCCTGGGGGCAGCCAGAGGGGAGAGTGAACAGGGGACATCTTGTGCATCCTGCAACTTGAATGAGGCAGGAGGGCACCAGGTTGGGGGACAAGGTGCTTGTATTTTTTCTGCATTGATGAGTTACTCTTGGTGTGATAGTTAAGACTGATTTCACCTATCTCCACTCAAAAATGCATGTACCTTGTCAGATTTAAAAATCAGAGAATTCTAGATATCTTAACAATTAGTTTAAGTGTTAAAGTACTTTTTATTCACCAGAAATGGAAAAGGTTGAGAGCAGAGATGGGCTACAGCCATCTACTGGTGGCAAGCCAAACCACCAAACATATTTTAATTTATATATCACAATATTATCTTTCCTCTGCTAGGCTGCAAATCTTTAACAGTAGCATTGCCACAAGGATTGCACAGTTATCTATTCTTAGCTGTGTCACCACAAGTAAGGAATCGTTAAAACCCATGGAACATTTCTTTAGAGAAGGTGACTGACTGACTGACTTCAACAGAGCCAATTAAGATCTGTCTTATTTACCAGAAAATCTTCAAACGGAAGCCTTTTAGTTAACATTAACCAGCTGCCCCCATTTCTTCTTTCACCACTAAAATTTTCTCAAATTCCTCCATTTTATCTTTATTCTAATTCTTCCAGGATCATGTAGTATCACATGGGCACGTGCAATTTTTGCAATGTCGGCTATTTAAAAAATTTAAAATGAGGCATTTAAAAATATAATAGTACATTATTTTCACCAGATACTTAAACAAATGAATATAGTCTTATGCCTTCATCCAGTGTAGACCTGCACAGCAATCCATGTGTTTAGTTAGACACATACCCATGTCTAACACAGGTATGTGTCTAACACACACACACACACACACACACATACACATATTCAAGAACAATGCCTTGGCAACAAGGACAGGTTTCATTGCACTGTACAAGACATAACTTCCCAAATGCCAGAGGTGGTTACACTACCGGTTAAGAAATCCCCAAAAGAACAAAATAACAGGAAGAAGAGAAAACCTTTCCCCAATGCCCACTGCACTGCTTTTTATTTCATACACAGTATCTGATTTCACATACAAGCCTAACAGAAGAGCAGCTATGTGTCTAAGCTTCCCAGTGGCAAGGACATTTTCCAGGGAAGAAGACATAGGAATTTGAATGCTTAAAGCCTGAAAAGGACATTTGTAGGTGAATATCCTGCTCACAAAGCAGACATCCAAGTTTGCATATTAAGGAGGTCCAGCTGTATCAAAAGAAAATCTCCTTTAGCCCCATCCATAGGGATTTACTTGTATCACCTGTATCTGGATCCTCATTCAAGCAACAGATAGCTATTGAGCAGCTCAGATAGTTTTGGGTAGCAACTGAGCAGCAGGTTGTATTTTTGAGGCCAGGTTGTGGAAACAAACAGATTGCAGTCTAGGGATCATCCAACAACAAGGTGTCTGAATCCTGCTTCATCTGTGCACATCATTTAGTGGCTCTAATTCAAGGTTAAACTGACAGTCCTCAGAAGAAATACAATCCCAAACCTACTAGCACGCCAAGTCCTGTTCCCCTAGATTACTTCGAATCGGTAGGTGTCTTCTAGTTTGAACATGTTTTCCTTTCACATTTCTTCAGTCCTCAGTTTATTAGCCTTGTTCTGGACACAGGAACAAGCTGTCTGGAACAAATTGGTCTCGGACATCATCTCATCCATCACCTCATCAGGACTGTTGAGGCCACCTGAGATGCATTTTTGGCTTCAAAAGTCACAGTACGTAGCTGTAGTGTGGTGCACAAGGGACTTTATGCCAGCCTAGTTGCTACAGGTAATTTTAACTCCACTTGCTTTAACTGGTCTTAAGCTTTGCATCTGCCTTTGTCTTTACAAGGACATACTAGCAGCCTTAGAGAACACTACGTGGCTAAATTTCATTTTTCACATAGTTGAACATTTGCTTATTTCCAGCTCCCTTTCTCTCTCCATCTGGTAATAAATGATGGGAAGTTCTGTCAGCAGTTGCAATACCTTTGGGAAGTTTGATGCCTATAATTTTTGTCATGTATATTACCCACTTGTAATTTGTTATGATGACTGATGACTTGTTCGAAGACCTTCTAGGCTCAATATTAACTCTAGCACTCACAGGAACAGGCTGAACAGAATAAGGATTTATCCTGTCTCCCGTGCAGGTATATAAGGTAATCCCAATGTTTTTATAAATCCAGGGTAAAGAAAGATACCTGCAGATGTTTTCTACAGGGAATGAGATCAATAACTTGACTGACTCCAGCTGGGTAGCAGTACTTTCAGGCTGGGTAGCTATTCTTCAGGCTTTGTTCCATTCATAGACTGAAAGAATTACTGTGCTGGTTTTGGCTGGGGTAGAGTTAATTCTCTTCACAGTGGCTGCTATGGGGCTGTGTTTTGGATTTTTGCTGAACACAGGGTTGATAAACAGAGATGTTTTTGTTATTGCTGAGCAGGGCTTACACAGAGCCAAGGCCTTTTCTGCTCTTTGTACTGCCACAATGGCGAGGAGGCTGGGGTTGGGAGGAGACACAGCCAGGACAGGTGACCCAAACTGACCACAGGGATATTTTAGACAAGTGTATAAAGTGGGAGAAAGAAGGAGGAAGGGGGCAATGTTGGGACTGATGGCGCTTGTCTTCCCACGTCACCATTACCTGTGATGGGGCCCTGCTCTCCTAGAGACGGTTGAACACCTGCCTGCCCATGAGAAGGGCTGGATGAATTCCTTGTTTTGCCTTACCTCTGTGTGTGACTTTTGCTTTCCCTGTTAAACTCTCTTTATCTCAACACATGAGTTCTCTAACTTTTACTCTTCCAGTTCTCTCCCCAATCCTGCTGGTGGGGAGTGAGCGACTGGCTGCATGGAGCTTGGCTGCTGACTGAGGTTAAACCATGACAATTACTCACACAGCAAAAGAAAAAGAAAAAAAAAGAAAACCAAGAGAAGACAAACCTTAACATGACCGAAAAGAAATGTTAATATTACAGAATTAAGTAAAATTTAAAAAAAAACACTCAAGGGCAACCATGAAAAAAGGCATGAAAAAAGGGCAAGTAGTGGTAGGGTAAGAAGTAATGGCTTTAAACTGAAAGAGGGTAGATAGTTTAGGTATTAGAAAGAAATTCATCACTATGAGGGTGCTGATGCACTGGCAAAGGTTGTCCAGAGATGTTGTGGATGTCCCACCCCTGAAAGTGTTCAAAGCCAGGTTGGATGGGGCCCTGAGAAACCTAGTCTAGTGTCCCTGTTCGTGGCAAGTGGGTTGGAACTAGATGATCTTTAAGGTCCCTTACAACCCAAACCATTCTGTGATTCTATGATACATGGACATGTGTGAACTAAGCCAAATCTGAGGTAAATAATTCCTGCTTTGTTTTTAATTTTTCCATGACTTTGCATCTGGAGTATTGTCATCAGTAGACCAGGACAATTTCTTTATAGTATGAAAAAGGTCTTGATAAAGCAGTGGTCAAAAAGAGCTTTATATTGCAAAATGTGGTTCACTTCCTATCAAGTCTTCCTTGAAGCATCTGACTTTTCTATAGCACTTTACAAGATTTATCCCAGATCTGTCTCTATTGAAATCAATCCCATGCTATTTTTTTTTTCCTATTGGTGGTTTCACTGTAAGTGAAAACTACCTCTGTAGCAGTACTTCCTGTGGTACTTCCTGATGTACAGCTACAGTGCTGTTTTCCCCACATGCACAAAAGGACCAGTACTGCATTTAACCTCATTAATGAAAGCCGAGAAATAATTGTTTTTCTTGGCTGGACATTTGGTTACTAGTTCAGTCCACAAACCATTAAGTGTGTTTGTTTAAGGCTCATAGAGTAGAGCTCAGAAAAGAAATTCATTTACATTAAAAAAAAATTTGAAGTTTAGACTAATTCTCATGACAGATAAGGTTGTGAAAAAGAAACCAAACCTGTTTGGTAAGTTAGAAACCAAGAGTCATCAGGAAATTCCAGATCGACAGATGTTCTGTGAGTACCGGAAGGGTCACTCTCTTTTCTTTAACATCCTTTTAGCTTTAAAAGGGATGTAGTAGCTTTTTACATTTATTAACCAACATTTACACTTGACTTTTTAAAAAGAGCAGTGGGGAAACGCTAAGGAAATGTGTCTAGCTTTTAAAATATTTTATTGATCTAATTTCTTACGGAGCAGCCTGTCTTTCTAGGATAACTTTTTTCATATATATATTTCTATGAACAGTGAATTTACTTTAAGGTTAAACTCAATCTCAGTGCTGGCCATCTGTAATAGGTCATTTTACTCTTTAGTGACTTCACTTACTTCAGTCAGTGTTTCTGAATGCTGGGGAACATGCTGACTGCAGAAAAAACCAACAGGGTATTTGGCTTTAGCCAGGTGTTAAATTTTAAGCCACTGTAATTTACTATATTTTCCTGATTACAAGCTAGTTCCTTTTCTGTACACAAAAGAAAAACACAAACAACTCCCACCCCAAATGTTCACTCAATAGTAGCACTTCAGCCACAAACCCATCAAATTGGTGGTGATATCTTGGAAGCCCTTTCCAACTGAAATGATTCTGTGATCTGTGAAATGACCCCTGGTTATCTAACACTCTCCAGCTGTCCAGAAAGCTGCAAGGCTACAGCACAAACCTGCTTGCTCTGAGGCTCATCCCAGCACTTCTGCTGCCACTGCTTCCACATCTGCTGCCATTGCCACATCTCTTCCCACTCCATCCTCAGCAGGGACAGCAACACAACACCAGACAAGGACAGTAGCAATGGTGATGCCAGCAACAAGAAGGAAATCATGGACAACAGCAGAACTGAGGACTGGAGTGGCAGCAGGGCTGCCCAGAGAGGAATAAAACTGAACATAAGTGAAATAAAATGCTATTTAAGTTAGCTTATAATCAGACTAATGCAGGCACCATCCAGCAAGCTGAAAAGGGTTTTAAAATTAATTGCACACAACACTACAGTAGTGGTTTTAAATACACTTGTTTATAGCAACTGGCAACTACTTCTGTCGCAACTTTAGTAAACAAGAGGCAGTCATTGTGCCCTTGAAGGATGGGAATGTGTCGTGAACCCAGTTCTCTTGTTTGCTCGCTGACATGCTGGGCTTGTTGGAAGTTTTACTGCCTACATATGAAACTTTTCTTTCCTAGATTTTTAAAAAATTCGACCTCTATTTCTGCAGATGCTTTCCTGGATACCTAGATTTTACTTCTAGGTCTAAGCCGTAGGCTGCCCATTATTTTGTCAGGTCTATTCTCAATGAACTGTAACTGTCTGGAGGAAAAATATGGGTTTATTTTGTACTACTTCCCCTATAAGGGATTAGTCATAGTGAAGATGGGTAGCAATTGTATCCTTTTAATCATTTTGGCATCCCATCCAGCTGTACTTATATACAGCACTGTGTCATGCCAGGCTGTTCAGGGTGCAGCGTCACAAACATCTGCCACACGCTGCAATTGTGAACCCTTCAAGGAAACAGGAGAGCCAACCTAATAGGCAGTAGTGCTCGGATGCAAGGTATAACACTTAGCCAACTTTCTGCTCTGGTTTTGGTGGAATATGGGTTCTCCATGTCAAATCCCCTCAGGATGCAAAACAACCACTCACTTCATAGCAAGCTGCCTGAATTAGCATGGACAGCCCTTAGGAAATGCTTATCACAGTGAGTGAATTCTCATTATTGTTTCTTGTCTGTTTTCATGGAATAGATCAGTTTTTGCATCTCTCCCTTTAAACATGTTTAACATTTGTAAATACCTTGACTCTCCCAAGTCTGAGACTCTAGCCCAGACAGCTCACTTCATCCACCCAAAGGGAATTCACTGATGTAAAGGGCGTCTCAACTAACTATGACATGATCCTAAAGTCACTTCTGTTCATTTCAATCTGGAAATGAGGATTCAAAGCAAAGCAATTATACAGGCCTGACTAAAATGACACAGACTTTCCTCCTGTCTAAATGAATGTGAACAGGAGTAAAACTGGAGAAAAATAACAGTTCTGTTGAAAAGTCCTGAGCACATACCCATGGAAACTTTTAAGAGGCTAATAAATAAGACCATCTGAGTGAAAGAGGCTTTTATTCTCAGCTTGAGACTGCAGTGGGTGAAACTGATACCCAGCCAAATTAGTATCAGGCACTCTCAGCAGAACTGAACTCTCTCAATTAGTAGTAGTTACTACTGTTCTAAGTAAAAGCTTTAGCTAGTGTGTGATTAATACTGCATATTGATTTGGTGAGAGCATAATGAAAAAGAACTTAAAAGGTAATTATATCTGCCAACTTGAAGAACTACTTTCCACATTTGATGAACAGAATAGCAAACAGAAGACACGATGTCTCTGAAGAGAAAGCCAGCTAACGTGTGGAAATGTATGCATACTGACAATGTCTGGAGGCAGGTAGTGAGATAAGTAAGCCAGCTGAGGCTGCCTTTATGCTAGTGAGCAGCAGCAGTCAGTGGGCTCAACCTCCAGCCACAATCTCCAAGCCAATGGACTCACCTTTTTAAATATTGCTGATTGTTAAAAGCAAATTTATAGTACAATGTAACGTGAGGATATCAATACTTTGCTGACACATTGCATCTTCTCTCTGCATGTCCCATCTTACACTGGTTAGTACTTAGAAAAGAAATCATATATAAATGCAAAGAAACCCCAGAATGGATTGTTTAATTCTGTTTTCACACTACTGATGTTACCCTGTTTACAGCAAAGAACAAAAGTGCACATGTAGCTTTCTGAAAATTATACACTGAAATCCATGCAGGTACATTTAACCTTCCAAAGGTGTTAGCTGACCACTCCATCACTATTGAAATTATGACCATTGTGCCTAAAAATTAAATTTAATTCACTATTTGGTCAAAGTCACAAAAAAGAAAGAAGCAGAACTCCAGATGTAATAAACTTAATACACGAAGCAAAGTTTCATCCTAGCATTCACAAAGAGAGCTTCTGCTCACCAATGTAAGTGTTCACATTTTAGGAAATGGGAGAGGTTAGCTGGTTGTTTTTAGCTGCATACATGTGCATTGGCTCATTCTGGAAAGCTTTTGTCAAGATGAATATACACATACTAGCTTGTATTGCTTATCAGGTAATCCCTACCTACCAGTAGTAGAAATGCTAGCAAAACACTTTAGGGCATGTTAGCTCTTCTACTAACAATAATAACAGATGGCTCCTCCTGTCTTTGAAACACAGGGTTATTAATTTAAAAAATGAGTAAATTGCAGTAGGACTAGACATAAAACATAAAAATAACAATATGATTCACCTTTTAGCTTAAGGAGTCTGAGTTCACTGTTCCAGTTAAGCAATCTCTTCTTAAAAAAAATACCAAAATAAGTCTTCAGATCAGTAGGCAATTTGAAATACACTATTTTTTTTTTATCCAGACTACATTTAATCTGATGCTAAGCACAGTGTTGTGTTACCTAATTCACCTTTGCTCCTAAGTGTAAGCAATGGAACACGGTGTTGGGCTGATGACGATCAAAGGCAGGTACAGCTGTAAATGCAATAAAGCACATTGCTGAGAAAAATTACAAGCTTTTTTATTACATCTTTCCATTCCTTGGCTTTACTTTTTTACCTGAACTTTCTCTCCCACATTGTTAAAATGCTATCTTAAGGAAAAGAGAAGGAGGAATCTGTCCTCCTGAAAGCTTGAGACCAAGGTAAGGGGACAGGCTTTCTAGTTTGTACAGTCTTGTGAGATTTTCATACAGGCACATTTGTAAGATGTTGGCTTAAGCTGTGCTGTGCCATTTGTTATGGCACACTAGAATAGCTACTGACCTACTTATCACACAAAGATTTTTTAAGAATAATACACCTAAGGCTTATCAAACACTGAGGCCTTCAAAGGCTGAATACGGCCAGCGGGTTTACGGATCTATTTTCCCAAACATTCCTCTCCCCAGAACAGAAGTAAAAAATAATCATTAAAGGGCATTTAATAGAAAGGGTAAGGAAGTAAAAGTGAAGGTAACACATAGAATAACTGGAAAACTATGTAGCCAGTATCGAGATGTGAAACTTCTGAACTGAAAAAGGTCTCACCAGGGAAGGGCAGAAAAACCTGCAACCAGACTTTTCCTGGGGGATTTATATACCTGTAGAAATTGAGCCAAATAGTCTGAATTCAACAGTGTTGCCAGTAGTTACTGCAAATTTGTTACTTGTTGCATTTTCCCCACCTCATAATGACCTGCTTGTCCCAGACAGAAATACAGTTCAGCAAAACTCCAAACTTACAGGAACTTGATTACTTTTATTGAAACTATTTCCTGAGCTAAATCCAAGTTTATAGATACTGGGTAATGTTTCAAATGAAGGTGTGTAAGAAAGCCTCATAATTAAGTCTTGCAATAATATTTTTACCAGGTAGCAGACTACTCCTGTATCATTCAGACCAGTCCAGAACTAGTTTCTATCTGGTAGAAGTTTTCTCCTTACGGAGAAAACGTTAACAGGTAAAACAGTCTTTCCCAGATTTCACTGCAGTTAGAGACTACTGCATTGTTAACAGAATAGCCAGAGAATGTAGGTGTGTAAGTGTACTGGCCTAGGCTGTTATTTTACCTATGCAAATAGTTACAACCTATTGCATACACTCTCAGAAATGCAAGAACAGGAAGAGGGCTAATCTAGAAGGCTGGGGGGGGGGGAAGGGTGTGCAGTGGGACAGCAGCAGCAGGACAGTGTATGGCCACAGGCAGGAGTGAATCTGGCAGCTGGTAAAGAGGTGCTCAGATAAAATGTTCACTCAGATAAAACGTTCACTCTAAACAACAGCCTCTTTGCAGGGCTATCATGGGAAGCAGAAATTGCCCAAGCCTGGCTGATGTGAACCAATGGTGAGGGAAAGGCATTTGCTGCCATAGACTGTGAGCAGAGTAAATTGGGTTTCTGTGTCTCTGAGCCATTGCACGGTCTTGAGGGAGAATTCTCAGGAACAGGAAAAAAAACCCCTCTTTTATACATGTATTTACTTTTAAACTGGGATCTAGCTCTACGTAAAGAAGCTGCCAGAAGACAGACATGGTCCAGTTTTCACTTTTCTTGTTGATATACACAGAAGAATCTCATCTTTTCAACTTGGATCACCAAATTACTAATTTTTATTTTTGATTCCCCACATGCACCCAGTTTCTCATGCTTGAGTGATCTTGGAACATCTGACAGAAATGTCCCTCGGATGAATCTGTCTGCTGATGACCGCAGCAGTCGATGACTTCAAACACTTGTGTTTCCCAAGCAGAGGCACTGAACAGGCTCCTGTAACTTCTGCATATTCAAAAGGATGTGCAGTCAAAGTTTGCTCAACTTCTTGGACAGAGCTTATTAAATATTAAAAAACCCACTGGAGACTCACAGAATTTCAAAGTTATTCATATCAATATTCATATCAAGACTGATGTTTAAATAATCTGGGGTTTTCTTTCCTAAATACATTTAAAATGTTTTTGCATTTGCCCATTTTTTATAAAGCAATTAGACTTGTTTGCTCTCTTTTCCTCTTTCTTTTCTATCAGATGGTGTCAGGGATACTTGTGTTGACTTCCTTATTTGTGTTTTTTTAATGAAGACAGAACGTCCAGGCAGCCAGCAAGCTCAGCAATTTACAGAAACAAAGTCCTAGGTGAAAGCAGCACAACATTACTCAAGATTTTCTCTTTCATACACTTGCACATCTCTGTTAGTCTTCACCAACAACTCTGAAGGGCTGTCACACATCTGCTCCTCCATGCACGCCACAAGGATTAGTGGAATGACAAATTAAGTTGGTTAAACCAGTTGCCAATATATGGCGTAGGTTCCTTATGGCCTTCATGATAGGAGGACGCCTACTATGGGGAAAGCTCTGAGCACTTGCAGAAGCTGTGTGGCCTCCATGCTTCCCCTCCTGTGGGAAAGCGAAGGTGCTGGAACCAAATGGGCACCTCATGGACTTCAGATCTGGACATATGGAACTGCAAAGTAACCGAAACAGGCAGACCCTCCAAAGGGTTTTTTCCCCCCCTTAATTTACAAAATCTTCCCACAATTCATACTAAGAATGAAAAAGAAAAAAAAAAGATAGCAAGTAGCAGTGAGATGTTGTGTTACCAGATGGTGAATTATCACTGAAATAAAGCTAAAACTAAAACCACAAACACTGTGTTTTTGCAGTGTACCTGAAGAAATTAATATTTATCTTGTTGGGCATAAAAATGATTGTATCCCTGAGACAGCTAACTTAACATCCAGTACCCCATCAGGCAGCAGACAACAGACACAGATCTTTCAAAGCTTGAATGCAACATAAAAGCTTGAATGCAATATTATCTTTTTCAGCTCTGGCTTTGCTCATTAATTTATGCATATATATTTATTAATATGTGCCTAATGTAACATATCATATCACACCTGTCTACCTAGATGAATTGTCACCACTCTGTTTTACAGCCCCTGAGCTTCAGATCACTAAAGATTCTGAGAAACCTTCTTGTGGTCCCTCAGGATTCCCACTGCACCATATTCCTACTTCAAGAGAAGGCACTTAAAATAGTGCTGTTTGAATTAGAAACATGGAAAAACTAAGCCATTCCTCAGTAGTAATTATTCATTTGAAGTTGGCATAAAGTTAGGAAGCTAATAAATGGAAGAAGTGCTAGTGAATGGCAACAGGGAAGTAAAAACACCTAATACGGATTAGCAGTAGTAATAGTAGAAGTAGTACTAGTAATAATAACTTAACAGGCTAAACAAACCAGAGAGGGAAAAATCCAGAGTAAGCTATTAGGGTTGCAAAAGAGTGTCTCTTCAGGGTTCTGTTCAGCATTCACAAAAAAAGCCCACTCTTGCTCTCATCCTGCTCTTTTTCCTGGGCTGTTTCTGCTCACATGAGAGGAAAATAGAGCATCAGCTTTGCAGAAAGTGCAGCAGCTGGAAAATGCAAAGGGTGTATAGACAGCCTCAGAAGGGTAATTCTGAGGGGACTTTACCCTGCTTTGTCCCTGTCTGATTTAGCACAATAGAGTGCTTTTTTTTTTCCCCCACAACTTGTTAGATCTGGCAAATAAGTTAACAAAATTGGTGACAACATTGTTTCTGTGCGTTCACATCACTAGTCTCATGCATTTTTACTCACTTCATATTCTGGCAACTGAGGAAGTACTCCACAGCACGTACTGAACCTGCTTGACAATCCTCCCGTGAAAATGCCACCAATAGCATTTAGACCAGTGTCTAGCTGACCACTGCTCTGTTTAAGGCACAACATTTTAAGCTAAAGATGCCTGACTTCAGGTTTAGCAGGCCAAAGTTAGCAGCAGCCTGGTTTTGATCTTGTATACTGGTTTTGGCTGGGATACAAGTTAATTTTCTTCATAGTAACTTGTATGGTTCTGTTTGGATTTGTGGCCAAAACAGTGTTGATAGCACGCAAATCACAGAACCGCAGGACGGCCTGAGTTGGAAGGGAATTTAAAGATCATCTAGTTCCAACTCACCTGCCATGGACAGGGACACCTTCCACTGGACCAGGGTGCTCAAAGCCCCATCCAATCCGGCCTTAACCAGGGATGGGCATCCACAACTTCTCTGGGCAACCTGTTCCAGTGCCTCACCACCCTCTTGGTAATTTTTTTTTAGTTACTGCTAGGCAGGCTTACACAGAGTCAAGGCACTTTCTGCTCCTCCACCCACCCCACCAGCAACTGGGAATGCTCAAGGAATTGGGAGGGGACACAGCTGGAACAGCTGAACCCAACTAACCAAAGGGGTATCACGACCTGACCATAAGGCATCAATGCTCAGCACGCAGAGCTGGGGAGAAGAGGGAAGGGGTGTGTTCATAGTTTTTGTCTTTCCAAGTCTCTGTTACATGTGATGGGCCTCTGCTGTCCTGGTGATGGCTGAACCCCAGCCTTCCTACAGGAAGTAATGAACAAATTCCTTGTTTTGCTTTGCTTGTGTGCACAGCTTTTGCTTTACCTACTGTCTGTATCTCAGCCTACAAGTTTTGTCACTTTCACCCTTCCAAATCCAGCTGTGGGGAGTGAGCGAGCTGTGGAAGGACTCACAATAATTCACAGCATCTGTGAGATGGCAAGAAAAGCAGAAAGCTCTCCTTCTAATGGGAGCTGTGAACAAGGGACACTTCTCACAGTTACTGTGTGTCACAGCCTACCAGACAGAATAGAGATTCCAAATCTCCAATTACTGAAAACTAAACAAAATGCTATTTGAAAGGAAATTTTTCCAAAGAAAATTGATTCCAGAGAAAACAGCAGCATCCAGTATCTACAAATCTTTCCTCCTGGGAGTACAGTGACCACCTGGATAGTGTAACCTTATTGGTGGACCAGGTTCTGGGTTCATCTGTTCAGTAAGTATGATCGTATCAGTGATGGAACTCCACCAAAGCCAATTCTTCTACTTAAAGAGTATCAGACCAGCTTTAGTGGATCAGCAAGGCCTACTAATTTTGCTGCTTGATCCCAAAATCCGCAGTGTTCAATTCACTTGGTTTCACCATACTGATTTTCTTTCCTGTTCCAGTGGTAATGCAGTACGAAGTCAGTCAATAGATAACCTAAGGTCTTTTATTGCTGTATAAATCTATACCATCATATATCACTGAGACACCTTCAGGAGATGGCAGCTTCTCCTCTGAGCACTGCTATTGATCCATCAAGTAATACAACAGTTCTCTCCTGAGGCGATAAGCTTTTTTTACTTCACGTCGCATTTCTGGTCTCCATAGTCTATCTCCTATTCTGTCATTTCTCTCCTGCAGCTATTTTCCACTATGAAACACCGTGTTCCATATGCCCCCCTATTGCATCTTGCTCTTTCCTTTCTGCATTTAATTTGCTTCCTAATTCACACTTATGACATCTTCTGACTCATGCTTATTCTGTGCAAGTCACTAAGAAATGTACAAAATTTCATTTTCTCAATTGATGCAACATATCCCATTTCTTCTGCTTTCTCCCCTGTGCTGTCTATGTAAGGGCTGAGTGGGTTTTATTCTAAACTGAGTGAACACCAGATTAAGCCACTTATCTCCAGGGATTCCATAATTTCTTTAAATAAGAGGAAAAAAGAACATTTGGAACAGAGCTCACTTGTGCTTCTTTCAAGTAAAGCCTCCAGGTAAACAGGCCTGCTATGTTTCAGAAGCTCTCCCCAAGGAGAATCAGAATTTGGAAGGAGGCTGGAGCCTCAAGCAGAAAGATGCCTGTAACCCTACCTTCCCCAGTCATTTCCCTGACCTGTCCTTCCTTCCCCTAGTTTTACTTTCTCTGACTGATAATTTTAGCTGTGTTCCTTATCCTTTCTTTTTACATCATAAAGGCCAAATCTCACATTAATATTCTCTGTGTTCTTTCTGTTGACTGTTTAAGGCAACATTACTCATACTTCAAAGGGATGAAGACAGAGATGAAGTTTTATAGTCTTGATGGCTTAATACAGGTCTGTCCTAGAAAGCCAGCACTTCATTTTGAGTCACCCTCTCATGGAGGGAGCCTGCTTTACATACCAGGCCTCAGGGAGCAGCATGGGAAGTACTCTGTGGATCATTTTCCTACATTGCTGGAGGGTGCTTTGCTTGCTGCCTATTGAAATACATAATAGAGACAAGAAGATAAGGTTTTGACATGGCTGATTTGAATTTTCTTTTAACTGATTCTATTTTAACAGTAAGTTGTGACTTGGCTAAACAGTTAATACTGAGAAGTGAAATAAAGGAATAAATTTAACTCCTTTGAACAGCGTGGCTTGACAATCTTAGAGTTCAACAGTTTTTCTGACAGACTAGATACTGCATGAGAGACACTGCACTTTTTCTTTCTGCAGCAGCCCACCACAGAGGTCACAGCTGGTCAACTCAAACACAACAGAAACCCATTCTCTGCAGTCAGTATTTACTCCCAAGACTGTTCATAGGTCAGTAGCATAGTGTTAGGACAGGCACAAGGGTCTGTTGGTATGCCCCTCAAGGCATTTAAAAACAACAAGGAATAATAAAAAATGGTGGCAAGCTTAGGCTGTGGCTCCTTTCAGGTTCTCAAATTAGGCAGAGCTCAGCCCAGTCAATTCTGCTGCTTGGGCTGAATGGACAAATCAAGAGAGTCACTAGGACTGCTGAGAGAATTCACACTGTGTGAGCAGTAAGTGACCACTTTTTCTGAAATGGGTGAATGTTTCTAGGAAAAATAAGTTTAAGGACCAAGCACATAATTTTTAAAGAGACTTCAGTCCCTTTGCAAAGTAATCTTTTGGGAGAAGTTGTAGCAGTTGACCTTTTGTCAGGCAAAGACTACAGAACTGTAAACCATATCAGTGCAAACAGGAACAGCTGATATTTTAACCTCACAGCGCCATTCTCTGGTCTGCCCCTGAGGATAGCAGATAATTGTCGCACCCTGTCTGCATGTAATGTCTGTACTTTGCAATGGAAACAGGGTGCCAGAGGGGTTGCACGACCCAAGGAAAGGGACAGTGAATGAGAAGTAAAACTGCTCATCTCCTGATGCTTGCTCAATTGGCTTAATCTGTGCCAGGCAATACAGGGACACCCCTCTTGTTTCCAGAAATAAATAAATATGGCTGCACAGCTAACAAAGTCTGACCTGTCGTTAATTCCCACGAGTGGCACTAGTAGGAAACTGAGGGTCACTTCTAACACTTAAACTGATAACTTGGTAAACATCTGTTAAATCTCCAAACCTATCAGAAGTCAAGAAACCTATTTTCAACAAGCATGAAAGGTTTTTTAATTCAACTTCTTTGACTCTGAAAGGGTCTAGGAGCACTCATCAAGCTGCTTGCAGGTGGGTGGCAATTAAGAAGCCACAGTTTATCCCCTTTAATCTTGTATTTGGTGCCTCACTGGCCAATGCTCAGGATAGCTCCAAAAGTCAGCCAGGTTTACTTGAAGTGGTGGCAGTATAATTGGCCCATCTGACACAGACGTAGACTGGGATGTGGGCACAAGGTACCAGGCAGGTCAGAGGACTCCCTGTCCACCAGATTTGACCCATTCCTTCAGGCTGTTAATCTGCAAAGGGTGGTTTCACAGTCAATCTCTTTCTGCCCTGTAGCTTTTGCCTTTTTGACGTATGAGATGGACTATCTGTGCATTTGATCTTCACATAATAGCATGGACACAAATTAGAAAGCAATTTAAAGAGCTGCTTTCTTTCAGGAACAATACTGCTAGTATCAACAAAACCACGATTTTAATAAAGGTAGATGGGGAATAATATAATAAGAAACAAAATTAACTCCATTTCAGTTTTCAGAAAGACGGACAGGGAATGGAAAGTAAAACAAAATATTTGTAACTGTGCAAAGAACTGACCTGAACCAGTCAAGTGTTTCCATGCACCCAGGGAACAAAAAACCCCACAATTTGGAGCTGAAAGGAAATATTTCCAGTGGTGGGTTGCAATTCTTTATTTCTGATTCATAGGTGTATATATATCCATACAATGATATTAGATATCCTTGTATTGCTTAATCTATAATTTAAATCAGCATAGGTATTTTAACAAAAAAAATTGCAACTATAAATTTATATTTGACCTCAGCACTCTGATACACAGTAGAAAAAATCCATATATAAAAGCTTGTATCTGTGCAATTATACGTACTGTATTTCTCTTTCAACAAACTACTGATTTAGTAATATTGATACGTTATTGTTTATATAGAATTGCTATATCATAACATTAAAAAACTTTCCAAAATATATTAATAAGCAAAGATAACCACACTTTGGTCTTGCAATAATTTTTTAACCATCACATCGATGCCCCATTTTATTTTAATGTGACATTTGGCTTAAACAAATTCCTTCCATCTCAAGCTGCCACCATTATTCTGTCCACACTAATATTAATTAATGTATAACTTTGCTGTTTAGTAATTTCACACGAAGCAAATAGAATTAAATTCAACTCTGAGCTGACATCCACCACTAAAATCACAAATCTCTTATACCCCACTTAGGTCTCAAACAGTGAATGAAGATTTGTGCTGAACCTCCGCCTTGTGGTGAACTTCTCAAGTGGAAACTTTTCTCATCTATTGCATAACACCAGTCACGTGGCTTGTCCTAGGAGGCTTAAACTACAAGTCTACAAAAGATGCAACTTCATGCTACTAAATGCTTTTAATAGTTTAGATCTTAATGAAGCTTAATTAGCATCTGGAAGTGAATACAAATATTAATCTGTACATAAAACATTATCCCCAATATACTAAGTGACAGCACTTTTATAAGGCAGACACAAGCCAGGATTCAAATATCTGAGAAAAGGTGGAAACTACCAGACCCTAGTTTAGGACAAGGTTACAGAGCAGCAACAATGGTCAGCAGGATTAGGCCCTTCCTCTGTGAAAATTTTCAGGAACTGACAGAAAGATGTGATACAGCAGACTAGCAAGTATGACAGAGACACCAGCACAGAGCAAGGACTGCAGAGGGCACATATTTCAGTTTTCATGCTGGCCAATAAGAAAGCACTCTTTTGCCTTTCTGACAATTTTGTCAATCTTTGTTACAGTAGCTGAACAACTATGCACACAATGACAGATGCTTGCTTCATTGCTTGCAGACTACCTTGCAAATACAAAACAGAAACTGACAGAGCTGGAAGTGTGTGAACCACAGAACAAAAACATCGAAGGACAGAACAGAACTTTCAGTTTAGATCCTGCTGAAAAAATGAATGCTCATGCTATACTGCCTCTGCTTAAACTTTATGCCCCAATAAATATTTTGCTTGTTTTCTGTTCCATTAATAATTTTGAACTCAAAGCAGGACTAGAGTTAGACCATACTTAAAAGGTGCATTTATCTTGAATTGTTATGTCTAAGGATTTCTTTACAAAGTAAAGAATCCACAGATGTAATTCTAGGGCATGTAAGAACCTTGTGAAAAAAAGAGTATTTCAAAGAGTATGTAATAATATGACTTCCATTAGGACTTCCCAAAAGGCAGGTTAGTCAGCAGGTTTGGAAAGTGCATATGTGTGTTCATTAGGGTAAGAGAAAACGTTTGTCATATTCTTGACTCTTGTCTTCTAAAATCATACAGAATTCACTCAATAATTACTTTGCACACTCCTGCAAAAGCATAATCTGAGAAACTGAAGCTATTTCCCAGTAAGGAGTAGGACTTACAGTAGTGTCTTTTGTGGCAATAAACAGGACAGCAGCAAACAACAGATGCTTAGGGTTTTTTCACTTTTGTGTTTTTACTGCTGTGTTCTGTGACACAGACAACAAACACCATTGTAAGACTTATTTTTTTTATCTAACAGAAACTCTCTGAACAATATTTTAACATATATTCCTAACAAATGAGTATGACTCCCACCTCTCAGCTGTTAGTAGGAAAGAATATCTGACTCACATTCAGAAAATTAATAGCCTTTACAATTGGAGACAGTATGTCATCTGAAGACTCATAACTTTAAAAAAATGTTTTTAAAGAAAAAGACTTAGAAAGAAACAATAAATTAATGCTCCAAGAATTTTAGAATATATGACAATCATTTACAGGATTAGCTGCTTCCAGGAAATTATCCCTAAAATAAAGATACTAAACTCAATTCGTAAAATAAAATTTCAGTTACTCATTCATCCTCTTGGAAGTCTGTTTGATGACTAATAATTATCTTTTAGTATATCACACTTTTCTCTGACCAAATAAAAAAATCATTTAATGAAGATGGAAAGACTTTTCAGACAGCAAGAAACAGAAGTTCATGAAAGCATGAATTCTTTCAGCTGGAAGGGGTCTCAAGGATCATCTAGGTCCAGCCCTTTTGCCTTGTGCAAGGACACCTTTCACTAGACATGCTGCCCAAAGCCTGATCCAACATGGCCTGTCAAATTCAAAAAAGTCCTGCATACTTTCTAAAATTATTTTTAAACAATAAAGTTGCTGCTGCTCTGTGACACAAGCAAACTTACACATATTGTAACAATAACTATCATGTTCAGCTATGCATAAACATTAACATGCTGAAGACAAAAATGAAAAAATCCCCATCCTCATTGACCTATTCATGAGGCACACTGTTGGTAAAATGGTATCCTTTTAAAAAGAAATGGCACACACACATAGAAACCAATGCTAGATGATATAGCTTTCCTAATGAAAACTGTTTCTGAAAACAACAAAAATAACCAGGCCCAAAAATTCTGCTGTCCCATGGCAATAGGACTGGCCCTTTTGGTCTTCTTGAATTGCTGAATGACAGGGAAAACTTATGAACCAAACACAATTGACCACATCACTCATTGTACAGCATGGTTGTGATTGTCTGGGTGATGAAAATCCATGTGAAACCTCTTCTTCAAATGCCTGGCAACGATGCTTCTTATTTCAGGGTCATGTCCATGCTATTTATTAAAGACAAAATGACAAAGAACAACAACATCAAGTTAATCAGTGTGTGAAAACACATGGCTAGTCATTTACCCAATCCTGAGCTCCCAAAAAGCATTGAGTATCCTTATCTCTCACTTACTTCAACGCAGTAGCGTGAAATAACTTACACATATCCCATCTATGGAAGTACACACCTTATTAAGTTCTGTTACTGTTTTATTGAAATTAACAACTACTTTTTCAGCAATTCCAATCTGAAATAAACAGAAGTAAACTTCAGAAGTATTCTTTAGAGTAAGAAGTTGCTTCATAAATGTTGCCTCAAGATACAATCTTCCTTAAAGAATACATAAAGTTTCCTCAATATTTATGAACTGTTACACAATGGCTCTTTCACTGTGAATTATTTAATAATTTTTTTTAAAGTCAAGAAGAAGTGCAAGGAGTTGAACAAAATAGAACACAAGGGAGCATGACAATACACAAAAGCCTTTGGAACAGTATGAAAGAGACAACACAAACAAACTAAGAGCTGGGCAGACTCCAGAGGCGTTTCAGCAGAAAGGATACAGAACAAAAGTCTGTGTAAAACTGCTGTTCTCAGAGTGAAGGGATTTACACAGGATCCTATTTCCTGAAGAAATTACACAAGAAATGAGGGATATGATCACAGGAAGATTATTGCCACTTCTGAAGACAGAGTCATACTTATGCAGGGAAAATAAATGCCATGAATTACCATTATTTGGCTTTAACTATATTTATTTAAGATAAATGCAAATTCTCTTCTCATATTGCTTTTTGCTGCCCAGCTTATCTTTTGAGAAAAACAGGAAAGTTGCTCAAGCCAAAAAAGGTCAAAATCATTAGCAAAGTCTTTAACTTGTCATTTTTTGTTCTTATACTTTGAAAAACAGTTCTCATATTGACTCATTATAGAATAAAAGTGTCTGAGGAAAGAAAAAGATGAGGTATAATGTCAACTGGTTCAGGAATCAGGATTTTACTTTTATGATTCTAACCTGTATATGAGGTATGACAGCGTGACAGCTTATTAGAGTACTGTTTTATATTTTAAGAAGTAAAAACCAAAGCTCCAAATTATTTATGTAACTTTTTGCTACATATACTTCTAATTATTTATTAATACTCATGTTATTAATGGAATCTTTTGCTGAGGATTCAGGTTTACTGTATGATATTTCCTGTACAATATTCCAGTGTGGGACTGATGCCTGAAGTGGCCGCCTAAAAACCATAGACAGGACTAAGGGAATAAAGGTAGGTATTTATTTGAAGGGCCTTCAAAGGTACACCCTGGGGAGTCCAGAGGCTACTGCCAAAATGGACCCCAAGATGGACGACAGGTCACGAGTTCTTCACACTTTTATTAAGTTTGGTTCATTTACATATCAGGGCTAATTCTCCAATTAAAGCTTCAGTTAATGATGTAGCTTCCCTAAGCTTGCCCCTGCTTTTAGAGGCTTTTGGTTTATACTTTTTGGGCCTAGGACAGTCTGAGTGTCCTTGGAGAACAGGCCTGGAGAGGCTTTGTTATGTCTACCTACCATGAGAGAGCAGCAGCTAACAGGCCACAAGAAACTTCAGAGTTACACACAAGGCAGTACAGGATTTGAAAAATATGAAAGTTAAAACCCAAGGCATCAAGACAACAGCGTTTTTCTACACACCCATCAGATGGGTTGTTGGGGATTTAGTTCTCCTCCTGTTTTCTTCTTCTCTTAAAGGAATTTTCCCCATACATGTTGCCAGGGGGACAAATTACTGGGTTCTTGAGAAAAACAAAGGACCTGGCCACAGAGGGAGGGGTGCATCTCTTTCACCTGGGTTTGTGGGCAGCCAGTTCCTGGCATTTGGACGGAGAGAGAGGCTGCTTCTTTGGCTGCCTTCCTTCTACCGGAGAGACCCTGGAATTCCTAAGTCCATCTTTCCCTGCCCCACTGGGAGCCGGGCTGTGGCCGCCCTGCCTCTGCCGCTGCTTTGAGCCTTTGCTACTCTGTAGCCCTGCACACCCTGCCTGCCGAGACCTCCGGGGGTTCTGCTGCAGCTCCGCAGTTCGATACATCTCGTCTGCCACCTGGGATTTGTGCTTGTCCCTGCTGTTCCAGCCTGCTGTTCCCGAGGGTCCGGCCAGACACCGGGATCAGCTGCCCAGGGGTTTGTGAAGCCTTTGTCCCATCCCTCCCCGGGATCCCAGGGCCCCGGTGCCGCGTGCTCCCCGAGCTCGCTCCGGAGCGCCCCCTGCAGCCGCGGGGGAACCATCGCACCTGCCCTGCTCACCGGGAGCCGCCAGCGCCCCTGCCGGCTGCGAGCGGAACTGCACCCGAGGGGAAAGGGCCCGACAGCCCAGAAGGCCGGGACTGGGTTTGTGTTTGCTGTTACTGCCAGAGTTATTGGTGTTTGTTTGACTGGTTATACACATACAGATATATAATAGTAAAGAACTGTTATTCCTGTTCCTCATATCTTTGCCTGAAAGCCCCCTAATTTCAAAATTATAGTAACTCGGAGGGAAGGGGGTTGCAATTTTTTTTCTTCCATTCCAAAGGAGACTCCTGCCTTCCTTGGCAGATACCTGTCTTTCAAACCAAGACATGGGTAGGGACAGCAAACTTCTCAATCCCTCTGCCATACGCACACTCTGCTGCAATGGCTGGTTCTCCTGACATGCTGTCCTAGCAATGAACTGTCATTGTGTGCTTGTGTGACACACCGCACCCACCAACACTCTCACGGATGAACAGGAAGAGCAGTGCTTCTATTTCAGGTTTCTATTTTCATGCTTCAGTTATGGTATCAGACAGAGCAACAGCATACCAGAGGACTGACACATTCCCATTTCCAAGGGAACCAGTCTATCTTTGAAAGGAAAAGACGTAAAGACGCTTGAGATTTAATCAGGAAAATAATTATGGAAGAAGCTGAGAAGCAGAAAAGCAAAGAGACGGCACATGTCAAGAGTATGGCCCAGAAATCAAAGTAAAATGTAAGACTTTTTAATCTTTGAATGAGAACAACAAGTTTAAAACTGAGGATAATGCGTGGGACCATCTTCACTGTGATCATGATGCACTTTTGCTATCTGTTTTTAACATACTTAACCTGAATATTCTCCGGCTAACAATTATATCTCTCTCTGCTTGGAAATGGTTAAGGACACTTCAAACACACTTCACAGTGCAACACGAATATAACAAATCTTCAGTATATAACACATACATAAATTATATAAAATATAAAGATACTAAAGCTTCAATGCTTTTTCTGCCTGTATATGTTGTTCCTGAATATTACCATAAAAGTATTTAGGCCTCAAAAAAGCTTTAAGGAGTCTACCCAGCCTCAGTTCCTAGCAGCATGGTTGTAAAATAATGTTAAAATGTAATGACAGTATTAGGCATAAATTCTTACTCCTGCTCCACTGAAGCCATTTCTGGATCATTTGAGAGGCAGCTAGTTCTGGATACAAGGAAAAAGATGAGTAAACATTTTTTCTGTGTTTATTTCTTTCTCTTTTAAAATACAACATAAAATTTGGGGATGTAATAACCAACTGTAGTGAGTATCTTTGACAGCACAAACACAGAAATGTTGTTGTTGTTAGGAATGTAGGGATCTTAGTGTCCACAACACACATTAGTTTGAGAAAAAAAATTTTAAGCTATTTCTTTAATATGGAGAAGGGAAATGCACTACAGTGACCTCATACATCCAACAATAACAATAATCAGTGATGCCTCATATGAATATTTTGTTCCCCTTTCACTTGTTACACTGCAGCCTCTAATATTTTAAATGGAGTAAAAAAAAAAGCAGCTTTCTTGCACTGAGTTTTCATTGTCACATATACAGTGAATTTGAAAACGTTTGACTAGAAGGGATAGTAGCTGCATTTCAAGGCGGGGTAGGCCTTTTTGTCTAACAAAATAGTCAGGTGGTATCAGATAACTACTTATGTGAATTTATTGCTTCTGAGGCAGTCTTAACTACTAGAATCAAAAAGCAGTGGCCAGTATTTTAGATATTTCTGTGTGGATGTTTTAGAAACTAACCTCAGAAGAACTGAAGGAAAATGTGTACTGCAAAAGAAGGAACTTTTGGAAAAAGTTTTGGAAAAAGAAAAAGCTGTAAGATGAAAATCCTGAAGTGCATAAGCAAAAGGAAGGTGACTGAAAAGAAATTTCAAAACTCAAAATCTTTGGTTACAAAAAGTGCAAGGGAGAATGTTAAACTAGAACCAACAGACACAGACTCCTGCTCAGGAATTTTGTGTACAATACCCACATGAGGAAAGTGCACTGGATACTTTCTAAAGCTCTGCTCAGTGAGTCAAGAATTGTGTACTTCTTAAGGATTTCTTTGGTTCTCTACACCATACTGCCTCAATATACTCAAGTCAAAGCACAGAGTTATCAGTTTAAATCATCTGATCATCACCTGCCACTGATTTATTAAGTAACCATAGACAGTATAATATTATTATCAAGTATTAATTCCCTGGCCTATCCAGCCAACACTGGAAAGACAGAAGAATTTATGGTTAAGGTATCTACCTTGACTGAGAATGAGATATATTAGCTAACCCTAATTAAGTAAACTGTAAAAAAAAAAAAATGTAGAAAGAACTATCTCTTAAAAACTGTATGAATTATCTGACATAAAAGGTGAAGGGTAGAAAATGTTTAATGATCCATTTTAATTGAGTATGTAAGTGATTTCAGTCATTCCCATGACTGCAGAAACAATCATCAAAAACCAGCAAAAATGTTTTATAGTGTAAAGGTATGATTATTTATTACTGAGGCCCAGCAGTACAAAAGCAGTGAGAGGGGAAGTCAATTCACAAATGGGGCAACTGACACAGTAATTGATACTACAAGCTGACTGTTGTACCAAACACAATGTACTACTGCATTCAAGCTATTCCTGTGAAACAATATAATGCCAGCATCTAGCTGAAAGCTATCTTACTTAGCTGTTTCTGAAGCTTCCCTCAGCTCTTCATCCAGTCTGCATGAGTAAAAGTTATTGATATGAAGAAACAGAGAAGCAAGCAGAGCATAAGAGTGAAGCAGAGCAATAGCAGAGCAAAGAACAAATACAGTACATGCTTTTAAAATAGGCACCCAGTATAATTTAGAGCTAACCCTAAAGATCTTCACTTCAGTATGATACCATTTATCCCTGTGCTCAACCCACCTTAAATCTGTAACTCCTTATTTAGCTCATTTGGAGGCAGAGACAGAGAAGCAGCAGGGGTCTGAGGCATGCCCAGTGGACAGAGCTGAAAGCATTCAGTTGCTCTATCAGATAATGTTAAACTAGCTGCAGCCTGGGCCAAGTCAAGGACATTTACAGTTCAGTGAGTTTTATTTGCAAGGGAGGCTGATCTCAACAGCTTGAAGGGGAAAGTAAGGTTCCACATCATTGCAAGTCCTCTCTCATTCAGCTGTTGAGGTCGCCTGCAGGTGAAAGGCTGTCACACAGATTCACTCCATTATGAGCAGCAGCACTGGGCTAGAAAGCAAGTTTTACCTCATTCTTCTCTTAATACACTTCTCTTCATCATACCTTACAAGATACGAGTGGATGAAGGAAGAGAAAAGACGTAAAAGTTCATATGGTACAACAAGCATATTGTATCCCACTTCACTAAAAACTACCAAAAAATGACACAAGCCAAATTCTGGCATAACACTATGTACTTCTAAAGGTGGGATTTTTCTTGACCATAGGTGGTATGTTTGTTCTTGGCAATGGAGAAATTACGAAGCCAAAAGATTAACTGTATTTTTCTGCAGGAATCTCTCTCAATTTGCACCAGAAGTGAAGCTATGAGCTGAACACTGCTCTTCTCCCTATAGTACAGGAATAGCCCCTCACAAATGCCTTGAATGCACACAGCCTCTAAATCTTGTTATCACATCTTGAAATGCTTGCCACAGATGGGCACAACTGTCATCTTTCCAGTTCTGTCTTTTTTCAGCAAACTCATAATCTCTCATCTGGCTGCTGATGACATGAAGTAGGCATTGCCTTAAAACTCTTGAAGTTTTGACTACTAACATTTCTTTGGTACTAGTGCCATGATCATATTTCACCTTTGGTCTGAGAGGTGAATGGACTTTTTGAACATTTTTAATTCTACAGGGAAGAAAAAATGTGTATAACATAGATGTGTGTACTGCCACAGTGTAACGGTAAAACACAGCAAGGAAACAGACAGAAACTCCCTGTATCACGGTAAGGTTTCTAACAAAGGAAACTATAAGAAACCAAAATGTTTACAGGAATCAAAAGAAAATTTGTTAGGGATGTTAAAACATTATGGACATCTCTTTGTCAGTTGACCAATGGCTTCTGCTCCACATTCTTAGCAACATTCCATCTCTACAGAAGTTACAGCAGCAAATGAAATTGAGTGAAAGTCTCTGTGACCCCTGATTTTGCAACTGTAATATACTGTCTTCATGACTGCCATTGCCAGAACTGAGCTTCCCACTTGCTCCCTGGAATTACACCACCAGCCTGACAAAGGAAATTGCCTTAACTACTACTGTGAAACAGGTGTGAAAACTCCTGCCTGGGTTGAAGAGATCTGTGACAACTTCAAAAGCTGTCACTGACCAATCATAATGAAAACACAATCATACTTATGTATCTACTCACCAAACTACCTTCTAGAACAGGCTGTTCAATACCTGGGACATTTGCTAAAGAGAACAATTAAAAAAAAAAAAATCCTGAACTGTACATCTTTTTGATAATGACTACATGAAGACCATGGTTTTTTTTCAGTTGTGTTTTCAGTCCTGATATACCATTTCATTTTATTGTTTTCCGGTCTGAAAAAATGTCAGTTGAGGTGAGCAATGCCAATCAACTTCCTACAAATTTTTAACAGATATTTTCCTTTAGAAATACCTGCATTTACAAAACTTCTTCACATAAGCAGCAAGAACAGAGAAACTGTCTTTCAGTGGTTGTGGATTTAACCATGAAAATTGACAAGGTAAGGAACAGTAAACCTATGGAATTTCACTGGTCTTGTATTGAACAGGCTATCTTTTAATTAATGTTTCTGTTCAAAGCCCTGCATGAATAAAACTTAAAACCACTTTCACTTAAATAGTAGTAAAAGTTATGAAAAAATATGGCATAGATGATACCTCAGGAAAGGCCAAACTATTTTCCCACTCCCCTAGAAGTAAATATTTATTGTGTGTTGTGTTTCTCTTACACAGTGGTCTCCTGCTTCTGAGTTTGACAGTGAAATGTTTGTGGAACAACACATGATAATTTTTAAGAACATCAGGAAAGTGCTTTCTGTTTTTCTTACAGTCTGTAACACTATTATTAGTTTGTGGAAATAGTTTCCATTAGAACAAGTACATGCTTAGTGTACATCACTTACTTGACAATACTATCTGGTATATGCACATACTCCATTGGAATCATCTCCCGAAGTTCTGCCAACGTGTTGATGTACTGTATCTTACTGCTGAACTTAGAGCTGAAACACAGAAAAAAAGGTATTAAATTACTTTGCCCCCACTCTTTTATGACATACTAAAACCAAATGAAGAAATGTATTAAATATGTTAAATAATTAAGTATTTGGATATTCATATTTCAATTACAGACTGAGAGACTGGACTGTTAAATGATTAATGACTCAAAAAATCCACCTACCACAGCTGAAAAAGGCTGGTGAGAGGCAAACCCTGTGAGGTGGGATAGCGCTTTTTATCATGCCAATCCTCTCTTACTTAATGGCTCAGTCTGAAAACTTCCCTCTGGGAAAGAACCAGGACTTTCACACAGAGCCTGAAGGCATTAATCCCTGACATAACTCGTGGGCCATAAATGACTCAACTTCACTGATGTATGAGGCAGCTGTAACATCTTAGAAGGCAAGGTACCTGGGCGTTCCCATGTGAACTTGAGTGAATATAAATGCAATGGACAGTTTGAAGGAGATGTATAAAAATTTGGAAAACAATCAAATTCCTTACAGACTACTTATATGTAAAAAGAGATGGGAAGCATTACTTGCATGGATATAATCATCGTGATGGTTACCAAGTGATTGTGATGACTTAGCATTTCTATTTTACACCAATTCTCAATCAAACACAATGAAACTGAATTCATAATTTGTTCAGAAGAGCATAGATCTGATTGTGTCTATTCTTACTGCAGGGTCTGTTTTTATGAGGAAATACCTTGTTTATTCCTGCTGTGCTATATCATTCATTTATTGTGCTTGAAAAATGATCATTTGGAATTAAGGCTAAATTGTTCAGAAAACACACTTAAAACATAAGGCTATTTACTTGTCTAACCTAAGTTATTTGGTAAGTGTGAGGTTATGATAAATCTATCTTTCTCATTTGGCTCATAAAGCCAATTTTCAAATTTAGCCCTAGTTGTATTTACATCATCTTGTAACATCAGTAGTAGTGGCAAGCTCACATTGACCACATATGTTAAGTGTCGGTCTTGAAAAACGGAACATGTTCTGTCTATTTACTGCTGACCTGCTGCTGAATGCAGCCAGACAATAGGAAGCTTCTGAAAGAGCTCTGACCAGAAGGTTACTGGCCCTCCCCTCAACATACGTATCTTCCCCATAAGATAAATTGAGACAACTGGAACAGAATACATAAAGGTGATGTGAAGTTGTTCAAGCTCATTCACTGTAATTTGTACCAGATTAGCATCACTAGGCACACACACACTGGATCAGACCAATGGCCACATTTTAGATACAAGAATCACTCACAGTTATCCAGTCAAAGCACGGTAATACACAGATTCTTAGCATTTTATCCAAAATGTTAATCATAGTCTGTAGCATCAGAACTGCCAGCTAAAATAACTTGGCAAGCTGCAAGTCAATCATAAGCTTCTAAAGATGGTGGGAAGGGACTAAAAAAATCTTTCACAGGCTAATTTTTGCTCCTAAGGATTCTTCTGGGTCCACTAATTCCACTACAGTGACTGATTTCTAAGTAATTCCTTCATGTGGGAGTCAGTGTATGGGCACGCCAGATATAGTTTCTTTCAGACTTTAGGGAAAGCATGCTTCCAATAATGGTAACTTTCCACCATTTAAATACTTTCATCACAAGCCAAGTATGTTTCACAGACCCTTGCTTTATTAGAAATCTAACTTCTTACCTAACACAACTCAAATAATTTTTGGAGTTTCTATAAGGGTCCTAAAAGAGTATCCGAGATCTATCTCTGTTACCTCTAGTTCTTTCATTCTGTGTATTCAGACAATAGTCTGTCAGTCAAGATGGGTCCCACACTCCACTGAATTTTCTTGCCAGTTTTTGAGGTAGAATAGAGTTGACGTAGAATTGAGGATAGCCTGCCCTCAGTGACTTGACTGCCCCTTAAAATTTTGTTGTCATTCAGGTTTTTGATTTCTGCTGTTCAGTCCATCATCTCAGCTGGGATGGGACTCATAATGTTCTTCTGTCCTTGGTACGGGTCCAAATATCTCATGTCATCCTCCACAAAAGTCACACTAGTCATGTGTCCTGCCCACCTTTTTTCAGCTTATATTTGCACTTCACTTTCTTCTTGCACCAAGACTCAGTCTAGTTGGCTGAGATGGTCTCTAGTGTGTCTAGTTAAGTACTGCTAATCTGCTTTGTCAAACTATTTAGAGTGAATATTTTCTCCTGTTTGCTAATGAGAAACTTCTAATCACTGCTGCTTAGTATGGTCATTTTGAATAAATGACTAATGAACTGAAACAGACATGACTTTAAAAGAAAAAAACAAACTCTCATTTCTGGGAGCAAATAAGATGGCAACAGAAATAGCTCAGATATCAAAATGCAACTCAGTGAATCCTCATAACTACTGTTGATAATTCCAAGCATTGTTTCCCTGTTACTCTGGTATTTTGAATTGTTACTTTCAACTTGTCTTAAAGATACCACATCTAGAAAGGAGCTCCATTATGACACTCTGCCTATTGCACTTTGGCAGCAATGGGACATCTCACATGCTTCCCGATCCCAGTGTCACCCTGTCGGGACAGAGCACCCTGTGACAAGACATCTCCAGTGTCTTCACCCGCAGTCTGTGAGCAGAACTCCCTGAGATCTCTCATGACATATGTCATTCTCTTCGTGGCTTCTGTAGATGATGATTCTTTTCCTGCCTGAAGCAACTCTTTTTCACACCTTCCAGTCTGCTTTCTCTGATCTCAGGATTTGAACTGCATACTTCCCTCTGCAGTAAGTGTGAAGTCTTTAAAGTTGGTAACCTTTTCTTTTTTTTGATTGTCTTACTAATCAAAGCATTATTTTTGACAGCATTAAACCTTTTTTGAAACCAAATGCATTCAAAAACCTCAGGGTGCAGGCAGTCCTCTTGTATGAATTATGAGCAGCAATGATATTTTAAAAACCCAGAACTGTAGCCAGGATTTTTAAAATAAGGTGATTATCTTACATGCAGTCCCCTTTTCTATATGCCTTTTATCTGGGTTCCGAATAAAGACTATTTTATGGAACTGTATTTCAAGTTTTACATACACACACAGGTTTACAAAACCATGTCTATGACATCTGCAACTAGATCCTCATATAAATATGTTTTTTTCCCCCATTCACCTTTGGAAGGTGAAATTCAACTTCCAAAATCCCAATATGAGCTATAAAATGAGCACTATTCAGTGAAAGATTAACAGCCATGTTTGATGATTTAGGGTGCATATGTATTCTTAGGGACATAGAAAATCACTGGCATTTATTACATACCTTATAAAAGGTCGTGTCACAGCCAGAATTGTCCTGATAAACCATGATGGATGAACAATTATAAATGATTTCAAATTCTTCCGTAATCTAAGTAAAAAAAAAAAAAATTCTTAGAAAAACAGAAAAAAACCACAAAAGATAAAAGAAAGATCTCATACAGTAAACCCTGGCATACAGGTGAGTTACAGAAATGGACAGTGTTTAAAATAACAGCTGCGGATCAGACAGGAATATATTACTTACCGCCGATCAATCATCTGGTAACATTTTTTCATCCAACCCAATCCAGGCATTCTTCTTCTTGGTGTTGCTCCATTCAAGTAGACAATCATATAGTCTTCAGCTACCATCAGCTCTAAGGTACTGATTACATATCTGATAAAAGTACAGATGTCAGTGAGCATATACTGCACATTATCTGCTTAAGCCCAACCTAAATCAGGCTACTAGGAATAAATTAAGGCAGACTAAACACTTTATGACAACACAGGCTTTTCTTTTCCTTTAAACAAAAGCAAACATTTAGCATTGATCACCATGGTACCTGTGGATACATAACTAGAAAACCACAGTCTTACCTATGTCTTCAAAAGTATGTGGTTTCCTTACAAAAACAAGTGTTTCACAGTGAGTTTTCAAGTATCACTGGTGAATTTGCTTTTTCTTGAAAGTATTGAAATCAGGAGACTTTGCAAGGGAGAACATGGCAGCATCATGTGAAGTCCTAGCAACTTCTGAAATTAACTCTTGAGAAACTTCTGTTCACTATTCTAATCATCAAGTTTGTTCAGTGCAAAAATAAAAGGTGTCAGAAGATACTTGTTTGTAATTCTAGTAATCCTCACAATACTGCTGCCGAGTCTGTGACTGCAAAACACAAAAAAACTCAAGTCTAAGAAAACCTGTCCATCAACCTGACTTCTGATGGGACAGAGCACTCCAGGACATGACTTCATTTTGTGAGCAAAACACTCCCAACACTCATTATCAGACAGTGCTCTTGGGGCAAAATTCATCCTACCTAGAAGAGCACACTACTCATTCAAGTAAGAGGATAGTTTTAAATTCTTGTTTGGGACTATCTATGCAGATGGTTTATTCAGCAGTCCCCATCTCATTTGGGATCAGATCATCACAGGAATGTTCAAACTGTTCTCTCTACTATCTAGCCTCAAGGCATGCCTATGTAAAAACTAGAATGAAAAACCAAAAGTCACACCTTAAAAACCTAAATGCCTGAGTGCACTCGATACAAAAGGCACCTCTATCCCAAAGCATAATGGCCCCTTTCAGAGTTGTATGGGAATGCCTCACAATCTAATCTGACCCTTAAATTCCTTAGGATGCAATGTCTTTAAAAGAACTGTAAGAAATCTAGTTCACACCAGAGAGTGGTATTTTACCTGGGCATAAGGTAGGCAGCCATTAACCAGACTAGTTTCATGCATTTGGTAAATCCCATCTAAATCACTACTTCCTCAATGCATTTCACTGATCTTTCTTATCTTGCAGTTGTGCATTCCCTGCTTTTGCCAGACATTTGTGAAGGCTTATGTCTAACAGTGAAATAGGAAAGCAAGGCATTGCATGGGCATTCTGATGCATAAAACTTAAATTTAATAGCTACTTTAACAAAGCTACTATTTGACAGGTTATGAGATTAGCTCTTCCCACAGGGCACAACATCTAGTGCTTTAAAGGCACTTAAACACTGAAACATACAGAAGTGTGTAAGTACATATTAAAACACTACAAGTCTTTCAGTTATGGAACAAGACAGTCTGAAAAAAGGTCTGTTTATTAACTCCAAAGGGAATTATGCCCATTATGAATAATCAGTTATAGTAAGAAAAATCACACATGTTTCTCATGAGAAGTAGGAGGCCTATTATGACAAAAAGGAATCTTTGCTAGTTTTTTAGTCAGATCTCACTAATCTCACATACTTGCATTCTACAGCTCTTACACAATGTAGGTCGAATTAGCTCATTTGCCATTTTAAGGATGCTGAGCTCCCTTCCAAACCTTACCTATCTAGTAATTTATTATTCTTTGGTAATAATGGCAATTTCTTCATTATTTGAAAAGACGGACAGAAATTTTCTCATTGACTAAAAAAACTGACTCACTCTGAAGGCAAAGTGTTGGTTTTGTTTTCAAAGTGTAGTTTTTCAAATTAAGATTATTTTTTAAAAAATTAATCTGTGGACTGGCTTTAATCTGACTTTTAGGCAGCCACAAATTAAATAGCAGATTTTTAAATGTGGCTCTGTATTATCTACAAAAACTGCTGTAGAAGCTGTTTCAAGCATTTTCACCCAAACCCAACTCTTCAAGTTTACAAAATTAGTCAGTATAACAAATAGGAAGAAGATAATAGGAAATGTGAAAGGAATTCAGATGGGAAAGCAACTGCAGCAAAACTCAGGAGCAATTGAAGACAGTTGTTAATAAGAAACTAGAGGTAGCTCCTATACTATCAGAAACACGCTGTATAAAAAAAGAAGAGAGATTCAGCAGTTTGCAGGTCTCTTCAGACCCCTATGTAATTCAGCAGTAAAGAATTAGCAAATATTTAAATATATCAGTTACTGTATATTTAGTAAACTGTTGCACTCCCTCTATTTCCATGCAATGAAGAGATCTAGAACTGAAAGAATGGGGTGAACTAGCTCCCTTTTCTTGTTGTCTTAGACCCAACAGTCTATAAGCCTTAAAATAAGCTGCAGTTCACAGCCAGAAAAAGTGACTTACAAAATTGACTTCGGCAATATCCTTAAGCCATGTGGAAAAAGCTCTTAAGGTTTTCTCTGCAAAGTTCATTTACCACCAGCTCTATCTGAACAAGGGTCTTGGGTGAAGACAAAGAACAACTACTGAATGTCAGTCCTGGTAATAGTCAGCTTTATTCCATACTCACCAAGTTAAAACCACTGTAGTAATTCCTTCTTCTCTTCTAAATTACTGGGCATTGTGTGTATTAGTTACTGCAGATGACACTGAGTTCTTAGAGGCTCTACCAGGCAAATGGTATCAGTTGTTCTGACCAGAAACTAAAACACTGAGTCTTATTTTCAGATATAGACACAATGTTAAAGACACTGGCTGCCAAGAAGTGCATCTTCACAGACTATTAAGGAGACGTGGGTCTGTGCTCTCAGTGCCTTGTAAACTGCAAACGGCAAAAGCTGTCTCCTGCTGGCTTTAGAAATTACTTACTGGGTTTCAGCATAGAAAACACTGGAATGATTGATTTTTTAACAGCTGTAAGTGGAAGTAGGTAAAGGCACTTCAGCTGCCTTCAAAATTTTGGGCTGCCACCCCAATTGCTATTAGGAATAATTCTCCTGTGAAAAATTTGGGGTTGTGTGGCCAAATTTGTGTCCTGCCCAACTGGCCCCTGCCACTTCTAGCTGAATCAGAAGCAGCTGGAATCAGGAAGCATAGTTAGAGCTGCTTGTGTCAGCAACTGCCATTTATCCTGTTTTTAAAAAACAAGTGTTAAAAAATGACCATGTGACTCCTAAACCCAAGATATCAGATATTAAAAATACATTCAGTGACACATCATGATAATACATAATAAACAACAGTGAAAAACAGCCTAAGCCCCTGCTGATTGTTTTCAGCAAGACCTGGAAATCACTAGTGAAATAGTGCAAAGACTGCAGCCCCAACAAGCTGAAGATACTGCATTCCTTGACATTTACGGAGATACTAACCGTCAGATTTGGTCCTGATAAATACACCTTAATTTGGGAAGGTGAGCAGGTAAAGGATACCAAAATAATACTCCACTGAGAGTTTATCTAAAACTGCTATTTTCCTTGTCATTCCCCTTCTAACAACCAAAATTACCTCTTAAGGAAAGAGAGGTTACCTCTCTCTGCATAATTATGAGTACTAACTCAAAAGACTCTGTCACATTGCTCGCATATCACTCACAGGAAAAGATTTTCCATGACATAGTTGTAATCAGTTCGACTGCTGTCTGGCAAGAAGCATGCCGTGAACACAATGATAGCATTCAGACCATCACCATAGTATCCTGTGGAAAAAAACGAAAACACATTTTTATCTTTGTCAAACGCTTTTAACAGGATAAAATTTAAAAAGAAATCTCAAAGTCCTGTAATAGAGCTACTATGTCTACTGCTGAAGCATACCAAAATGCTTCATACCGAAGGTTTGAAAATGTATGAACTATCATGAAGTGATAAGGAAGTTGGACAGTCAGTTAAGCTGAATTCTCAAAAAACACACATAGCACAACCACTAGTAAACTTTTTTATAGCAAAAAAGCCTTCTAAGGCTTCTACTTCTCATTCATTGCAGCTCTGTGGCAATCACATACTGAATGGTCAACTCAGACTGCAGAATAAGGGGCTAAAGAAAATATCCTACATCTGTTGTCCTGCATCGTTTGAATTACGTTTCATAAAGCCTTGCAGTCCAATCTCAGTTGGCCTGTGCAGCTCCAATAGCTTTAGAATATTAAAATTATGACTACACTCCACTATCCCTTAAAAGCTCCCAGGGATCTTTGTTGCAAGTTTAGTATAAATTACTTTTTAACCTTGGATACTCCAGTTGTCCAATACTGGCATTCTCTGGGCTCCATCACTGCCTAATGATAGCTGTAAATCTTCAAAGCTGTAGCACTACCATTCCAGGGCCCAGCACAGCTGCTTATAATCCAAAAGAAAATGTTTCTTTTTCATGATGGATTAATGTTGTTTGATCTTCTCCACAATCTTTTGCAGCTGCTATGGATTTTCTGTATTTATCATTACAAATAAATAAAAAATACTCCTGTGTTTCAGTTGAAAGTTTTGCTTAAAGGATACATGCAATCTGGAGGTAATTTATAAAGATGCTGTAGGAATTGTAGGTAAACAGCACTAGCAGTGCAGAGAGACAGAAGACAGATATACTCAGAGAACATTCAAAAACCTTTCAAGTCTAGAAAAAACTGACAATGAGGGAGAGACGATAATATTTGTGAAAGAAACTTCAATTCCCCTCAGGAACATGCTCCGGACAAAAATTAAAGGATACTATTAAAGGTAGTATTAAAATACTACCACTTAAACAACCTTTCCACGAGGAGATTTTAAGGCTTTTGCAGTGCTTTCTGGATACTAGAGAGCAATAGCCAAGCCTAACTAAAGTGCTCATGGGATGCCAGTCCTGTTTTCAGTACAAATTATTATTCAGCTAGATTATTTGGAACTGTGCTGGTTTTGGCTGGAAGAAAGTTAATTTTCTTCACAGTGGCACGTATGGGGCTGTGGCTTTGATTTGCATTGAAATCAGATGGTTGATAATATAGAGATGTTTGTGTTACTGCTGCGCAGTGCTCACAAAGGACCAAGGCCTTTTCTGCTTTTCATACTGCCCCCCACGACTCAGAGAGCAGGCAGAGGATGCACAAGAAGTTGGAAGGGGAAGGGGACACTGCCAAGACAGCCAACCCCAACTGACCACGCCGATATTCCAGACCATATGGCGTCATGCTCAGGAGGTGAAGAAGGAGGAAACAGGAGGGGACATTTGCAGTGACGGCCTTGATCTTCCCAAATCACTGTTATGTGTCATGAGGCCCTGGTCTCCTGGAGATGGCTGAGCACATGCCTGTCCTTGGGAAGTGGTGAATGAATTTCTTGTTTTGCTTTGCTTGTGTGCACAGGTTTTGCTTTACATATTAAACTGTCCTTATCTCATCCCGAGAGTTTACTCAGTCTTACTCTTCTGATTCACCATGTGGGAGTGAGTGGCTGTGTGGGGCTTAGTTGCCAGCTGGGTTTAAACAACAGGAAAAAGCAGTATTTCTCTCCCCCTCAGGTTTACAAATACGGAAATAGGGAGGACATTTCCTTCCTTCCATAAATTTAATAAAACTTTAAAAGACTTTATATCATGCTGCCATAAAGCAATCTGTCCAGCTGGCACAGGAATTTGGCAGGAAGAGCACATTATGGCAGGTGCGCCCACTAAATTACACAGCACAGTTTGCAGTTCATGGAAAGCATAACAATTATGTGCAGATGCTAACTAACAACACACAGAAGAAAAATCCACAGATAAATCTAAGCCATTTTTTCCTCACACACTTCTTGAAGAGAAGGAATCTTCACCCTAGGGAAAAGTGCATTTTAATTCATCACTAAAAGCCAGTAAAATCCATTCGCCCTAAATCTCAGTTAGTCTAAGCAAAGAGAAAGATCTCTAAAAGTTTCTTCATCAGCATATGTTGAAGACAATCACTGCCAAATCTACTCTCCTCTTTCCTATTTTGTGGCTACCACCTAGATTCTGCACTTGCTGTTATCTGTCATTTGGCGGGGAAGAATGTTCAGTAGACCTCTGAATCATCAAGAGATGCTTGACTTGACTTCCAATTGACTAATTTTAGTCAGAACCTATTATTACTTTTGAGATTGAAGTAAATCTGGCCCTCTAAATGCTCCACTAAAGTATTGCCAAAGGGAATTTCATATGGAATGGGCCTTGCTACCATAATGTAGAAACTGTTCAAGCTGTCCAGTTTTCCACGATAGATGCAACAAAATTATTTTGTTCCTTTGTCTTCAATCTGCCATTTCATAAACTCAGAATTTAATCCAGTCGTTAACTTACTTTGATTTGTCTAGATATCAGGAAACATTTCCAGTTTAGGCAGTGGCAGGCTGAAACTTATTCTTACACCTCACACTGTTTGTTTTACAATGACTAATGCTATTGACAAGCATCGTTTCAAAAGTAAAGAAAACTTAATGCTCTTTATCTTACATTTGAGTTATCTAAAAAATGTCAGAGATGTAAAATTTGAGTTCAAATTATTTCTTACTGAGAGTTGAGCTGAATTACCTAGTCTCCCATTAAACATTAATTTTTCACAAAAGCTGATACAAACATATACATCAACATCTAGTAGGAAATACACAAGTTTTTACAGCAAATGCATATTGAATAGTTTACAGCAGACAAAAATATATAAATAAACAACATTAGCAAGGCCCCAAAATAATTTTGTGTTTGTTTCCTAAATTAAGCCATCTGTGTATGTTTGCTAAACTGTGTCTGAGGTGTCATCACATTCATAAATCTTTGATGGTAGTGTTGTACTGGAAAAATGCTTGAAGGCTTAAACATCTTTATTAATTCTGATTAAACCTTCTGTATGCTGGCCACCATGAATACCTGTAGGCTAGCATTTAGCTGCTTTAAATGTAAAAATTAACCATAATTTATTTATGTAATTTTACCAGCTAGAGGCTCAATGCTAAAAATATTTTAACTTCAATATTTTAATATCTTTAACTGATGCTGCAAATCAACAACACTGTGACAAAAGCATCCTGATATAAACTCATGAATCTTCCCTCTGGGATGCTAAATTGCCTGCCTCAGTTTTTGCAGGAATAAAACAACTCAACCTAATACCTTGCTTAACAGATAGCAAAATATATAGCATCCAAAGATAATTCAAACCTGAGACACCAAGGAAAAGGCACTTAGAAAGCCTTATTTCATTTTCTTCCTTCAACATCTGTAGTAATATTTATCCATTTGAATTAATTTATACAGAAGTATAGTAGTAACACCGAAACTATAAATTCTCTAAGGAAGTTGGGAAGCAAATGAGAAAATATAGCAAGCACATGGGGTCATTTTCCTGCTTTAAATGTTTTCTTTGGTATGTTATTTGATAATCATTAATAAATTATGTAAAAAGTCCCATAAACCAGTTCCTAGTAAAACGCTGCTGACAACTATAAATGGCAGAAAAATAACATAAGGCAAGTAGCCAGATGAATGGAAGCCCCAGGGAAAACTATCTTCTTTCTTTTGCCACTCTACTTGTTTAGATCTGTGCAGCCACATACATCATTCAGCAAATCACAGAGCATTATACTTCGCAAAAGGTTTTGTCAAAACCCACCAAACATAGTTTTAAGAATCTTATTTTGCTGTAGGTCAAAAGCCTTTTTCCTTGTTCAAGACAGTTTTAGCCTGCAGGCTGTTGTCAGGACCAGATTGTTCCTGACACATGTATGTCCACTATACTGCTTCCAAAACAGCTTTGAATTTAAAATTCGTATTAGTCATTGCCATATTGAACTGAAAGCCCCGTTGATTTCAGCCAAGGCTGAAAAATAAATTCTCTCTCCCCTTGTCCACATGATAATGGAACAAAATTAAAAATAAATCATGATCAATAAGGCATAAATCTTTTACATCAATTTAAAAAAATGCTTAAACCTTCTCCTACCTCCATGTGAAATGACCTTTTTGTATGGTTCAATGACTCTCATATCAATTCTCTGTTCCTGTTCTCCAATAACCACCGTTCTCCATAACCTGTTGTCCTCTCGCTCCTCTTCAGCAGTGTACTCAGGAATTGATTCAGACTCCTCCTGGGAAGCATCCTTAGCAGCAGTCTGCTCTTCTGAAAAGTAAAACTGTATATATTACCTCTTCCTGTTAAAGATCTAAATATTTTTGCTTTTACATATAGTTGAGATGGATGACTGAAATTACCTGAATTTTTACAGTACTGGTATAAGTAAGAGCAGAATGTGATCATCTGACAGTCAGTAAATAAGAAGTTTCCATTTTTTTAAGACATTTCCTTATTGTGAACATAAAAAGAACAACAGCAATTATCACTATGCAGAATACCACCACGGGATTTTTGCATCCAGTTGGTAAAATTGAGCAGCTGCTCACTAGAGTTACTGCATGGTAGGCCTTCTGAAATCTGTGTTGAAGGTATGAGAACTATGCTAAAACCCCCCCAAAATAAATGTGAAAATAGCAATACTTCCTGTCTAGAACGGAACTACCAGAAAGCTATAGCTTCTCAACTTTTTTGCAGTTTGTCTTCAATCTCTTTACATCCACTATCAGCAAATATGAAGAACACTCATCTTCATCTGATTCAGTAATACTGACTCCTCATACAAACACAGTAGTTACACCCTCCCCCCCCCCAGGTAACTCCCCCTAGGACTGAGGTTAAATACTGAGGTTAAATAGCTCTCTCCTGCTGTGAAGTACAGAGCAGCCAGGCACCCTGACCTGTTCTATGAGCACACTAGATAGAACGTGGACATGGAGTCTGCAGACACAATGACCACAAAAAATTAACTGTATGGCTGACCATAAAGTCTCTCTGCTAAATACTCTTAGTTTCAAAAAAACCTGTGAAGTCATTAATAAAATCTACATTTTCATTGCACATTGATGAGATTGCTCTTAACAATAAATTTAAATGGATTTCAGTTTTTCAAATTTAACAGCTGTTTACAGAGAAAGTGAGATGAATAGTCATGTCCACAGCTGGAATTATTTAATATCCCTCTCCAGTTATTGTTAAAACATAGTGGGTTTTCCATGGGAAAAAAAAAATTCCCTCTCTTGTACTATTCTTGCTGAAGCCCCTTTGCTTTGTGCTTCTGTGTGCATATTATTAATTTACCTTCATAGTAAAGATCCTGTAAATTTTATGCATGACACATATTTGAAGTAAACTGTTCTTTTTAAAGCATTATTCTGGCTCTGCAGCCATAAGGGCAGAATTTGAATTGCAAGTCAGTAAGTGAGGTAACAGTAAACAGATACAGTAAGATACATAATGACATACACATGTGTATGTAAAAAGCTGCAGGCATCCTATCTGAAAATACTAAAGAGATCTATGAGAATTAAGAATAAACTAAAGCAATTTCAATTGACAAGAAATAAAGAACACAATGTTTCATAGGTGCCCTCAAAACCTTCTGTGTACTGGGTTATCTACAGATGTGCCTCTTTGGTAAATGCTGCTTCTTGAACTATTCACAAATCGAAGTATATCATCCTTAAAACATACTAGTTTATCATAAGAATTAAATAAATTATCTATTAAATCAGGAATATGATATTATACTGTATATATACTACATAGATCTACATAGAAGCTACAGGCACATATACATACATGTACTAACTAATGATTTGTAAAACTGACTCCTCCATTAAATCCTATCAATAATTTCACACCAAATCTGTTAGAAACAGCAACTTTCTCTAAGCACACAAAAAAAGCTTCTAAAAAATATAAGTTGAGCACATATTCATTGCTACACTAGGACCAACGAAGTCTGAATTTCTTACTGCTGCCTGTCTTGTATTTTCTGTCTCTAATACAAAGTACTATTAGGGAATTATACTGGCAGAAGGTGCTCCTCTCTGAGTAGATTCTCTTATGTGCAACAAAAGCTGAGTCTACAAACAATTCTCTGCTTTACCTACTTCCTGCCTGATGGGATCTTTAAAGAAAAGAGGAATATTTCACTTTTTACCTCACTGTCTAACCAGCCATTGAGTTAAAAAGATATTCAAATAAAGTTGTATTAATGGTGGAAAAAGGGATGGAAAAGC
Source organism: Aphelocoma coerulescens (assembly GCF_041296385.1). Classification (NCBI taxonomy): domain Eukaryota; kingdom Metazoa; phylum Chordata; class Aves; order Passeriformes; family Corvidae; genus Aphelocoma; species Aphelocoma coerulescens. The sequence continues at coordinate 34,820,234 of NW_027184085.1, forward strand.
AAGAAATACATACACGTGCACATATAATGTGACCAAGTAAGCCTTTTTTCCTTAAGAACTCCAAATAAACTGCATTTGAGAAGATCTAAGAATGGAAAAAAGGACAGTCTGACAAAAGCTGGGTTTTTTTCAAGTATAATATTTCAAATTGGTTTAACACTTACTGCTCAGCAGATTGTATACTGAGGAAATGAAGAATATATTCATGCCTTTCTCAGGGCATAATGCTCGTGATGTCTAACAATTGCATTCAGCTTTGAAATACCACATATTCCATGACACTGGGAATAAGCTTAAAAAATGCATAACCCCACTACCTCCAAACCTAGGTATCTTAATGCAGTTTTGTATGTTGTCGGTTTTGCAAAGGTGCTGTTGGTAACAATATGAAAATTACATGCGGACAGTCAAGCTATGCAAACTCTGATAGGCTGCTGCAGGGCAGCCCATTCCTGTAAGGATACAGGGTCTCCACAGGACACTATCATGCAGGTACTTTTAGAATAGACAGATGGGATTATAAGCACAGCCTAGGAAGAATGTCTGATCAGTTGATTCTTCATAAAGTGGAAAGAACATGACTGAAGCAGAAAAGCATAGCTGGCAGAACAAAGTTTAATGAAAAGAGGCTGGGCTAGGCACCTGGCAGACCAATGCTGAAATTGTATTTAGGGTTTGGTAATTTTTTTTGGTTGGTGAAACTGTAGACGATGAAAAATTACCAAGATCCTGATAAAACTTACAATATTGAAATTGGATGCATGACCTATTTTTTAATAGAAATGGTACTAGATTGCCTCTTGCTGATGAAGTAGCTCTCCCTTATTGCCTAGAGTGTTGATTTTGCAGAGAAAGACGCATCAGTGTGCAATTTAGAAAGGAAATAAGTACCTTCAGAAAAAACAATAAACAGTCTTGCTTTATAAATAGTGCTGATTTGAGAGCAGGCCTTCTCTGATACTCATATATGGTTTTCAGAAATGCAATTTTTACGTAATCTAAAGCAATAATCATAAAAAGCTCATTTCAGAAACTGGCATGGCTTCTGAAAGAGAATGTTGGAATGTATGGTATTAGTGAGAAACAACCCCCACCCTGTGAAACTGATGATCAACCAATCTCTAAACAAGTCAGGTGCTACTTTAAGACAAGTACTTTAGTATTTCTGCTCTCATCTATTTTCATGCATATTGTAGTTGTGATGATTCTTCTTCACCATTCTTTTGAGCAAACGGTTTTCAGTATTTCTTGTAATATGGAGACATTTGTCAGTGATGAGGTGGACCCCTGAACCACGGAAACAGTTTTGCTTTTCTCAGTTGCCTTTTGTAGTTCAAAGGGACCATTGACAGTCTGATCATGATAAAAATCACTGTTCTCTCTCGTCTCAGCAGCTATATTTTCTCAATATTTACTTTCCTGGGTTTGGCAGCAGTTAGAAACATTGAACTGTGGGAGATTTCTGGTAACATCAGAGTGCATAACAGCTAACAGTAGAGTACAGGAGTACAAAGATAACAAAGGCTATTTAACATGCAAACAAGACATTCTGAACTAGTTCTTATGACTATAATCTTAGCTATGAGATTAACATTACATATAGTCAACTTCTTTTATTGCTGGCTTATTTTGAGAATATGTTGAAATTTTTTTTGTCTTTTCTACTCTTTTTATGGCTCATCTCAATGGAAGACATTTTTATTATTAAGTATCTAAAAACTTAACTATGCAACTGCATAAATGTCACCAAAACCAGAGGGACCTTGAGCTCTTCACTTAGGAGTCTGGGGAAATTGGTCCAACTTTAAGAACTGAACAAATCACCACATTTAGAAAGCAGCAGAAAACCAGTGGGAGGAAATGCCTGCCATCAATACAACTGCTACCAAAATCACCAGAGTTGAATTTAATTACTTGAGGACTTAAAGGCGAAATCTGTTCTACTGCAGACAGAGACTTTTTCTCTCACATGGTAGTCACAACAGTCTAAGCATGTGATCCTGTGTGTGTGCATGTTAGTTTCAACCTTTGCTATAAAATCTTCCAACCATCAAGCAACTCATCACCACACTCTGCATCTACCCATAAGGAAATCGGCCTCTTAATGAGAAGTAACATTAGAGACCCTTATGCATGATTGAGTACACAGTAATGCCTCTTTGGCAATACCACTTAAAATGATGCAACTGTTCTTGTATGCTCCAGCAAATTCACCAGCATTAGGGAAAGTAAATGCATGGGAAAATTCAGTTTAAGCTGATCTGTGGATACAAAAATGCTGCTAGCAAGAGTTTTCTTGCTATTTTCTAAGTCCGTGAGAGATCTTTCTCTCTCACAAAAGATAGTAGCAGAGTTCTGTAAACAGTGAAACACCTGTAACCTTGAAAAGTCTTGTTTATGGTATAGTAGAAAAATATTTTGACAATGGATGTTTAGGATTTTAGCCAATCACCCCAAGGGGTGGCTGATCCTTGTCCAATTAGACTATGAAGAAAAAAGTCTATAAAAGAGTTTGTAAAATAATTAAATAAATCAATCTTGCTGCACAATTCCTGCCTGCTGGATCTTCTCTCCTCCTCCCTACAGCTGCAGGACACGGTGATATACCCTAGGGCATTTTTAATACTGATCCATTTTTGAAGTTTCTTTCTGCTCTCGGTTGTAAAATGTTCACACTTATTTTCCCCTCAAATAGCTTATGATCTGTTTGTATTTACTTCAGCGATTACAGTTCTTATATGTTTTACGTTTTATAAGGTACTAGCAAGGAATAGGAAACACCATATTTCGTACGTCATGAAACTAAGTAAACTGAGTAAAACCTTTACATCATATGTCTATGAGAGAAAATCATTAATACATGAAGGAAGAAGGAAGTATCCACTGCACACTTCAGGGTGCATCTATGCTGTATAGCTACCCCTGCTGAGAAAGGACATTTAAATTAGTGAAATGAGGAATTCTGTTGTTCCACCACCTGAGCTGGCTTATCATGCCATGCACACACCTTCCCTATCTCAGCTTTCCAATCGTGGGAATAAAAAGCAGACCTTTTCCTCCTAACAAAAGACCTCTCAGCACATTTTGTCTACCTCACTTACAGATGTTTGGTGCAGCCAATATATTTTGCACAAAGTTATATTCCTAAATATGACCAATGTAACTGCCACCTAGAGCTGGCCAGAGCTGCAAGAAGCTGCAGTTAGCTACAGCATTCTCTGCAGCAACAGGCAGCTGCTTTCTGCTTTTTGAACAATTGTTTTTGGACAAGTCCTATGGCATTGGACAAAGACAGGACTTTGAACCTGATTCTCCCTAGGTAGCTGCTCTTACTTTATTAACTCAGCTGTACTATTTCTTTCTGCACTCTGAATAAATAGAAGGATAATACTTAACACAGGAGGAATATTAAAGGTTAAAAAATAGCAGACAGTAAAAATACCTGGATGCCTAGCATTAACTCTCAAATGCTTTAACCATACTGATAATCTGGAAGACATGAAACTGAGCATGTGAGTCGTAAAAAAAGAAACAGAGATGAACTCTGCATTTACAGTCTAGAATATTACCTTGTCCAGTGTATTCAAAAGAATCTGCTTCATCAGGAGTGTCAAGGTCATCTACATTAATGTCTATTTCATCGGGTGTATCCAAATTATCATCAGAAAGTACAGACCCTTCACTCTGGTCCAATGAGAGATTGATGTTTGGAGCAGTGAGCTTGATCCTTCTGGGTTGGGAACCATTAAGATCAAGAGAATTGGGAGGTTCTGAATAAAAGGAAAAAAAAAATAAAGAGAAAAAGAACTTTATCTACTCTACATACAATTAATCTTCCAGGTACTCAAAAACTGCCTTTCAACACACTGGGACAGATCAATTCTAGTAACACCATGACATTTAAGACCATCTAACACAAAACACAGAGATTAACAATAATGTTTAATGAAATTAAACAAGAATCTACAGGAGTGGCAAATGTAGCGCAGAGCTCTTAAATTATGCTAAAACCAGATTCACTCTTTCGCCATCATCAGACAAAAAACAGGTTTTGAACATGCTCTGACCCATGATGTTTACGAATTTAAAGGGCAAATACAAATCATTTGAATTATGAATCAAGACGGTGCCAAGTCCTGGGAAAATTTGTATGAGTCAAAAGCCATTGTAAATATTTATTTTCTTATGCACTCGGTGTTGATTTGGAAATACTTATGTCTTTAGCTTTAGCTATATAGTATCTTTCTCAATACAATAACAAATAAAAAAGTCTCTGAGTCTCTTAATCAGTCTTAAATAGAAGTAGTACTCAACAAGACAAAAGATATACCTTTGCTCCTTGCCTCTGCCATGTATGGTACATTTCAAGTTGTTCTGTCTAACTTAGTTCACTTAGACAGTAGTCAATTATAAAATAAATAATATAGACTATTAAACCTCTAGAAGGGCTAAACAAGTGGTAACAATGCCCAAGAGAAAATGTCACACTATAATTATTATTTCTCAAGTGAAGGAGAAAACTGATTAAATAAAGCAAACTCAATGCTTTTTTCTTTTTAACACTGAACTGATTCTTTATCAGCATAGAAACATCATTCTCACTGCATAATTAAACGCCACAGTAATAAGATAGAATTAAGAAAACGAGCAAGAGCTTCTCTCACCAGGTCTCATCTCTGTTGAACTGGGGCTTAGTACACCCTCAGCTAAGGGGATGTCCATTCCCACATCCTCTTGTACCAACCTGAGAGATAAAATACAAAGTGAGATCTTAAAGAGATGTACAGCTCATGATCTTATACAGAACTGAAACTGCCTCCAGCATAGCCAGTTCAGAAATCTGATTACAAAATTGATGTGAGAAACGAACCCTGCTGCTGTAATTGCACTGCGCTGCTCTTACCCCTAATTTATGGACGCTTTTGTAGTGCTCTTGGAGACTACAGGACACACATACCCACTTTTATTTGTACCAAGACGCAGCACTGAATAGTAAGAGGTTGGCAAACAGCAATGTTTCTCACTTTATACAAATGAAGTTGGTCTTCGGTTATCCAGCAAACTGGACATATCACTGCAAGGAGATTCAGCTACTCTTTGTAACACAGTATATTCATGACTGTATATATGGTTACTGCGTAGCAAAAATGAGTAGGTTTTCCCTTTTTTGGTATCATTTGTATCTTAGAGCAATTCTGACCCAAACCAGTAATACTGATGCAGGTAATGTGTCACACTGAAAAAGTTCAGAAAATACAAAAGTGAGAACCAAAATTACATCACAGATTTTCAAAGACTAAATTGTTAAAAATATCCTAGATTCCATTTTTAGGAAGATATTAAGAAATAACATTTAACATTCATATATATATATATACATACACACATACCTACCTACCTACCTACACACATACATACATAAGACAAAGAAAAGGCACTAAGTGGTGAAAATAGCAACAAAGGTAGTTAAACATTTAAAGTAAGTTGACTTGAACTGTTTTCATGTCTACTTGTTATTTAAATATTTTGCAAAGTACTTGCTGGAAGGATGGTTCAACCGCAAATAGGAAACATCATTTTACATTTTCAGGACACTCTTGACAGCTTCCAAACTATCTGCATGGAAAATGTGTGACTTCAGGAGAGCTTCATTTACTTTATCAAAATAATTGTAGCTTTTTATTCTGCATTACTGTTCCAAAATATCTGTTTTCATTATTTTGTCCCCACAAAAGCTGAAGAATAGACCATTCTTACAGTTTGACCAACAGAACAGTGACGAGATCAAAGCTGATACTTTTCCCTGAAACAGCATCAACTAGTTATGTTTTGAATGATTCAAATGGTTCAGCTGAACAGATCTAAATAGGTGTGGCTTATTGCTCTTGCAGTTTCTTCCTGCCCTCACTTTACCAATGAGGAGGATTACCCTCACTATTTGACTGTGTCCAGACAGGACCCATTGGTCAATCACTGTATCAAAGTATGAGTACAGTTTCTGTGATTTCTCATTAATTTCATATAAATTAAATATAAATGTGCAAATGTAGGGCTGCCAAAGGCTTCACTGTGCCTTAAGTTGAAAAAGATCTTTACTTCAAGCCCCATGAGATCAAATTCCCAAGACAGACAGGCAAACTAGTGAACTCCCGCTTTTCCATGAGACCACAGAGAACACAGACAATTTAAAGCTATGGTCAAACATGTTTGTGCTGCTCAACTTACAATCAAGCCTTGTCTCTCAATAAAAACTGATTTTACTAATTTTGATTTTATCCCCACTTACTGTATAGTACGTCTTTCATAAATATGAACAGCTTCAGGATTTTTACAAAACATATCAGTTCTTGAATATGTTTAATTATTGTCAAAGAAGGCTTGAAACACTTTTTCTCTTAGGATACACAACAGAATAGTGAAGAAATTTGATCAAAGTATCCTGCTCATGAATAAAATGAAGGCACAAATTGCCTGTAAGGTACCATTTCCTTTTTCCCCCATTATTGTACAGATAATGTTCAATTATCTGTATTCAGAAGTACTGAATACAGCCACAATTTACAAAGAAAATGTAAATAAATCATTAGAGTCTTTGACTTTTTTCTTTTTTTTTTTTGTTGTGTTTATACAAACCATAGTAAAATACGTGTAATGAAGTCTAATTCATTCATCTGAACTAACTAGAGAGAAATCTGAATACTAAAGAAGTTCTGTAAGTAACAGCTGGCTAAGGCAAATAACCATAATGGAAAGGATTTGGGGAGAGGATGAACTTTTCTAACCCATTTTAAATTCATATTAGGAGTTTATGTGGGGCTTTATTAACCTTTCAAAAAATAAAACTATGAAGAGTTCTTTGATTAAAGCAGCTCAGGACTAGTCGGATGATGACTTACGGTTACTCAAGGGTTTATATTTTGGCTGGAAAGAATAGGGTTTTGGTACTGTCATACAAACCATTAATTTGGAACATTTCTTACAGCTTTATCCGACCAAATTCCTTACTGCACAACCTTTGGAAACTACTGGTGGAAATTATCCAAAAGGAAATATTCAAAGTTGTATGAAGAGTAAGATATGGCAGGATAGTGACATTTCCGGCTTTCTGTATCAAAAAGAGATGTTATTCTCTGCATAAAACAACAAAAAAAAAGTTTAAGAATGAAGATCATCTTTTCCTCTGTATGAAAAGACAGTTACTGAGTTTTATATACTCTATGCCTACAGAAACAGTGACAATTATAATCTGAAAAAAGTGATTTCCCACAAGTAATTAATTCACAAATTAAGAGTTGTGTAACATTTTTGCAATGACTGGGACAGAATTATCCTAAATCATGACATTCCTAGGGTTATCTCAAGACTGCTTTTCTCCCTGTGGCATCTTCTTTTTTCTTTTTTTTTTTAACACTTGAGCTGGTATTGCTGTTTTCTCTAGAGTCTCTTACACTTTCACAACAAAAATGTGAAATATTTTTCTGCTTTCACTGGGACCACTGCAGCTAAGTTAAACTAGAATTATATGTCATAGTTGTGAACAACAGTACATTTCTAGGTATTAAAAGATACATGTGTTTCATATGCTTGTTTGAATTTATTATGAAATTCAGCTACAAGCAGTATATGCAAAAAATATCCCTCACTTATGGATTACAGGTAAACAGCATCAGAATTTGTCTGAGAATTTCTAATTTTGTTTTGTTGACATAGTGTTTTTAATGTCAAAAATCTTTACTCTTCATATTGGGTAATTTAATTGGAAAGTAGGAGTCTCTGGTCCTAAAAGCTGTGGGTCAAAGCAGGCATTTAAGAAGTCCAGTTACCAAAAGCATTGCCGACACAAGGTTCTCCATTGTATCTCCAATCACATAAAATGCTATTGCCCCTCAGAAGATTTTTAGCAGAGATTAGGTTTCCTTTTTCTTTTTTTTTTAAATTGTGTCAAAAACAGTCAACAGGCTTTTTGGATAAGAGAGAGTCTGACTTGGGAGCTAGTCTTATTTTTCCAAATCCGTAGTGCTTTACCCAAAGACATTAAAGATTCCTTGCCAGACATACATACCTTAAGTTCAGTCGGAGTTCTTAATTTTTATATGCCATCGCTAATATTTTTCAGTCATAAATTATTTGGCAATATTTAAAATCATATTTAAAACCATATTTAAATGTCTGTGACATTATGCCCCAACATACAGCTTCAGAATTGCTATCAGTAAGAGAATAAGGAGGATACGGATGAAGATAGTTTTCTGCAGACACAGCTTCACATTATCTGATGGATTTTGAGAGCATGTTATGCTGAGCAGCTCAGCACTTTGCAGAGTAATTTCTGGCTGTGCAGAAGCTCTCAACAGACCTCAGCAGGAACCCTAGTAATGGAAGCCAGACTCCAGAAACTTTAAAACAGGCAACTATCTCCTCTTCCTTTCCCACAGACTACTTCACACATTTTCAAAATTCTGGTTTATAAAATTCCTTGCCTTCCATAAGGGTGCAACTGCTAACATGGATGATGTGGACAAAAATATTAGAGAAAGAAGAATATTTTTTTAATCCCCTTTTAATGAATGCTCCTATTGAAGAAATAAATTAAGTTACTTTAGAAAGCTCCATTCTAATCAGGTATGATTTACTGGATTGATAAAAAAAGGATCTTTGAACAGAGGTCAAAGTCAATTAAGGTTTTTTGTGTCATAAATGACTTCTTTTAGGTTGTACACAGACCAGTCATTTAAGGATCAGCTGCACCAGGAATCAAGTTACTGATTATTTGCTCTGATATTCAGGTCTATGGTCTTGTTCAGAAGCAGCTGAAATCCCCTCATTTCTCAAAGGTGGATCAGAGATAGATACCAAATTTATATGAAAGGAGGAAAGGCTGGAGGCTGAAATACTTTCCTTGCTCTTTTTTTGGTTCAGACATTCTTACAGGTCAATAAATTAATAAGCTTTAAATAATTCCTAATGCCCTCTCAAATCAGTATTTCTCAGAATAAAAGTTATCCTTCCTGACTTTTCTAGGTACAGCAGCATTCTGCTATTTTGGAAAGAGCAGCTTTGAATATTCACAGCAATATGTCATAATCCCTATGGGCTGTGCTGCCTCACCCTTGTGTCATCTGTGATCTATCACCAGTTTCCCAAGTTGCTCTGCAGCTATTACATATCAAGAAGTTAATTTCTTTAGTCTAAAACAAGATATGCTTCCAATGCACTGCTCTGAAAGAATGCCTACAACATGCAAAAGAGATCAACATTAATCCAGTTGTGACTGCCACCACAATTTATTCACCAGCTAGACTTTAAAATGTATACGTCTTCCCATTTTCTGCACTCATTATTGCAGAAGTTTAATCTGAAGTGGTGCCAGGCCCTTCTCCTTGATAAGTAAATCATGTTTCCTCCATGCAGTTCCCTCTACATATAGAAATACTTTTATTCTTAAGTTTTCACAAGATGTCAAAGGATTTTTTGTAAAGTTTCAAAGCATGGTGAGTCAAAGAAATGACATGGATGAAACCACCTCTGCAGGTATTAATACATGCTTGGTTTGGATACTAAATGTGATAAGTGGAGATGAAGTACAATGGAGAGGTTATTCAGAAACTAGACATTCAGGCTTCTTTCATACTCCCTAATTCCACACATTATGCAGGTATACCCTGGTTCTGGATGAAGTAAGTCTGGGCTGATAGCCCACTTTTTCTCATTAGTTTGTAGTGAAAAATTGAGCTGCTTTGAGGAAGAATGCACAAAGTGAAATCTTAGGTACAAAAACAAGTAAGGGAATTTAAACTCATCAAGCTAGTTTTGCAACACACAAGAAGCACGAAGTTCTTCTCCTTTGAACCCCTCCCATCCCCACCCTGTGACACCACCCTTATGCAAGTACTGAGCCCAGGAAAATAGAAAGGAGAGCTTGAGGGATTGGATATCAGAGGACAGTTGTTTTTCTTGGAAGGTATGAAAAAGCCCTTGGCATTTATCCAGTAATGCCTGTCTACTGACTCTCAGCACAGCTCTGTCTGGAAGTGCCCTTAGCTTTAAGGAGGGTTAAGTGTTTTGCCAGAGTATGCAGTATCTTGTATAAACCCAGCTCTGGCCTGCCTGATGGGTCTCACAGCATTTTGATCACCCCACCTGGAAGATGTCTAACCTCTTCCAGACAAAACAAGACTTCCTTCCTACTCAGAAGCAATTAAAAGCCTTAGAAGAACCTAAAGCCATTGTTCAAACACTCCACAAACTGCAATTTGCATCAAGGATATGTTTACACAAAATGTTTCTTAATTGCTCCATTCTTGTTACAATTATAGAAATGCATATAAATTAAGAGCCAAAATATGTTACCAAATATATGACTTTAAAGAGCTGTTTTGCTACCCATCTCTGTAGCTACTTGCCATGGTTTAAGCTGAGCTGGCAACTAAGCACCTCACAGGCACTCCCTCACTTCCACCCCAGTGGGATGGGGTGGAGAATACAAAGTTAGACCTGGGGGTTCAGTGATGCACAATACACTTGCTCAACACCCACCAAGTCACGCCAAACTCCACCCCTGAGACATGATTGGTTCCCCCCTTGCTGGGTAACTCCCCAGTTTATTCACTAGGCATGCTGCTCTATGGCCAGCTGGGGTCAGCTGTTCCAGCTATGCTCCCTCCTGGCTGCCGGTGCACCTGCTTGCTGGCAGCGCATGAGACACCGAAACTGTCCTTGACTTAGGGTAAGCACTACTTAGCAGTACCTAAAACATCAGTGTGTTATCAACATTATTTTCATACTGAATCCAAAACACAGCACTGTAGCAGCTGTACCAGCTGAGAAAAAATGAACTCTGCCAGTCGAAACCAGGACACTACTCCAACATTCACCTCACCTCATACAAAAGAACAGCAAAACCCATTCTGTTACCACAAATAAATGCTTGACATATCTCATTTTCAGAAAAGAAACTGTTTTCCTGTATTGCATTTATATCCAAATAGCACATATTTTGCTTTCTTTCATAGGGCTCCACACTTGTGGCTTGTAATTTCTGCGCCAGTTTTGTTCAGAGAAGATACAGGAGGTTTATAGACCATCTCTACAACAGCATTTTTTAAAAGAACAGCAGATGTCTACTTTCTACTTTCACTACCTGGAGTGCTCAGAAAAGACAGCCAGCCTGTCCATCATCTTCCAGTTGTAGATGTAACTCCATAAACTGTTATAATTGAGATGTGTTATTTCCGAGACCTTTAAATGCTAATAGACTAATAACAAATCTTAATGTAATCTGCATGTGTTTGAGTTTTGATGCTTATTGTCCATGCAATATAGGTAGCAATGTTCTGCAAAGTCAGAGAAATGCTGAACATACTTCAGTATCATCTGTGTCTACAGCCAAAAGGAGATGCTTTAGGAAACAGTGTTAACATACGAATTTCAGAAATACCTGACAAACTAATGGGCTTTAGTGTGAAGAAACTTTGATGAAAATACACAGGAAGAAACAGAGAAAGGAGAGAATAGTAGTCCCCAAAAGCCCAAATGGATTGTGCACTAAGAGATGAAGAAACCCATGAGGAGCAAATGTACCCACTAAACCCAAAATTACTTCCTGTATCTAGTCCCTTGCTACAAAACTTCTAGACAATGAACAAAAATTTATGAGATACCTATTCAGAGATAAAAGAGACTGCAGAGTGAATTTTTTCAGTTCAGCAGAATTAATGATCCCTAAACTGTAGCAGAGTATGCAACAAATCAAAGTGACATATACTGTGCAAGATTTAGTCAGTATCAGTCAGAGATTATGCTTCAGCTCTATCCACATACCAAAAAAATCCGTGAATCCACTCGTATATATCTGAGATATCTAATATATCTGAGACTATAAAAAAGTAATTACTTTTACTCACAGCTGTGTAAAATAATTATACTATATATAGGTGACTTGTAAAAATGGATTAATTTTATAACCTCCCAAGACCTGAATTTAGCAACCATATGCTAGTATATGAAATTAACTGTGTTTCTATTGCTATTTATTTTGTAGCTCTTAATCACAAATTAGTTTAGAAAAAACCTATAGACTGAGCACTATAATTTATGCATAGCATGAGACTTATTCCTTTATCTGTATGAAAAGGAAAAAAAAATAAAGCTGTGATGATTTCTGAGCCAAAAGGTTTATTAATCAAACATCTGTGCAAATGCTAAATCCTCACTGTCATACTGCTTGCTGCATAGTAGATAAAATGCTCATAATCCCATTTTACAGAAAAACGTGTCACTTACGAAAGCCACAGAATAAGCCATTGCTAAATATTAGCAAAAATCATTAACTTCCTTGTTTTTAATACTTCAGTTTTCAGATTTAAGTCTTCTTTTACTAGATATGACATTTGTTGATGTTTTACATGTGCTGATATTTTGCTCCATTTTCAGCAGAGAAGTTGGATGAAAAAGTTAGGCATGACAATAAGAGGTAATACTCTTTCTATAGAAAAATCCTGTATTATAGCCACAAGATTTGAGAACATGTTAAAATTCTCACTTAGGGCCACTGAATAGATTTTTAACCATTCTTTATTAAAACATTTTGTAGTCTCCAATCAAATTCATTGCTTAGTGTCTGTTTATCTACCCATCTTTTCCCTGGTTCCTCTTTTTTAACCTATAAGACTCATTTCATTCCAGGTAGCCAGTCATAGTAATAGGCTCTCCTGGCTCCTCATATCAGTTTAAGACTCTTAAAAAACAAAAGCTGCTATTCTTAAGCATATGCTGCTGCTTTCACTGCTGCTGGGCAGCCACAGGCTGTCTGTCCTGACCCCTTGCCAGCTCCCTCCCTGTGTAACAGCGCAAGAGAAGCAGGAGGGATGCATAGAGCCATGGAGGGACAAATCCAAGGAAAGAGGGATAATGGACTTCACTAGGCTATTTCATCAACCTTGCGCATATGCCCGTAGTTGAGAAGGCTTATGGAAGGGATCCAGGGCTTCAGCCTTCTTCAATCATATGTGACTTCCAGCCACATGAAATAAAAATGCATCTTAATATAAAATGAGGGAAATTGAAGTCCCAAACCTAGATGTCTTGCTGAAATGGGGACTTAGAAATGCAAGCCAGGCTGATGCTGCCAGCAGCAGATCCCAGAGTCTCCAAAAGTCTCTTCCTAGAGGTTTGTCATCAGCAGGTCATTGGATGCTATAGGAAATCGGCAGTGCCACCCAAGTTACAACTATTTCATAACTTATCTTGTCCTTTCTGTATCCCCAAACATTATTAACCATGTAACATTCAAAGACTGCTCTAGATACAGGTCCACCAGCCCTTTCTGGTGATTTTCAGATCTGCTTATCATCTATATATTGGGCATTTTCAAAAATAATTTAACATAGATTGGGCAATAGCTTTGTGAGTTGAAGATAATAAATTATTCACTATTACAGAACAGAATCAGAGAAATTAACTTTGAGAGTGCCCATTAGTTGTGAGCTCCTGTATGTGATGCCTAATAACCTTTGGGGTTTTTTTCTGAATATGTAGCATTTCATAACATCTTCTACATGCCACTACTGATCCTCATGACTACTCCCACTTCAAAGAAAAAGGGTATAGTCAGACTCCAACGGCTTCACTCAGGCATCCAAAAAAAACCCAGCTGAGTCAGGGGTTAGAAAAAAAGGATATATGTGATTCCAACAGCTTCTGATTCCTCATGACCTGCCCCACACCACGTAACAACTTCATGGCATGAATATGGACAGGAGACAATTTTTAGGGTGGTGCTTTAGGAACGCATCCATATAATAGCACTGTCTCCAACTATGCCTCTTACAGAGAAGTGCAGAACCTTCTAGGTTCCTAATATTACCATTTTAATAATATTCCCTCAAGTAAATATTCTGTCTGCAAAAGCAGGTAGAGAGTAACAAATTCTAAGGCAGCAGTAACACGTAACTTAACATCTATTTCTTTGCTTCTTAACATCTATTTTCTTTGCTTTCTTGCATTGCACTTGTATACCACCACATGGTTTTACGCTCAGAGCAGGGGTTGTTCTCTGTTAAGTGTCTAGGTAAATGCTCCTTAATGTTTACTGAGACGTGGAAAATCACCAGAATTAACACAAAGTTGGGGAGCTTACGTCATGGGTGCGCCTCCATCAATATTGAAAGATCACAAGGTCTGGCAGTATGCTGTGTAGGTTCCAAGCAGTACTAGCATTTAGAAAGCATGTTTCTGATCTCTCCACTCTTACTAGGTGTTGTTAGTATTCTACAGATAATATTTCACATGTCTAGATGGCCTGGTAATCAATAACTATTGAACAAACATTACAAGTACAACATGGTAATGCCAGCAAAGTAAAAATTAAATCAATCTGATTCAAAAGATCCATAAGTATAACCTGAAAATACATTTTCTTTTTAAACTATATTTTTAAAATTTATTGAGATGCCAGGGGCCTGATTCCCACCTTCCACTCTCATTGAGAGATTAATTATTCCTTGAAAAACTCAGTTTTAGTTTTCCTAACTTTTAAACCAATCTCCCTTCCTGAATGTTTGGTTCAAAGTGACCATTTTCCTGCCATACTGTGGTGTCAGGGCCAACCATCAGAATACCTGCAGCTCCAAATGATGTAATTGGCACATGAGAAGCACTTGAAAAGGCAGTGTGCACCTTCTACCCGGTGCAGCCATCTGTGCTTTCAGGAAGTATGCTAATGCTTTGAGAGTAGTTAACAGGGGAGAGGTTGCAGGATCAGAAGCCAAAAAATCTTTAGAAAGTTTTAAATTTTATACCCTGCTGGGACTTGTTTATTCTCCACCAGATTTGTGGGAAGTCCCCTTCAACTATTACAACCTACAGCTTACCAAGTACATTTGTTTCCAAATGAAAACACACTAAAATGCCTCAGTCTGCTCTTAACCATTATTCGCAACCATTAATTCTGAAACTGAGCCAGTATCTGAACTTCAGTAGCTATTTCTCTTCACCACTTGGTTTTTCTGTAATATTGGCAACTTCTTGCATTGCTTGATGGTCTTGTTTCTCTGTGTGTATGAATGATGATATGAACAACGACAGTGATACTTACTACCACTCTAAACCAGCTGGAATGAAATACCACCTTACAACAGGTGAAATACATCTTGGCTGCATGGTAAAATATGATAATGACTTTTAGAGTTGCTAATTACAAGAACTTGCCTAACATCAAGATGCACAGTTTTTTATTGATCTGTCCATTAAAGCATTAGTATTTTTCTAACACTTCTGTTTTAAAGCTCAACCTTTGCACAATATGCTGGTAGGTAGGAAAAGATACATGGCAACATTTTTTTTATAGTGAATTACTTCTATCTTTTCCTCCCCTCATACTGCTTTTCTCTGGTCCCATTTATGATCTCACCTCCTAGCCTCAAAATATTTCTATTTCCTCAGTACTTT
The DNA here is from genome assembly GCF_041296385.1 of Aphelocoma coerulescens. NCBI lineage: Eukaryota > Metazoa > Chordata > Aves > Passeriformes > Corvidae > Aphelocoma > Aphelocoma coerulescens. Next base: position 34,835,681 of record NW_027184085.1, read on the forward strand.
AAGTATTGTGAAATTCTTTGTTTTCTCTTCTCACTTCTGTGTCACTCTACTGCCAAAATGTCTACCTTTCCATCTTTTCCATGTTATTCTATCTATGATTTCACAACTTATGGTGTTCAACGTTATTATAATTTAGATTCCTAGCTGACCTACTACAAACTTAAAAATAACTAACAGCTACATTTTCCCTGTCTTGGTTATGGGTGACCTAAAGAAAAGGCTCTAAAAAGGTGTCAGAGTCAAACTTTAGTCTCTCTTAAAACTGCAGTTGTTGGAGATGTAATAAACAGTAGGGGAATTTAAGTGACAATGCAGATGTAGCGTGGGAATTTTAACCTGCAAATTAAAACAGAAATATCCTGTATTAGTACAGAAATATATTAATAGGTGTAAATTGGTAGCTGAAAGTTTCCCATCCATACTGGGAAATTATCAGCTTGGGAAAAATACAGGAAAAGTCCCCAACATAAACAACCGAAGACTCCTAATCAAGGCACATTAAGCTCTACTGAAGCAGTAAAACTGTAAAACATGCTGTCCTGCAGCTTGCTTTCACTGGCATGAGGTGTTAGGAGCAGGAAAGATTGTTAGACCCTGAATCTGGCAGGTCTAAAAGGCATGTGCAAGGAGAGATGGCAGATGCAGAAAGCCATCAGTTATCTTCAGAAGCAGAACACTGTCACTGAGTTGGAAAGGCCATAGAAGCAGTAGGAAGATAAAAACCAACCTAAGTGTGGGAAAGAGGAGTAACGTCAGTCATAGCAAAAGTGCTGTGAAAGTGTCAGAGTGACAGGAAGTGCCAGACTGAAGAAGTAATGTTCAGGAATGAGGTGAGAAAATGGGGCTCCTCCTTCCTCCACATGGCACCCCTCACATATTACAACTAGGGGAAATACAAGGGTAAGGTTAGCTATATGCTCTACTTTCAACAAGCAGGCAATGGCGTATCCTGCTGGGCTAGTGCCCAGCAGACAGCTCTTCAGATTCTGCCGCCAGTGTTTTCTACTAAGGAGAGTGATCTTGTTCTTTTAAGACACAGTCTTAAAAGACTGCTAGCCTGAAATAAAGAAGTCCCATCTGCTGCGCTCTGTTTTTCATAGGTGAAACGGCTGTAGAGAACACCACAGACTACAAGATATACCAAGAACTAATGAGTTAATTCTTAAAATCCCGTAACAGCTAAACCACTTCCTTCACTGTCCAAAGCAAAAACCATGCAGATAATCTATGAAATCTGTCAAGCAACTGGAATGTCACTCCCACCTTCCTCTGCCTCAGTATCATTTGTTGCTGCAGTAGCACTGTCATTTTCTGGGTATTTGTACAGGATGTGATAGGAAGTGTCACCAGCCCTGAAGACACAACAGCGATTTTAAAAAGCCTTATCAATATTCACAGGTGCTGTGGAAATCATATTCTCACCTACACATTGTTTCTGTCTACATTTGCAAGCTGCAGCTTTTGCCCAAACAAAGACTGAGGCTTTAAGAGGGCTTTTTTTTCTATGCCTTTTTCTACAGATACATTACAAGCTGTTAAATAACACTGTTCTCCTATTACTGCTTAATGCTATACAGAGGTGCCACAAAACTAAACAGCCTGTTTGTAGCAGGATCTAAGTTTTAAAAGTAGTGAATGTATGCAAAAACTAGATTTGTCTCTAATTACATGTATTTTCTGTAATACTGTCCAGACTTACGCAAGGCCAAATAAAAAGCCAGATTCATCAAAGTGAGCAAAGAAAAGGCTGGTTTAGATCTCTGTACCTCCCTACCCTACATGAGATATCACTGAAGACCGTATGGCTGAGAGTGGCAGAATGAACATGGCAGCCCTGGAAAAAAGAAATGTTTGGCAGGGTAAGGACTGGTGTGCATTGTTCCCTGCTCTGACCTCCACAGTTGTTCTAATACCTCCTGCCAGTGCTGCTAGAGCTGTGTGCCTCCTCCCTTTCTCAAAACAGCTCTGCTTTCCGAGTGTATTAATAAAGACAAATCCAGAAATTACATCTCTGCCTGCCCCTCCTTCCCTTCCCCAGCCCCCTTAGAAGAATTCTCGCTAAATGCACCAAACAAGCCTGCATACATTTCCTTTCAGTTTTACTCTAAGTAGCCAATATTTATACATTCTGTATATTTCAATGCCTCTTGTATATCAGTATCATCACTATAATTTATTTGCTTACCATACTTAGAACTGAAGAATATTTTCATTCCTTCATCACAGACAGAAAAACAAGCAAGTAACTGAATGGAGCTGAACCAAGCCCCTATAATTAAATTTTTTAAAAAAATACTGCCTGCACAAACCAACTTTTGGAGAAATTGGATCTCTTACCACTGAGATTATTGCTGCATCCTTCATCAGTTAACCTTCAAAAATTACATATACTCTTCACTGCAACATTTTGAGAGGACATTGCAAAAAATTCAAAAATCATATGCTTCAGTTGGTAGGGGGAAAAACCCAAAACTGTAATGCCAAGTAGCCTACAATGAGAAGTGTCACAAACAGTCGAGATACCAGTAATTAAACACTTTTAAAAGCAAGCTATAGGCTGGCAATGCCCTTTTATTCCTTTTTTGCCCATCGTATCCTCGGAGCAAGGCAAAAAAGCTGAAAATAATCCAGCACATTAGGTGACTGTGCAGTGAAGTTTTGTTTCCTAATTATAAATACCATGCCTGTGCTCAGACAAAAGAAATCCCTCTGAACTGATGTAAGCTGCGCTCATAAAGAGCTGTAACAGAATTAAAATACAGCTGCCCTGTTTTCAGTAATGAGGTCCTAAGTGCTTTGCATCATGCTAACATTTACCCTTTCTCTGTCTAAAGTAACTGCAATAATAGAGCCGTTAATCAGAAAATCTTCTGCACATCTGCCTCTTGGAGCAAAGAGACACTTACCTTCTGAAAAGGCCTTTCTACTGCAAAAACAGTAAAGATGCTTCACTGCTGCACTTCAGCATCCCTCGTTCTCTAGCAGTTTACTAGGAACACAGATCCTCCACCATTTTCTTGTCACGTGGGTACTGGTACTGCTAAATAAGGGTGATCACCTGCCTGCACACAGCCGGCTGTGTGAACCAGCAGCTACTGGGCTTTGGTTACAGGCACACTTAAACAAATGCAGAGCTGTGCTCTGGCCGTGAAAATTACGATTTTTTTTTCACATTCCCTGTGGAGCTTCATCGGAGCATCACCAAACTTTGATACAGCGAGTCAGCTGGCAGTAGCAAAAAGACTCCCTGCTGCTTCATTTCACTGCCTGAGGAAAGCTTATGCTGAGACTGCACAGCACTGACAAAAGTTCCTATGGATTCAACCCACCTCAGCCCTCATTTCTGTTTGTGTTGCTGGTTACAGAGCACATGCACATTCAAACAGGGCTTGCATCATTTTTTTTGTTTGCAATTTAGCAAGGGGAATGTAGATGCAAATTTAAACAAACAAACAAAAAACAAACACCAACAACCACCAGTTCAGAAGGCATGGTGGATTCTGAAAACACAAACTGTGCAGCAGGAAGCAATGTCCACAGCCTGTGCTCCTGGTTGTGTTTCTTAGGGAAAAAAAGGATACTTCTTCCAGGCAGTGCAGTCTCACAGTCTCCCTTGCAAGTCTTTTGCAAGTAGGGTCTCTAAAAAATCCAGACTCCTTTCCCAACACAAAACACCTTCCAATTCTAACCCCTCCAGCAATGCAATAGACCCTAGGACAGCCCAACCTTCATCTGGTTTCTCTCTTCACACTGTGTAGATCCTCCTGGAAAACAATGAGAACTGGAGAAGCTTCCGCATCAGACTGCTCAGCCATAAACAGTCGAAAACAAACAAAAGCCAAACCCCGTTCTCTGTTTTCAGTACAGCTCCATGCACAGCTACAACACAGTGTAAATCACAATTCAGCAGCTCCCACCTTGTTCTTCGTGGTATTAGTAATCCTACAGAGAAAGCACTCACCATCTGCTACAAATGTCCTGGTAAGTCAGTCCCCAGATGCTATTTTAAAGGACAACAGATAAACAAAAAGCATTTAAGAAATTTAAAAACCATCACCAATATGACAATACACTTACAAAGAGGACAGTGCTGCAGGCATGTCATCTTTGATATTTCCATCACCTAGCTGTATAAAATATTTCCAGTGATGAGGATATTTCTAGCACTTTTTCAACTGCCCAATATTTAATTCATTTAAAATCAAAAGTCCATAAACCCAGAAGTATCCAGGAAATAAAGTTATAAAGTATCTATGTGTAATAGAAGTCATTAGTAGCAAGATCATGGTGAAGCTGTGAAATTAGTAATATGACAGAAAACAAGGTCTTAATCCTCCATGTGCAGAGTAACACAGAATATTTTTGAGATTTTAGGAGACTGTTGAGGAAACTTCCCTGTCCAACCATCCACGAGCCACTCTGCCAGTCACACCCACAGCACCTGAGCTGGGACCTCACATTCACACAGACCAGGTTTCCTTACCAATGTGACCCCACACTTCCCATAGCAGAGTCTCAATCCTTAAAATAATCTAATCATGGTGCAACAACAAAAGAACAGCTTGAGATGGGTGCCTCTGAGGAAGGACCCTGAACAAAGGAAACTCTGGGCTTTTATACCCTCACAGTCTGTGCGTCAAAGTCTGTGCAAAAGTCTGGGGGTCATCCAGAAGAGGCATCAGTCCCTGCTGTGTCTTTGAGTGCCCAGTCACCTGCTGGCACAACATTTCCCCATACCCTTCATCGTGCAAAGGTCAGAACCAGTTCATGGACTCCGTAACAGACACTCTGCTGGGACCACTTAACTCACTGGGGCTCACTGCCAAAGTCAGGTCTGTGTCAACAGGGTTAAAGTTTCAAAGCTTGTTAACACTTCAGCCTGAAGTCTCTTGTCATTGATCACACTGATTGGAATATATTATATAATTAATTACTCAGAAAACAGTGGTGCTTTTAGTAGCAGAGAGTTTTTCAGTTAACCACTAAACCATACTAACAAATTCCAGGTCTTCTTGCTCTAAGAAAGTGGCTCTATCAGGCCAATCTCACGATTTAATTAGAATTTCAGTACCATTAGTAAATAACCGTAAGTAGTGGGTTTTTTCCCTTTTAAAGTTCACTGAAGTGCTGTTCATTTCTTCTTACAAGATTTTTATAAAGGTCCTGGTATTTGCCATGTAAATATTAAAGCTGTTTTTACAAAAATGAGATCAACAGGACCTTCCTACAAGCAACCTTCTCAGTTGTTGCTCCTTTACTTACATGTTTGGTTTTAACCTTTAAAGCATGGTCCTTGTGTTAAGTCAAATGTCATGCTTTGTGTTGCCAAGTGGGAGACCTAAGTTCAATTCCTATTTCAAGTCTATAATTTTGTAGTTCAGCAGGAGCTGGAAGCTTAACTGAAGCAGCATGCCTGGTCCCCAGAGTGCCTGGAATTGCTTTCCAGCAAATCTGGCCAATTAATAAACAATCCTGACAGCAGTGGAAGATGGCAGCCCTACAGGTTTCCAAGGAAAAAAAGGAAACAGGTATCCAAAGGGAAGTAAATGTTACTTTACTTTTTCTTACAACAGATTTTCAATCCTTTAAGCATCCTATATATAGCACACTGCTTTGCCCAAAAAAACATAAGGCAGACCTGGGATCCCTAACTCACTGCCTTATTCTAGCTTTGGGATGACAGAACAGACATTTTGAGAAAATATTTGTTGAAACCTTTGGTCACTGGAGTCAATGTGAATTTTTTCCTGGGTTCCAGTCTGTCAGTATTTCAATTCGGTACTGGGCAATGATATTTACTTGAATAATTAATGGCTTTGAGATTTATTTTTATTTGTCTAAGTCACAGAGACAGCAGAGTCCTCTCAGAATTCTTATTAATCATGTAACAGTCTTAGATTTTTGTTTAATTAAATTTCATTATCTTTATTCACTGGCAAGCACAGGCAATGTGATGAAAACAGGCTTTTCTATTCATATAACACTGGATTGCTTCCCCTACTGGCAATTTTAATAGCCGGCAGTACAGTGGCGGTCACAGAGAGACATTTCAGACAGAGGCAGTGGAAGAAGTATCTTTTCCCAAATACTATTATACAAGTGAGCAGAAAAGGATGATTCCTTTTACTTTGATAAAAGGCTATCAGAAAGATAAATGAAGCTTTCTTTTGAAGTCTCATTCTAGTAGGTTAAATATATTGTGGTAGCCCTTCAAAGGAACTTGTCTTCTGCTCAGTTTTGCCACCAGTTTTCTAAGCTCTCCCCCCAAACCTTCCAAATCTCTCTGTTCTTATTTCTACTGCTCTCACTGCTTCTTGTTCCTCAAATCAATACATCATTTCATAGTATTTCATTCAGCTCTTTCTAACTCTTTTGATAAGGAAAAGGATAATCCTTCCCTACAACAAAGGTAAAAGCAAGAATGATCTGGTATACACAGCCACTAAAATACTCTGAGTAATATGCTGGGTAAAAACTAGCATGGCCATCTGCAGTGTTCTCCCTCTACCTCCTGACCAATTCATCACCACCAACCTTCACACAGCTCTGTAAGACAAGATACCTTCTATCAAGAAGAAAATTACCTCTAGTCTCCATAAATTTTACTGCTGGCACACCTCCATTTCGCAGCAGCAAAGTATGTTATCCTGCCTACCTAACATGCTGTATAGAAACCTATTTTCTTTCTGGAAAGACTGACATTACTAATGTGCTATCAAATATTTTTGTGTTTTTTCTATGAGGCCAAAGAAACTCCAAGCTTTATTACTTCTGGCGTTTGTGTATGTCTGAGACAAGGTTCTATCTTTTCTCCAGTGTTTTAATGCTAGCAAACATCCTTATTCTTCACTCCCTGCTGCAGCTTTTCCTTGCAGAAATAAAACAGGAGAGGATGGAAGAACTTTACCTCTATCCACAGACTTCTTTAAAACTGACCTTAACAGCTCTGAGAGTTGTTATGTTAGACATTGGGATGAAGGGGGCAGTGACATGCAGACATCAAGATTTTAAGGCACTTCTTCATTCTAATTTTTGTTTACACTTTCTGTTTCAAAACTTTATTTCCCTCTTCGATGTAACAGTCAATTTTATTAGAAGAGGTGGCAGACATCTGCTGGATAAAAGCAGAAAACAATGCGAACTGCATCCTTCACTGACCCTTACTCCACTATTAAAGGAACCTACTTCAGCCAAGTAGGAATTCACTTTTTTTTTTCCTAAACAGGGACATACAGATATAAAAGGGATTAGAAGACAGTTATTAAGTACCTGCCTTCAAAAACTTTGGTCTACTAATTCAGTTGTTCATTGGCTGGGATTGAGTTTGAATTCAAATGATAAGTTTCTTTATTTTTCAAAGATCATAGAACCACACAATGGTTTGGGTTGGAAGGGACCTCAAAGATCACCTGGTTCCAACCCACCTGACAGGGGCAGGGACACTTAACCACTATACAGGTTGCTCAGAGCCCCATCCAGCCTGGCACCAAACACTTCAAGGACGGAGCATTCACAGCTATTCCGGGCAACCTGTTCCAGTGCCTCACCACCCTCACACTAAAGCGTTTGTTTACATCCTACTTGGATGTAAATCTTTGGCAGACTAAGAGCCTGATGACTAGCACCATCAGGTGCCTTCTGGAAATTGCACTGCAATAATCTGGAAAGTCCAAGTTTCTTCTCTTATGTGATGACACCAGTGTTTCTCCACTAACCTCCCATAGGCTGGCAGCTGTGCTGCATCACACTGTTGTAAACTTTGTTGGCCATGAAGGACAGTTAAAGGCAGACTAAAAGTCAAAAGCTGCATACTGAGTTATGTTTTAAGGAACATCTGTTTTTAAAACTGACAAATAAATACATTAAGAAAACATTTCTAATTACACAGTTCTACCATGTCAGTTGCTAGTTTTTCAGCTGTTTATGTAACAGCTTTTATGAAATAGGCATATCATCTAGAGGTACGGATTCCTGTACGTGTTTCATCATACTAATTTTTTGTATGTTTGCTTTGGTTTCAAAGGAATCAAGACCTCTGCGATCACACTGTGGGCATGCATAAGGATGCATGTGTCTCTTCTCCTTAGAAATTTGAAGTCATTATCTAACTGACCAAAGATACAAGCTTATTACAAGTTTATTGAATATCAGCTACCAAGCAAAGGGGAAACTGAGGGGAAAACTGCACAACAAAAGCAACCTCTATTATGTACAAAATCCTCACAGAAGAGGATTAATTATTTTTAATAACATTAATGCTGGAAGAAACTTCCATTAGATTTTACAACTTATCATGAAAAAAATGTAACAACAAAACTTAAACCCAAGGGAAAGTAGATTTTACTGGTTCCATGCCCCCACAATTAATTGTTAATGTGGAAGCTGAATAAGTTCCTTACTTTGTTATCCTTACTGAATAAGTTCCTTCTCTGGGCATCAGTATCAGTAGTGCAAAGGACAGAAATAGCCACTGCTACTGACTGAAAAAGCATTTAGTATTAAATAACTTCTAAACAAGATAAGAAGAAAGACTAAACTAGAAGCTACAGTGACCATATATCTTCTATACCAAGAATTTTTTTTTTTCCTGCAGGATGCACCGTATTCCATCATGCATTTAAATTTTTACTGAAAACACAAGAATATTAACACAGTTGAGTTTTGGATTTTAATGTGGGAATTAGTCCAAGCAAATACACTAAGTTCTAAGGATAATGAATGTACTGAATGCAAAACTCCAGTGTGAACTATTGTGGAGTAGGATTTGTACAGGGTTTGCCTACTTCAGAAGTTCCTAAAAAACAGCAGAGCTCTTCTCAAAGTGAATCTAACATTTCATACCAGTAAGATGTTAACTCCCCCTATAAATCCATGGCCATAGGAATGTTTTTTTCTAGTACCAGTCTAAGTTCAAAAATCAGACTTTCCTCCTGAGGTGTCCAACTAAGAATCTTACTACACTGAAGTTATCTCAAGTCCAAGATGTGCTGTTTTATTTACAAATCACTCTAAATCAGATACCTAGATTTTTGTTTACCTCTCTAAAAATCATGGAAATGTAAGTATGACAAGTCAAACCCCTAGGATGCTGCCTGCATGTAATTAAATAAGTGTGAGTTAGACAGGGTCAGCATCTGGCTGTTTTTAATTTAAAATGCTTTATGCGAGACAGAGGAATTAACAGACAATTTCTTCACGCTGGATTTGCAAGCCTGCAACTAGCCAGCATGCCTGAATAACTCTTCCTGTTTCCCATCCCATTCATTACTGATTGTGAGCAGACGTGGTAAGCATTTTTTGATTCAAAAATTTTTTACTAGAAATGCGTGGTTTGTCAAAAAAACATATTTATTAACTGAAATGAGTTGTTTTTAATGAACTTCCAGTGAAACTCTGCAGAGGTAACACAGGAAAATGGCTTCCAGGGTTAACAAACAAAAGCACCTCCAAGTCCAAGGACATCTAGTTTTCCTGGATTGGAAGATCCTAAGCCATCCTGCCACACAACAGCACGGATGCAAAACAGCTGCTTGGAAATTTTGCTTGTTTTGCTTCTCCCAGATTTCTCTTTTACAGAAAATTTCAAAATTGCTACTTTTTCTTCTGGAATGGAATTTAGAAGCTTAGAGGATGGGATGCAACAGAAATATTGTGCCAACCCACTATACTTTTTCTAGTTTCAAGGTCAAGCACTGAATATTTGGTCTACTTCAGACTCCACAGATCTGATGAGTGCTCACCTTCTGCTAACACATCTGAAGATTTTCCTCTCTTTTGCTGGCAACCTGCTGTTTGCAAACAAAGAAGTCAACAACAGAAGCATCCTCTCCAATACACTACAGTAAATGCAGTCAAGAGGGCCACCCCTCACTCCATCTGCTGACACAGCAGAGAGTCACTCGGCAGTAGTAATGCTGCCAGCACAGAGGCTGCATGTCCACCCAAAGGCAGGTCCATATGTACCCAATCTGCCTCAACTGCCAGTTCAATTCAAACAGTCAAAAATGCTGCTCTGATCCAACTAGAGCTTGAAAATAATCACAAAGACCACAACTTTCCCTCATGCTTTTCTTTCCTCTATAAGCAGCACGTTTTCTGACTCTGAGCCTTGACTCCCTCCTGTCTTCCTTCCCAGCAGTTCTCCATGGGGTAGAGATAGCACTTCACTTTGATCCCTCCATAATCTCGTTATGGACTGGCAATACCATCAGTACCTGGCTTTGAAGTGTATTCCCTGGCCACATCTGTTTCAGATTTAAAGGTCAGTTGTACAATCAGTGGGAAGGAAGAGAGATTTAACCCTGCAAGACAGTGCCCTTCAAACCAATTGCAAAACAACCCTAATTCGGCTCGTATCAAGCAACCAAGAATGAAGAATCTGTTTTTAGAAAGGGAGAAACACGTTGATAGTTAAAGAATGTAAATACATTGCATACTTCAGACTTTAAAGTCTTGCCATCTATTCATAATGGCACACACTTCAATAACATAGATAACAAATTAACAGAAGACTTTTGAAAGAAAACAGGTTGAATTTTACTTACCTTAATTTTTGATTCAGTTCTCTGTCACTCTTGAGAAGAACCGTTTCCTCCTTCATTTCTTGTTCTGTTGCTACGTTATTGCCAAGCCTCTGTTGAGAATTTGCTTCCCATGTACTATCACCACCAACTACCTGCAACTCTGATGTTCCTGCAATGCCTGAACTCATGTTCTCAGCAGTCAGGCCATCTGAAGGAGAACAGCCTTCATGTTCAAAAGATTTCTGAAGAGGAGTTTCGACCTGAAATTCTGTCCAAGGGTCAAGAATCAATTCCTGTGCTCCAACAGCTGCCAGTTCTTCACCAGGATGTCCGGACCCTGATTTTGGCATCTCTGTCTTGACGGAAATTTCTTCAGGTGATATGTCGCTTACTTCATTTTGGCCCAATATAATCCAACCCTCATCTTGCCCGCAGCTTTCCTGAGATTTCCTTTCACCATCCAGCTTTTGAGGCACAATAGAAGAACTTTTCTCTTCTAAGTGAACAGTGTCCCGCCCAGTCCCACAAACAAGGTGATCTTTGCTTTCATTAGAAATGGAGATTGGCTGAAAGGTATCCAAGGAGCCTGGTGAAAAGCCTTCATGGGATTCTTGAAATGCAAAATTAATTTCACTTCTTTCAAGGGTATCATTCGTTGCAGGTTTACTTTCCTCCTCAGTAACAAGGATGTAATCCATCTCCAGTGAAGCTGGGAGCACCTGCATCCTCACATCTTCCTTACTCTCTGTACTTTCCAGTTCAGGGCTCTTAGGGGAATTTCTCAGCTTTTTCTCCCTACAAAGTAGGGAGTCAGCTTCTAAAAGAACAGGCAAATAAAACCTCTTTTTAATTTTTGAATTACTGATTTAGTCACCATAATATCCTTTAATCAGTACTGTGAGGTAAAGTTCTTCTCAGTCTGCTATGCTCTGTTAATGTGTACTGGAATTTTATAACATCATCACCATCATCATTATTGTTAAGGGTTATACATTAACATGGCAATCATTCCCAAGGGACAAACGACTCAGTGTCCTATAAGCTAGGCCCTGTACAAACAACAGAAATTATGTTCCTACTTCACTCTTTAAAAGCTTTAGATCTGTCTGAGCAAATGACACTAGAGCTCTTTCCACAGTACACGTTTTGTACATTAGGGAGACACACAAACTCCACACTACACTCAAAGCCTCCTCATTAAGCCTCCAGACACTTCCTCCTTTCTCCGTCCTATGCGCTTGCCCTGGAAAGCGTATTTTCTTACCATCACATGATCTTCTATCTCCACCTGGTGGTGAGTTAGGATCAGTTGTTTCTGCTTCAGATTTTCCTGCCAAAAAATCAGAATCTGGTTGAGTTACTTCAGACATGGAGAGCGACGGTACTGAGGTGAGATTTTCCTGAAGGCACTCTGTGGATGTTTCAGACACCTCATCTTCGGTCATTAGGATGCCTTCTGCACCTTCCGGAGGAGCTGGCAGTGGCAGCCGTTTTCCCAAAGAAACGCTGTCATATGGCTGCTGTAACAAGAGCTCACCGTTTGCATACTCTCTGCTGCCAGAGAGTTCAGCATCAAAAGATGCAGAGGATGGTGGAGTACACACCACTGGTGATTGGTCACTGGGTATTTCCTTAAACACAGGAACATCAGGTTCAATTACAGCTTCATATTCTTTTGTTGTGTCATCGAACAGTTGATTATTTGAATCAGATTCATCGCCTTCATTACCATCAGGTAGGAAGGATTTGGGAAAGAGTGTCTGTTCATCCTTTGATTTCCCTTCTGCTGCCTCACTGCCTAGTAGTGCCACTACGTTCATTCCATCACATGTGCCTGCCAGGACATTAGTCACTGATGTGTTCTTGATACTATGTTCTATCCCTGTGTCAGATTCATCCACACATTCTTCTGACCTATCTAGCTCATCGCCAGTTACTGCTGGATGGTCAGTATCAGAATATTTTACAACTTCACCCAAGGCACTAATTTCTTTTAAGCTTTGTTCTGCCCTATCAGGTTGATTGAAATCCATGGGAAGCAAATGCATTTGGGAGGTTGCTATTTGGGCTGTATCAGTTGGTGTTCTTTGATGGCTTGCATGAGTGAAACTTTCATGGAACATGTCTTTCAGATCTAAGTATGGTACTTTTACAACTTCACTGGCAATTTCAGCTGACACAGCAGGGTCAGAAACCAGCTTATTTTCTAGACTGTCTTCTTCTGGAATTGCAAATTCAGGAGGCTCCTGAGGGTTAGAAGAGGTAAACTGATAGAAATCGTTGCTCTTTACTGGTTCGTAGTCCGGGGGATGACCATTTTCAGAGTGCGTCTCCCCCTTCTGCATTACTAACTGATACTCTGAATCAAAATCTGCCTCTTTACTCATATTTGACCTCAAGTGAATTGGCTGAATGTCTTTGTCTTCAGGCTCCACTGCAATCTGAGAAGATGGGATAGAGGCATGCTTAGCTCCATATTCCTGGCACACATCAGGACTGCTTGATGACTCTGAACCATTGCCTTGGTCATAGTGATTTAAAATATCAGGATTTTCACCATCTGATTTCATCAAAGGGACAATCTGCTCAGCATTAGTCCACAGGTCAGGTTCCACTGAAAACTGCTGATTACTTTCTTGTGTATTATCCTGTAAAATATCTGGAATAAGCACAGTTTGGGGAACTAATATATTCCACTCTGGACTTGACTTTTCTGTCATTTCAAAAGATAAGTCTTCTACAGTGAAAGCGCCTGGCATGGAGTTGTGCACTTCTAATATTTCACAGGTGTCCTCCTGTTGTCCTTGAGGAATGAGACCTGCATTTCCCTCACTGTCTTTTGGTAGATTCAGTACACTGATTGCTTGAACTGATGTATTTGGTACAGTTCGTTCCTCATCTGAGAAAGAATTCTGTGAAGTCAGTTGATTTTCCTCATCTGTAGAGAACAACTGCTCTATCAACTCCTTTTCTTCTTTATCCAGTGTGAAAGAATCAAATTGTTGGAACTGTAAAGTGTCTTTATTTATCTGACCATCAGGACTATTGATAGAATGTAGCAGTCTTTCGTTTTCTTTTTCATCAGAGTACAGGAGGGCAGGCTGATTTTCATCATTACCTGTGAAATGTGCTTCTGTTAGTTCTTCATCTTGTGAAGGAGAATCACAGGAGTCCTCTTTACTGTTTCCTAACTGGTTTGTCACAAAGTGACTTGAAAAAGAATACTGATCTTCCAACTGCTTTTCTTCACAAGGTTGTGAACTCCACCACTCTGAACGGTTATCTGGAAAATCAGGTGTTCCTACTGTGGACTTTGGATTAGTTCCTAAATCAGCTTCCAGTGACATATTCGACCTTTCTACAGCTTTTGAAGAATGCTCTTCTTTATCACCAGCAGCAGAAGTCAGTGTAGGATCTTTGTTCATTTGATATGAATATGAGTCTTCCCCACTATCTGTTTTTTCATTGAAAATACTCACCTGAGTTCTTTCCTCAGGTGTTTTACTGTGGCCTGTAGTAGATTCAGGAGTCTTCCTATGTTCAATAAAGTCAATAGTCATACCCTCCTGCAATACCTTCCTGGCTTCAATTGTTTCAGAATTTTCATTGAAGATTCCTACCACGACCTTCTCTCCCACCCTAGTTTTTGCATCTAAGTTGTCTTCATTAGCTTCAGGACTTGCTGCATTGGACTGAACATAATCCTCTCCCTTTTCAGATGCTTTGTACTGTTTGTTTTCACACATTGAATCTTCATTAATCACTTCTGGACGTGCCTCTGAATTCTCTGAATCTTCATTTATGTCAGGACTTGATAAAGAAGATACAGTATCATCATCTACATGGGCATTCCAAAAATCTAAGCTTTTAGGAACTTTGTTCTCTTTGCCACTTGTTTCAAATTCTTCTTTGTATTCAATCCCAAATTCCTTCTTTTTACAAGAATCTTCAAGATTTTTATTATTTTCAATCTCCCACATATCCCTGCTTCTTTCATGATGACTAGCACCTGGAAGATCTCCCCACACATTCACAGATGCATCGCTTAAATCAGGGCTTGTTCCACTTGAGTGTGCATAATCATTTATTGAATTACTCCACACATTATCTTCTTCCAAATAGCTTTTGATCTGTATATCTTTTGAAAGGCTGCTTGTGGTATTTGCTATTTCAAGGATTTCGCTTGCCTCAGGACTCGTTTCAGGAGACTGCAAATCTTCACGTGACTGTGAATCCCAAACAGTTTGCGGAAACCTGTCATCAAGCACTGCAAATGGCTCTTCACAAAGATTATTAGCAGGTTCTAAATTTTCAGAGTTTTCATTTCTCCCAGAACCTATTTCAAATGAAAATGATCTTTCCACCACAGACGTATGTGTAGTATCAGGAACACTGACAAATCCAGAAGGACTATTCTTAAACTCATCTGTGAAAGAATTTTCATTGGTCCTCATCAGTTCAGAGATATTTTTAAAAGATACTAACTCAGAATTACAAATGTCTGGATGGTTAGAAGTCACTTCATGCAAGCATTCTTGCCCTTCTCCCAGAGGTTCTTGTGGTTTATCCATCAAAGGAACTGGTGTGGCTTGGCCACAACCATTCTTTCCAGAGTCATTCCAGGCACCTGAGCTGCCAGGCATTTTAGAAGAATTATTTTCAGGATTATCACTACCCTTGTCAGAACTTTCAGAAATACTTTCCGTCTTTGGACTTGTCACATCCTCCATCACGGTAGCCTCTTTTTCAGCTCCCTCAGAAAGCAGCTGTGACATTTCACTATAATTGTAATTTTGTGGTAAGGGGTGATCAAAAAATTCGTAATTTCTGCCTCCTGCAGAAATACTTGAAGATTCTAAACTATTCTGCAACACGTCTTTTCTATCTTCCTGACTAACTGGATTGCTTTGATTAGAAAATGACTCATTCTCTGTAATTAATGGTTCCAAACTAACACTGTTTCTCATTTTTTCTGGGGAGGCGGCAACTTCAGTTGTTGACTCGTTTTCTTCCCAATCTGTTTTACCTGAAGATTCATTGTCCTCTTGCACTGGTTTATTACAAACATCATTAATCATCTGCTGTCCACTTGTCTCATGTGTTCTCTTACATTCTTCTCCTTCCTTAGAGATGACAATGGCATTATTCCAGCCTTCCTCATTACCCTGCCCACTCTGTAAACCCCATGAGTTCAGCTGCAGCACTGAATCCTGACTATCCAGCTCTTCATCCATACCAGCAGTGTTTTGTGCTGCATTCTTACTAAGTATCTCACTCCCTAAGTCACATATTTTAAGATTCAAACCATTCTCAGTTTCTGAAGTTGGCATAGAGGTGTTTGTGTCTTCTACAAGAACACTGCCCACTGTTTCTGCATTGTCAGCTGCTGTCTGCCTAGTATTTAATTCATTCTGTGAGAGTGATAAATCATTCACTGTTTGATTATACGCCAGTGTCACTCTTCTGTTTTCAGATACAGGAAAATTATTTTCACTAGTACATGATTCAGTTGAAAAACATAGATCATTTGTTTGTTCTGAATTAAGAAAAGGTTTAGCAGAGGCAGAAAGAACTGGAACTTCAGAATTTCCTTCTTGTAACTGGGTGATGTTGTTTAGTGGAGTGTTCCAGATATCTGTATTTCTAGTATTTGAAAAAGGCATATTGTTAGGAGATAATGGTTCCTTACTTGATTTCTCAAGTACTTTTGACTCAGCCAAATTTTTGTTAATGAATTTACCAGTAACTGTTTCTTCATCAAAACCCTTGTCCTCATTTTCTCTTTCATCTTCCACATAGGTAGGTGATATATATGAATCAGATGTTGAATAATTGGTGTCTGGTGGAGAAATAACTAAATCTTCTGTTATATTTGAGGAACTAAGATCTGAGTTTTTGTATAAGAAGGTATCCTCCCATGGCACCACTACTTCTGTTACTTCTTTTCTGATGTTTTTATCATACGTATTCCAGGTATCTATATTTTCAAACTGTTTTGGTCTATGTTTAGGATCACCAAACACAGCTTTTTCCCCTGTGTTCAGCTTGGAATTATTTTGCATATTGTTGAAAACAAAATTTATGTTTTCAGATTTTCCATGGTCTTCTATTGAATAATAACTTCCTTTATCCCACACTTCTGGATTTTCAGTCTCATTGTCCACTGTGATATCTGAAGAATCTGATAAAACAGTTTTTGATATGGCCCATTCCTCAGGAATATTCACTGATTTTAATTCTCTCTCTAGTTTGGGCATGTTCCACACATTTTCTGAGGATCTACCAGCATTTTCTTCATCAAACTCAGTCCAGATTTTGTAAGAGTCTCCAGCTAGCTGACTACCTTTTCCTTCACCACTACACCACGCATCTGACATCACAGGTGTTGGCTGGCTGACCTTCCACAGGTCTGTAAAGCTCTCTGATTCTTCCTTTGTCTCGTCTAAAGAAGCAGTTTCCAAACACGAATGTTCACTGTTTTTCTCTTGATTCTCATGGTTCCAACTATCTTGTTTAAACTGATTATCCCACAGACCTGCTTTCATATATTCCATTTGCTTTGGCTGTTTTTGGAGGAACACAGAATCTGAGGCTCTTCTATCAGTATGTTCTCGTAGCAAGGGACTTTCCTTAGAATCTTTCCATAAGATAGGACTCTGAAATACAGATTCCTGCTCACTTGAACTCCATGCATCGGCATTTCTGGAATCTAAGTCAAAGCCATCCCACCAGCTCCCATATCTAACACGAGACTGAGAGTAATTTGTGCCATCTATTTCATTAATTTTTTTTATGACATCTTGTGAGAAAATTAAAGGCTGCCCATTATCTAATGGTGAAGTATCTACAAGACTGTTCATAGGAGTTGGTGGAATTCTTGAATCAGCAGATTTCAACATTTCTGGTGAAGAAGAATCACCTTCAACTAAATCAATCAAACTTGAAGTTTTCTCACAAATTTCTCCTGGATTCTCATCAAATTCAGCCAGATTGTCTTCCTCAATTTTTGTCATAAGGAAGTCAGTTGAATAATTTGCTGTATCATTATCTAACAGGTTTGCCTCATCAAGTTCTTTCTTCAGAGTGAGTTGATGCCCTTCTGATGAATCACTATTGAGAAAATAGTCATCTGCTGGGGAACAATCAACAGAACGAGAAGATGACTCAGATGGAGCTGTAGCCATGGGTGCTAGATCAAAATTGAAAAGATCGAAGTTATCACTATTGTTTCCTGACTGAGACTTTTGTTCTTCAGCTATTGCTCCTTCAGGAATAGGGCTATAGGAATCAAAGCCAGGCAGAAGACTGTGATGCGAAGCACCACCTTCTGCAACAGGGCTATCATCACTAAGAAAAACAGAACTCTCCTTGGATGACCGGCTGCTTCTAATGGTAGCCAAGCCACTGTCTGGACTCACAAGGTCTACATTAACATCAATGTGGGCTTGCATAGACCCATTTAGATCTTGAGGATTTTCTGTAAAATTGGCAGAACTGGGCTGTGGTTCTACATCAGAACCATACAACTCCATAATACCAGAAGATCCTTGTGAAAGTGGAGCACTTCCAGCAACAGCTTCAGTAGAAGAAGTTCTACTGTTTGATACCATTTCTGGTTGCCTTCTATTTATAACTTCCTTAATTAGAAGAAAAATTTGATCACAGGTCACCAAAGAATTTTCTTGATGATAAATAAGAATTTGGTCACATTCACACTCTAGAGGATCCAGCTCCAAACAAGGATTCTGACATTCTTCTAATTCACAGCAGATCTGTTGAAAAACAGGATATTTCAGAAGTCACTGCAGTCATGGGCATAAAGGCACTTCATCATGTAATACAGCCGTACCTATCTCTTCCTATTAACCTATTGCTTGGCCATTTCACTGTAGCATCCTTATTATGATCCCCAAATAGATGATGTATTACAACAGAAGATCAAGACAAAATATTTGTTATACGATAGGTCAAAAATTATACCATTTGACTTTTCACTTCACTCCTTATTAATAACAGAAAATCCAAATAAATGTGTGGCTGTTCCCTTAAGAAATGTGAGTAAAATTTATGCAGTACTTTAGGAATGTATTTCTAGGAAGGGATTATTATATTAGTAAAATAAATGCATTTTATTGAAAACAATGGATTTACTTAGCCACCTGTCCCTAAAATCGTAAATTTTCAAGACTGAGAAAAAGGTTCAAAAATTTGCCACTGAAATAGTCTCTTCCATCTGGGGATAAATATAGTTTAAAAATTGAAAAGCACCTAGCTCTGGAAAAATGTTCACAATTGTAATAATTTTTTTTCTTTCAGAGCTTGAATTCTTTAGGAATAACATATACATATATGAGTTCTGGTCATGACTATTTACAAGGTGTCTGCTTACCCCTCATTGCCAAAGACACATTTGTGTAAACCACAATACAAACCGAGGCCAAAACTAGGGGGGGGGGGGGGGGAGGGAACCAAAACAACATTTTAACTGAACTGAAAAATCTTGCCTCTTTCAGTATTTCTCATAATCTTTTTCTATTAGCTTGGTCTGAAGCAATACCAAATATCACAATCTTTCATTCTGTATCATATAAATAATTCAGCCATGTCAAATAGTTGGTCAGTTGCTGGTCAACTGTGGCTACATTTTTACCTCACTTAATTAATCAACACCTTGATATAGAGTACTTAAAAAAAACCCCAACAACTTTTTTCAGAAAAAACATCTCATTCTTTTTCTAGGTACTTACTTGATTGCCTAGCTCTACATTTTCTGAGTATACTGCTATTTGTTGTTTTGTTTGCTTCTCATCTGACAAGCAGTTGGCCAGAATGACAAGTACATCAAACCCATATTTATCTACGAATGCTTTCAGATCACCAATGAGACTCCTGTGTAATATGCAGTCCTGAAAAATATTAAGAAATTAAAAGAAATGTCAGCAACTTCTCTTGTTCTTTTCGTCCAAATCTGCCATAAAAGTAGCCGTAAATGTTAAAAAGCATCAGCAGCTCTAATGAGCAAGAGAATTCCATTTCACTTGTCAAAACAGCTATGTGCCTAATAAAATCAATTACCAGTTCCACAGCATAGTAATGGAAGAACACTAAAATACTAAATGCAGGTTTCACCTTCTTGAATCTGCTGGTGAAACATAATTCTTACTTGTTCCTGCCACCTACTTTTGCAATATTGCTTAAAAGTACTCCAAGCTCTAGGCCAGTGTATCCTCATGATAAAGAAATTGGGCAAAGGGGGTAGGAGACCAGCATGGATGAGCATGGAACTCCTAGCAAATCTCAAACACAAGAGAAATGTGTGTCATGCGGAAGAAGGGACAGGCCACATAGGAGGATGTCTTGGGGTGACTTTACGATGTGTATCCCCTAAACGATCACAGCCAGCACCCTCCCCCCTTCCCTCCCTGGAATCACAGCATCTCAGGATGCACACCCAAGCTGTGCTAAACCATGACAGAGGACTATAGGAACATCATCAGAGTTGAAAGGATACAATGAGGAAGGCCAAGGCCTACTTGGAATTGAGTCCACCAAGGGATATCAAGGACAACAAGAAAGGCTTCTACAAGTTTATCAGCAGCAAAAGAAAGATTAGGGAAAATGCAGGGCCACTGTTCAATCAGATGGGTGTTCTGGTGATGGAAGACACAGAGAAGGCAAAATTACTGAATGCCTTCTTTGCCTGTCTTTACTGCTGAGACTGCCCTCAGAAGTCCCAGACCTCAGAGGTATGAGAGGAAGACTGGAGAAAGGAAGGCTTCCCCTTGGCTGTTGAGGGTTGCATTAGAGATCAGCTGGGCTTAAAACCATAAATCCATGGGCTCTGATGGGATGTACCAAAGGGTGCTGAGAGAGCTGGCAGATGTTGTTGCTCTGCTGCTCTCCATCATCTTTGAAAAATCATGGAGAACGGGAGAAGTGCCTGATGACTCAACGAAGGCCAATGTCATTCCCATCTTCTAAAACAGTAAGGAGACTTAGGAAACTACCAGCCAGCCAGCCTCACTTCAGTTCCTGGAAAGGTGATGTAACAGATCATTCTGGAGATCATCAAAAAGTTGAAGACAAGAAGGTCATCAGGAGCACAGGAGTAGTCAGGATGGATTCACCGAGGACAAATCATGTAGGACCAATCTGAGAGACTTCTGTGATGGCATGGCAGGATGGGTCGATGAGGGAAAAGCAGTGGATGGTGCACATCTTGAGTTCAGCAAGGCTTTTGACAGTGTCTCCCGTAACATCCTTGCAGGTAAGCTCAGGAGATGTGGGTTAGATGAATGGACAGTGAGGTGGATTAAGAACTGGCTGAAGGCAGAGCTCAGAGGGTTGTCATCAGTGGAGCAGAGTCCAGCTGAAGGCCTGCAGTCAGTGGTGTTCTCCAGGGATCAATACTGGGACCAATCTTATTCAACTTGTTTATCAAAAACCTGGAGGAAGGGATCAATTGCACCCTCAGCAAGTTTGCTGGTGACACTAAACTGGGGCAAGTGGCTGATCCACCTGAAGGCTCTGCTGCCATTCCATGGGACCTGGGTCAGCTGGAGGGTTGGGCAGAGGGAAACCTGATGAGGCTCATCAAGGGCAAGTGTCAGGTCCTGCACCTGGGGAGGAGCAGCCCCAAGTGCCAGCACAGGCTGGGGCTGACCTCCTACAGAGCAGCCCTGTGGAGAAGGACCTGGGACTCTTGGTGGATCACAAGCTGTCCATGAGCTGGCAGTGCCCCTGTGGCCAGGAGGGCCAATGTCATCCTGGGGTGCATGGGGAAGAGTGTGGCCAGCAGGTTGAGGGAGGTGATCCTCCCTCTTTACTTGGCCCTAGTGAGGTCACACCTGGAGTTCTGTGTGCAGTTCTGGGCTCCTCAGCACAAAAGAGACAAGGAGTTACTGGAGAGGGTCGAGTGGAGGGCCACAAGGATGATCAGGGGTCTGGAGCATCTCTCTTATAAGGAGAGACCGTGGGAGCTGGGCCTGTTTAGTCTGGAGAAGACTGAGAGGTGATCTCATCAACACACTGAAATATTTCAAAGGTGGGTATCAGGACAAGAGTGCCAGATTTTTTCCAGTGTTGCCCAGAAACAAGACGAGGTGCAATGGCCATAAACTGAAACACAGGAATTTTCACATAAACATGAGGAAGAATTTCTTTACACTGAAGGTGGCAGAGCACTGGAACAGGCTGTCCAGGACTCTCCTTCTCTGGGGACATTCAAACCCACCTGTTTGTTTTCCTGTGTGATCTGCTTCAGGTGACCCTGCCTTGACAAGGGGGTTGCACTAGATGATCTCCAGAGGTCCTTTCCAACCCTAACAATACTGTAATTCTGTGATACTGGGATATTGCTATTTCTTGAATAAATCACCTTTTTTTGTTAGAAAAAGAAAAATATTTTATGAAATTTGTCATGCCAATATTTAATCTAAAATAACAGATGTTAAAATAATAGTATTGAATGCAAAATTCAGCAATCAAAAGGAAATCCACAAGCTAACTTAATTTTGCAGCCCTTTATATGTGCCCATGATGATGTTACCCAATTGTAACAAAATTACCACAGATTGTTCCTATAGATTCCCTTGTTCCTGCTCTTTGAATTGTGCAAATCTTCAAACACACACACACAAGTAAGGACTGAGTATTTTTACACTCCTTGTATCAAAAAAATTGCCTACTTTCACAAACACCCCACACCAAGCATACAGGAGATAAATTTTTATGTTTCCTATTCTCATTAATGCTTGGACTAGCCCAGTTATCTAGAACTCGAAACATAAACCATTCATCCACCTTTCTCAACTGGGAACATAATGCACAAAGTATAGATGTCTCTTTTCAGCCCTCACTTCTGATAACTACTGGTGAACAAAGACTTAGAAATTTAATTTTCTCCTTTATGTTTCTGCTGTTTGTTTTTAAAATAGTTTTCTGTCATCTTCTAGCCAAGAGTTCTTTTGATGCTGCCAAGCTAGACTGGCCTTGAATAAACAGCAGTTCATCATGAACACAGCACAACTGTATGTGCAGATTGGCATGTTATTCCCCTGCATCTGTCTCCTACCTAATGAATTACTGTTTTGGTTACAAATATATAAATACTATTTATTAATCTACTCAAATGTGTCCACAAATGCATCTCCCTCCCTGTAAGTTAAACTTAAAACAAAAAAATCTATTTGTCAAATGCTTTGGAAGTAGAGTCCTTTCTGCGACTAGAGATTAAGTTCCCCCTTTGATGTTTCCATAGCACCTAAAAATTAGGTTTATGTGAAATTCACACAGATTAATGCACGAACAGTCAGCTGACAGTTTACTGGTGGACACTCAGATGTGAACTCTGAGTCAAGGGTTATGGTGAGGAATTATCACGAATAAGCTTTGAATGTCCAAACCAGTAAAATCCTCTTCTGAAGACACTAGTACTGGGTAGATTAGAAACAGTACCAAAATGTCTTTAAGCATGAAAAAGTCACCTCAGTTATCCCATTCCTAACTGCAGCTGGAACAATTAAAATCTATTCAAATTAAAAATCTGAACTACAGCAGATTCAAAATCATCTGAAAATTCCTGACAACTCTCCCAAATATCCCTAAAGTTTATTCTTTTAAAATAGTACCAACAACAAAAATCAGATACTCCCTTCTCAAGCATTCAAGCATTCAAGTAAATAATGACAGTTGCAAACAAGTCTTAAAAACTACCGAAGACCACATATTGAAAGACATGGTAGATATATGGACTCTTCCACAAATTTGCTAACCTAAACGGACAACCAGAATGTTGCACATATTATAAATGCTTGCAGAACACAAAAAATTTCCTTCAGAAATGAAAAAATTCAAATAATTTCAACAGTTAAGCTTGTACATGCCAAATAAATTACAAGCATTTAAAATACACTGTTGATGAATTACTATAGCAGGAAATATACTGACACAGCTAGACAATGACAAAGGTCAGTCAACTGGTCATTTTTATACACTTCTTTTCTTTTATTAGAATGTGCTGTATTAATTATTAACCAATATTTACAAACTATACAGCAGGTAAACAGCATATGTAAACATTATTAGTTGTCACAATGCCCTCTAAGTAACTTCTAAACAAAAAAATGGATTGTAAGCATACTTGAAATTTATGTACTTGAAATAAATAGAATCTAGTAGTACATATATTTTGCATAGTTACTAGCAGTATAACTATGGAGTAATTTAGTGTCATAACGTGTAATAAAATTGTGCTTTTGTTTTATCTAATGCATATAGACAGCTCCTGCTGTATCATAGCAATATGACGAACATTCTGAAATTTACAAATATTTTTCTTGTAAGTTAGGTAATCAGAATGAGAAAGCTGAAGAAATCCAAAGACTTTGAAGGATTTTTGAACATGTATAGTTAGCATGTATTTTTGTTGAGAAATACCATTATATGTAGGTTGTATACTGCTGTGGAACTTCTTTCTCAGAAACTCTACTTTCTTTCTTGAAAATTTAACAGATTTTTAAAATTTAACAGATAACATAACTATAAACATGGATGATCCTTTAAAAGAGGCAAAATACCCAAGAAATATCTGAAGAGAATCTGTAGCTTCTCTGTTTCTTGCAACACTGATTCATGAAATCAACAGCCAATTACCCAAGTGATCACTGCAAGTGTACATTACACACACTTCTGACTCTTCTAAGATAACTGTGTCAATATTAACCTGACCAAATTAAGAACAAACTGTCTCTTTTGTTCTTCACACTTCTCACATGGAGAGCACAATATGGCTTTTGTCAGAGGTGCTCCATCATTTTGGCTCAAGGAAACTGTCAGTACAGTTTGGGATTCGTTATTCATGGGCAGATACCCTGATGGGTCTAATGAAGCCTTTCTGCTGACAACTCATTTGCTAAAAATACCCAACCGTCAAAAATATAAATGAGGAATATCGTATCCCATTACAATTTTCACAACTGATGCAATTATCACAATACAGAAGTCATACATACTGCTACATACTGCATTCTCCTAATATTTCATGGTCGGTACTTCTGCATTCCAGTTTATTTCTATGTGATCACTGATAAAACTTTATGACATACTTAAATTGCAATATAATAGGGTAAACACCAATGATATAGCACACATGCAGAGCTAACAGTCTGTGTGCCATTTGTTGTAAATCCAGCTAATTGCTAGAAGTCCTCTCCTTTATTAAAAAAAAAAATTAAAAGCAAGGCAAAAGAGTGCAGAAAAATACTCAATTTTATAAAAAGTTTTCAGGTAAAGGTCACTAAAAATTGAAAGAACAGTATAAACAGTATGATGTCTACAAGACTCCAGAAACACGAACAATGGTATTTGTTGTTTCACCTCGTTTTTTTTTCTACCAACACCACTGGTGAAAATGCTCTATTAAAAATCACTATCTTTTCTGTAAGGAAAGACTGCATTTTTCTATTGTGCGTTTCGATGTACCAAATAGCAGTTCTTCTGCCCTGATATTTATCCGTCTTCTGGAAAGAACAAAAATAGCAACTAATTCTGCTTCCTCTATGTCTTCCAAATATAAAAAGGTATTAGGTCCTAAACTAAAGAGGAGAATGGGCATCTTTGAGCTTTGTTATCCTGCTCTATGACAACCCCAGTCACATGTTTAAATTTAGGCATTCCAAACTTAAGTTGAAAAGAATTTGAACTGGAAATGCTATAGCATTGTGGAATGCTAATACAGAATAATGCAGTGAGTGTCTGTTTGCCACTGATCTCACATCCCTTAGTACTGATGATGGCTGTGTTTTTAGTCTATTATTTCCATTAAATGCAGAGTAACTAAAAAAAAAAAAAAGAAAAAAGGAAGCAAAGAAAAAAGAAGGATTCCTCTTTAATAAAAGAAATCAGCATGCTTTGTTCAATGAAGGCATGTTTAGCCAGGTTCATAATGGAAACAGTGCCTTTTCTACAGCACTAGTGCATTTTATCATCGTGTCCTAACAATAACCCACTCTTTATGAATTCAGATTGCAGCTAAACAGGTTTTACTTGCATTTGATACAGGTACAAATTCTGTGTATTCAAGTGCAGGATTGTTCATTTTAACCTGTGTTTAAACAGAACTTATAAAGATTTCCATGTTTTGTGTGTATTTAGCACAGCACATGATTTCTGCTAAAGTCCCAATTCATTCATAAAACTCGAGGTACAAAAATTTTGCTCAGGTATACTGCCAAACTGCAGTTTCATTATTCCCTGTTCACAGAACTAGCTGAGACAGCTCTGGATTTAGCAGCTAGGCTCCAGCATCTTCACGTATCCTAAAAGACATTATGATCTACATGTAATGTAAGGATATCATCGTGACCTACTTGGCTTACGACATTCTTCCTGCAGCTGGAATACCTGCCTTCAGTGTCTATCACTGTCACCCACCTAAGGAATACAAAATCTTACCCATAAGCAAGGCAGCCCCCCATGATGAGGTGTACAACTAACTCTGAAATACAACAGTCAAAAATGCTCCCTGGTGTTGGTGAGGTTTGTGCACATGTACTCAAAGAATGCAGCAGATCAGAGGGGCAGGAGATGAAGCCCTGTCAAGGCACTGCTACTACTGCACAAGACAAACATTGAGTGCATAGTCTAAAGACATTAACAAACATAGCTAATGGTCTGCATGCTCCTGTGTATCTAATAATAATATTAGATTGCTGTGACCTCAATATCTAGAAGAAAAAAAGTTTTGCAGCAGCACAGGAATCAGAGAGAATCGAAGTACATCATGCAGTCTGGTAATATGGAAGTGAAAGGACTCATTTATTTCCATCTCTAAGGGAAGAAATTCAAACTGCTTGTAATTTGTCTTATTGTTAGTAGATGTTTTCTGTAATAGGAAAACCATGATAAAGTTGCTGATTCTGAGCATTTCTGGTAGTTGAAGGGTAAGCAGTTCGGAGTTCCTAAAAATGCAAAATACATTAAAATATATAGATGTAATTTTCAAGTTTAAAGGCTTAAATGACACCTCCTTTTTCAAATGTGTCTTTAAAGCTCTGCCTTTATAAAATAGAAAACTTGTAATCACAGCAGTATGACTTTTGCTCCAAGTAGAGAAGTACAGTGAAATGTAGTATGTTGAAATGTACTCCCTCCAGGTAATTTTGAAGGTTGAAGTACGTGTGTACATATTTTTTTGGAATAAGTACATGGACAGGAAAGTCTCTTATTTTGAAACCACAGGTATACAAAGCCTAAAAGTACAGGAATTGCTTATGCATCATATTTATAAGCGAAGACCCCCCCATAGAAATTATGCATGATATGTACAAAATTAAAATAAATATCTCCATACTAAAGTACAGCATAGTTTATACAATCTAATAATTATTTACCTTAAAAACTTAGAGGAGAAAAAGAAGCACTATTTTTTATTAATCAACAGGCCATGTGGACATAGCCCATAATACATTTTTTTATTCTCCTTCATATTACTCTGTTTTCTGAATCTAGGTTAAGAACTTCCATCTGATTTTTCCATAGCTTGTAAATCAATTAAAAAATACTGAAAAAGACACAACCTATCACTTCAGTTACAAGGTTCATTTAGTCACATACAATATTTGATTTCACTGTTGACTGATTAGCAAGTGGTAACAAGCAAAAGGCTGAATTGACAGAGTGATGAATTACAACATGAGAAACATCACAACCATACATATACTGACCAGGAGCTGTCTCTTTTAGCCAGCTAAGTCTCAGGTGTAAGGTTACACGTAATAATTCATATCTTACAAAATAATTCCCATGCAAACATGATAATGCAAAAACACATTTCTGGCTGCCAAGAAGATTTCTGGCAAAATTAATCAACCATTCATCCATTCAGGCTCTTTGCATATCCTTTTGTCAAAGAGGGAATACTAAGAGATTTCTTTCTTCTTCCACACGCTCATTGCAATGGTTTGTAAAATCCATCAAGCCTGAGTTGATTTATTGAACTGTCTCTTAGCTCAGCAGTGTAACTACAGCAAATGAACTGGTAACTTCTTAAAAAACAGCAGTGATTCAACAATATCTGGTTTATTTGATTCCTTCGAATTCCAGATTAGCAATTTCTTAAAGGCACTGACTTGCATTCTTTAGAAGTTCTATCTGCAATTTTACACCAGCATGTTTTGTTTCTACTGACCTCCATTTTTTAACATTATGTTTTGACATTTGAGAAAGGCATTTTTGATTTATAACTGATGTTAGAATCTACCTAAATCTTCATGCCAGCTAATATGCTTCTATTGCTACTCAATAGAGCTTTTAAATTTAAATACAATACTGGTGTGTACTATTATGTGAGCCATCTCACTCATTAAGCTATGAATACTGAAAAATAATTACCCCCACCTATTTCTTTAATTACACAGACAACTTTGCGTGCATATTCAACTATTTCTGTATTTATCTATTCCCATCACTAGTAATGAGAATTGTTATAAAAAGTAGTTAAGGCACAAAATACAGTGATATGCCAAGCCATTTGAAGCACTGTTTAAACATGGATTTTATTGCTAAGCATCGTCCATTGAACCCCATGAAGCACATTCATCACTCACCAGCTTTGCATTTTTCTTCATAAAGATATATGACCTTTGCCTATTAGATTTCATTAGCAGGGCACCATACAAGGCTCGTCTGCAGATGACAGGATAGAAAGCTAAACAACCTCGCCTGAAGGATTTGTGAGAACAAGCCCATCTTCAATCTTTGTCCCTGGGAGGCACTTCTAACACCTGCCAACCACAGCACTATCATCAGAAAAACATTTAGAGATTTATCTTCAGGCTGGTGATTATAAGAGATAATTTGTTTGGAGTATGGATAAAGTTGGTCTAGCATAAACAAACTACAAGCTCAAATTATACGATGAACCTCATTAACTATTGATTTAACCACTGCAAATCCATGAACAAATGTTGTATCAAAATGTTAATTCTTCATGAAGATATAACGAAAGGAAAAAACCAAAGTGCCAAGGCAGGATGGCAGGCTACTCTTAGTGCACTTTTAATGCTTGCAGTTTAAATTGGAAATGGAGACTTGCTTTGTCATAACAATGACAACACTATACTATTGCCATTTTCCCTTAACATGGAGTTTTGTCTGGCAAGAAGTGCTGTATCTTTTCAGTTGATGCCACTATAGAGGGATGAAACAGCACTTTCTCTCTCACTTTCAGGAACACTTCTTCTGTTTGGAGACAGCAAGACTAGATTTACCATTAAAAGCACTTTCAATAGCAAGAAATTAGCAGTATTATAAATGGATGCCATCACAGGGAGACAGTCTGAAAAATTATATATTCATTGATACCTTCTATATTACAGATATCACACATATCCTATGTTCCATAACAGGAAGTACCTTTCTTCTAACCTTTGAAAATTACTTTCACCCAAGCTAATAATAAACCCTCACTCCAGCCAACAGTATATTTAGAAATAATACTGCTGCATTAGTCCTGAGATCTCTTTTTAAGGGGGAAAGGTTGGGGTTTCTTTCTTCTTTTCTTATTCAGTGGAATCTAGGCCTGTCCCCTCTTTGGTAGAAGAGAGAAAAAATTATGCCAGACTTCCTGTTGCAACCCAAAGAGAAGAGCCAGAAAATGTTTCCACCTGATGTTGGTGGGATATGGCCTAGGACAGTTCCATTGCACCACTGTCTCTGACAGCAACCGTGTTCCTTAACACCCCTGTGCTGAGAGCTCATCTGAGTATAGAAGGTAGAAAGAAACCTGCAGTACCTCCTCCACTGTGGCATTCTAAACAAATCCTTCAGTGTGACTTGCACTTAAATAACAAAATATCAACACTTTCAACCCTATCGTTACTGTAGAAACAGGAAAAATCTTTTGGTGGGAACTCAAAAACTTCCAGGTAAAACATTCAAAAGGAGGAGAAGAAATTGTGAAAATATTTTTGTGGGATGACATGGCTCATTACTAATTGCTTCTGGATGGGAATGGTATTTAATGTGAAATTATTAGTTCATCAATTAAAAAAAAAAGGCAAAATGACAAAATCTGCTAGGGAATATAGTCTTACAAACTGAGAGTTCCTCACACAGCAACACAGCCATTCAAAGTTAAATGGCAATTTAATTTTTTTTTTTTTTTTTTTTTTACTTTGTAATTCTTTTTCCCCTGTCAGATTTACTTTGCTAATTTATGTATGCAACTCACAATGTCACTTTAGGAATAAACCATAGTTACTCAACTATTAAAGTCATTTCACTCCATATATATAGACAAGAAAATGATGTTGCAAGACAATTGACAGAAAATTTAAAATAATCAGCTGATAATAAATCAAAAGAACCATCTGTGCAGGATTCAAATCTATCACTTCCAATATATTCTAAGTTGTTAATATGTCAGTTTTGGTTTCATCGAATTTTAGTAATTGGTGAAGCCTTCTGTTTCATCCAGCTACATTTTCTGCCTTTTTAAAGGAGCTGTTTGATTCCTCACAGTCTTTTGACTGCAAACCATTTTTCTCAAAAAATTTACTTCTTCCATTCATTCTCTTGATTCCAAAATACTATTTTCTCCTACAAGCTTCCTTCCTCCAGTGCTGAAAATTCTTGACTTACATTATTTTTTTCTTTCCCTATTACTTGCCATGAACACTCTTGTTCCCACTTTCAACTTCTCATTTTTCTTCCTATAATCCCCAATCTATTTGCAGAATACAGTTGCATACTGAGGCAAAATGCTCTCGAATTGTACTTCAGTCTTTTTTTATACTTTCATTCTTTGGTTTACAACAAATGCTCTCTTTCAGCACCACAGATCCATGTTTTCGAAAAACCCTACTCTAAACAGGTTCTCTTTGTATGGGAAAATACAAATACTAATTATTACCTTGAGAAGTACAATTTGCAAGCCTGAACAAATAGGCCAATTCAGAATTACACAAACTAGAAGTTAATGGAAATCCTCTCACTGACTTCACAGGATTTCGCACATGCCACTGATGTACACGTAAGTATTCTCCCACTCAGTTCCAATGCACGGATGATATTCACAGTATTCTTTAGGCACTCAAGTTTAGCAAAAGGCCCTTCCAGAAAGTAGAAGTTCCCTGCTAAGTATGTAAGTATTTTAGAAGTGCGTTTTCAATTATTTTGATTAAACCATACACTTTTGCATTGTATGCTAAACCACTAGCACTTTGCTTGACCACCCAAATGCTCAATATGGAGCAACTGTTATCTGGAATACAACTGAATACAAAAGAGAATTAATTTTCCATTCATCCAGTTTATCCCTCTGCTGTGGGAAGCTGAACATCTTCCTCCAAGACACAGGAACAAACAAGTATCAACATATTACCAATGACACTGGCTTTAGTCTCATCTGCAATGAGACTGAACTATGAACTAGGAACTGGACAGAGATGGTCAAATGCTGTACACTGAACTTTGCCACCAAAAAAAATCCCAAACAAATAAGAGTAGTAATTCAGTTTCTTGAAATTCAATTAAGTTTCCTATGGATTCTTCTAATAAGCAGTTACAGTTATGCAAAAAAAAAATGCCTTTAGCAACTCGTTTGTTAAACAGTCAGTTCCTTCAGAAGAGAGAACAGGAGTCATTACCAACACAAGCAAAAACAGGGTAAAACAATGTTCTTTGCAGATGCCTGCCAGGGGACTCACACTTGGTTACACCAGGCTGAAGTTAGCTGTGGCACCCTTGTCTCTGTTTCACAGTAACTAAGGGAGCAGCTTCTACCATTTGAGATGGTTCTATTTCCTGAGAACCAAATGCAAGCCTTCTGTAAGGCTGATTTTGGACCTACAGAACCAAGTTCTCCAGCATACATGCTTTTTTCAGGTTGTATCATTCAGAAAGTCACCCTTTGCTCTCTCACTAGACAAATAAAAGTGAAAAATGAGATGCAAAGCAAAACAGTACCCTAACATCAATCTGAAGTTAACCACTCCGAGATGCAGGACTGCTTTGGTGATACTGGCATGTAAACACAGTTAAACAACCACCCAAAAGAACTGGAATATGTTTCATGTTGTTCTAGTTTTACTTGACACTTACATGAAATATTCAATGTTTAAAAGAAATTATGACTAGAAGTATGGGAAAAAAGATTTTTTTTGCTAAAGGACAACAATATGGGGATTTTATTTGGGTCAGTAAATAAAAATGTGCTTTAAGACTTTACAGGAAAAGTGGCATGCAAAATCATTTCTTTCCAATACTTTCAGCAGCCAGGTCAATTAGTTTCCAAAATCTTCAGCTATACCAGTCCAGCCCCTGCAGCATAACGTGAGTTTAAAATGAGCTTTACCAACTTACTAGCAATTCCACCATGTGCACTAGTGACTCCAGCTGGCACAACTGACTCTGCTCACACCATTACAGCTTTCTTCCATGAACTTAAATCTTGAGCCAAGACTAAACATTTGCTTGCTTTCTGCTTCACGACTGCAGTCATTCATTGTGACTGGAGTATCTTTCTAACACTAATAAACAAGTACTTCTCAGCAACGTCAAAGCAAAATTTCACCCAACAAAGCAAACAGCCTATTTACTAGATTTTGTACTGCTACTCATTGACTTTGTTGGCACCTGTTCTAATTTGAGGCTTCAAAATTGAGGTTTTGAATGAAATTTTTTATCACCTTATATTTGTGTTGCCTGGACACTGAAGGAAATGAAGTAAGACAGGCAAGTCAAACTAGTAATATACTTCAGGTAAAATGTACTTAAAATGTATTCAAATCTTACTGAACTCATGGAACTGAAGTAATCTATGGAAGTAAAACACAAACCGTATTAATTAGGCTGTATCTAAGGCTTTCTATGCTGCTGACTCATTTTTAGAATTATTTCACTTCAATCTCTGTGAAATGGATGTCTTTTAATTCAGGGCCTCATTTATTTTCTGAAAATATCATTAAAAACTTTAACATGTAAATGAGAAAGACAGGCTCCAAGTATCAAATCAAAACACTAAAAAAATCCGTATGGAATGACACAAGGGCTTTACCTCTGCTACATTGTGCTTTGAAAGACCACCTATTGCTGAGTGCTAGAGAGAGGCATATAGTGGAATGCATAATACATTATCAGAACCATGTAGCTAAGTAGGAAAGGCTCTTTTAACAACATGCACATTAAATAGTGCATCTACTGTATTAATCTAGTTTTAGACTCTTTCAACTCTGTTAAGATTAAACAGCAGTTACACAGACCTACAACTCCTTCAGTGAATACACTTGTATCATAAACCTTAACAGACATAACTTTAAACATCCAAATTGCAAAATATAATGAGACACAATGGTCCAGAGCGAAAAGAACATAAAAGGCACTCACTTACCTCTCCTTACAGTGAACCACAAGCCCTGCTACTCCTCCCTCATACAAAAGGAACTGACCATAGTTCTGCTGTACATGAAAAACATTCTGTTCCACAGAAAAACATTCTTACATGTAATGTGTGGTTTAACTTCACCACTGTACATCCACCAGGAAGAAGAGGGGGAGTGATGAGAGGAGATAGTACAAGACACAGAATTCTTTGCCAGACCTCCTAGCAAACAGCTGCTTATAGGGAGGACAGGGACGATATGGCAAAGAAATTGAGAACAGATGTAAGGAGAGGGGAGAAAAGAGGGTACCCATAAAATGGACACATAAGTTAATACTAGAATAATGCTTACAGAGAATTTTCTGTTATGTAGAGTTCATTGAGTAAAACACTGAAAAATACAAGGTAGAGGAAGAAATAGGGAACTACATATGTAGAATAACAAGTATTATGCAATCTGACTATGAGCACTACCAACAACGAGAGCAGACAAAAAGTCTCGATTAAAAGATGTTTAAATCTGATTGCACTATCAAGCTTTAATCTTTACTGTTCACCCACCAGATGGTGCCCTTGCAGCATCCATGAGCAAGCTAAGCCCATCTCTGCCTCTGTCTACCAACACAGACAGGTCACTCCATGTGTTCTCTTACCTGGTTCTGAAGGGACAGTTTAGCTGTATCACTGACACTTGAACTGTTCTTAAAAGAGGAGACATTTCAGATAATTCTTGGCATACAGATTTTTCAAAATCTCATTAGAAGTCTGACTAATTTTAGTAGCAGCATGATCTACAGGCCATACCTACCCCTATGGCAGCTGGTATCCGCTGCGGTATATGGATCTATGAGCAGGAGAATGACAGTTTGGCATCAATTAGGATGAGCACACCAACTCTTAGAAAACACTGGAGATTTATTTTGTTGCCTGAAACATGGTTTCTAACCTGGAAATACTTCATCTCTGCAGAGCTGTGTATTTCTCCCACAGTGATGGAGAAAGCTTTGCAGCTGTTCAGGTTAATGTGCTCCTGTTTCTCTGCTGAATTTAAACTCAAGGATACACAGCATTCTTCAAAGCTTCATTGGCACAGGGAAGTAAAATGTGTATTCAGTGTTAATCTCCTAGTCTATTACTACGGTCTTTCATAATCTACATATATTTTACAGAATTCTTTAGTAAGAAATGCTGTCAGAGCAAATGATGCATCAAATTCAAACAGGCCATCAAGATTGCTAATGGATTTTAATAGCAGCTATTACAGCATAATGGTATTTTCCCAACAGCTGTTTGTTTATAAAATTTTCAGTTTACAAGACCTTTATGTCCAATCCCAGGAGACATCCCTCAATTCATTTATAATCATTTGGTTCAACCTACATGTAAATGCTGTCTTATTTGCACTGAGTGTGATTGTGTATGTGTAGAAGACTTGAGCAACTACCATAGCAATGAAAACGCTGGGGAACTTTACAAACTAAACTAATTAGTGTGTATCTTTTGACTTTCACAGCAAATTAAGTGTTTTACGTGTTTCTTTCTTCCCACTCTTGAACAGCTCATTGCAACTAAGGAAGAGCTGCCTGAATTACAGCCTATTTTATGCTCCAAACTGGCACATGATTATTTGTTTAGTTCCATGTAGCTACAGCTGTTAAAGATTTCAGAACATAGCACATAACAGGGCATAACTGGAGCAACTGTCCAGCAGACAATGGCTCAATGTGGCCTGCAGAAGTGGTGCAGGAGCATTAGAGGAAAAACATATTGACAGGCTTACAAAGTTTGATCTGATCCAGAAAACCTAGCAGACACAAAACCCAAAAAGGCATGACTAAGATTTTTTCCCAGGTTTGTGATGGTTTGTTTGGGGTTTGGTTTGGTTTGTCGTTTCGGGGTGCTTGCTGGTTGATTGGTTGGGGTTTTTGTAGTGTATGAGCAAGTATTTTTCGATATCTATTAGCTATGAAACCAGGAAGAAAATGGTAAACTAGGACCCTGCATGTTTTTTCCACTGAGTGATACTCAGAGCAGAACTGTATGAAATGAGTGGGATTTTTAAAAATTATTCAGAAGATAACTAGTAATGGGAGCTAACTGTGAACTGAGGAGAGAAAGAGAAATTGCTAACTTTATTGAATGAGATTTTTAGATGTTGCACACTTGGAGATGGCTGTTTGTCCAGCCATCTGATTCTCAATTTTCCTGATTCTCAAGATGCCCATGTAATATAAATTTCTGAGTAACAGTTAATGCTGAATAAATGCCGAATAAATGCCTTTTAGTATTTGTACTAATGGGTAAGTTTTTTCTAGAAACATCTAGACCTAAATAAATTTGCTTCCATGTTGTTAGCAAATACCCTACTAACAACAAACACTGGAGAATTTTTGAGGATATAGGACAAGACAGAAAAACCACACACTTCACCTTAAACGATGCCCTCTTTAGACAGCAGGTGGCTCCAATTTTCCACAGAAGAAGGCTATGACTAAAACTTTCAGCCAGGACTCTCATTTCCACCGTACAGGAATAGGGGAGTTGTTATGCAGTAAGCAGGATATGGATAAACAAGCTGTTAAATGGGTGCTGTATGTGAGCAGTGTCAGGCAGCCACTTTACAAGCCGGCAGTCTTCACCCATGCAACAAGTATTCTCCGGGGTAATTAGCTTATAGTAAATGTCAATTACAGCAGGCTCTGTAAATTCAGATTCTACCTCTGTGCTTGGTAATCTTTGTAGTCTGATAGGCACTTAAACATCTCAAGCAATCAGGAAAATTACTAACAGAAGAATCTTTATATTTTTTACAGAATGCCTTGACATTTATGGTGCTTTATATGAAGACACACCACCTTCTCCACCTAGTCATTTCAATAGCATACCATGACTTATAATTACAATGTGGTTTACTTTGATTTTTCACATCCATTCTGCACAGCAGTTATCAGCAGTAACTTTCAAGCCAGAAGAAGTGTTAAAAAGTTAACAAAAATATTTTTTTCTCCCAAGACACATGGTCTAAGGTCTCCCCTCGTCTGCCAAGAGAGTTATGGTCAGATCTATGGACATGCAGCTGATATGAGGAAAGTAATTACAAAACACAATCTAAATATGATCAACTGAAAAACAAGTACATTCTATCTCTAAATTAATACTGTAGAAGAGCTGGGCTTAACAGAAAACCACTGATGAGATTAGACTGCAAATCCCAAAAGTGGTATTTATAAACCAGCTGGTCAGAACTGTGGGGGACAACAAAAGGAGTTTTTTCAAATACACTAATGGCAATTCACAATGTAAAAATTACATTGTCCCATTACAGGATGAGGATGGTTATCTCACAAACAGGGACATGGACAAGGCAGAGATGTTTAAGCATTCTTTGCATTAAAGATGCACTGAGAGCCATGGATGGAGGTCTCAGTGCCCTGAGCTGAAGGATCATGACTGCAAGAATGATCAACTCCCAATGGATCCTGAAATTGTGAGGGATCTGTTGCTCCAGCTGGATCCCTACAAATCTGTGTGTCCTGACGGGGTGCATCCAATACTTCTCAAAGAGCTGCTGATGTCATTGCAAAGCCCCTCTCAATGATTTTTGATCAATGAGTTTTGGGAACCCAGACAGGTCCCAGTTGACAGGAAGCTGTTTTTCAAGAAGACCAAGAAGGAGGACCCTGGAAAATACAGGCCTGTCAGTCTCACTTCAGTGCCTGGTAAAGTTATGGAGAAGATTATTCTGGGGTTATTGAAAAACACCTGAAGGATAACACATTCATTGGTCACAGCCAGCATGGCTTCCTGAGAGGAAAGTCCTGCTTTATCAAACCCTATTTCCTTTTATGACAAGGTAACACCCAGTTGATCAAGGGAAGCTAGTTGATGTGATCTTTTTGCATTTCAGTAAAGCTTTCGATACTGTCTCTCACAGGATCCTTCTGGACAAGATGTCCAGCCCACAGCTGGATAAACACATCACGTGATGGGCGAGCAACTGGCTTATGGGTCAGGCACAAAGGGTTATAGTGAATGGGGTGACATCAGACTGGGGACCTGTCAGTGGTGGGGTTCCACAGGGCTCCATCCTTGGCCCTGTGCTCCATCCTTGGCCCTGTGCTCTTCAACATCTTCATAAATTACTTGGATGCAGGACTGGAAGGAATATTCAGCAAGTTCCCAGACAACAGAAAACTGGGAGGAGCTGCTGACTCCTTCAAAAGGCAGAGAGGCCCTGCAGAGAAACCTTGACAAATCAGGGGTCTGGGCAGTCACCAACCATGTGACGTTCGACAAGGGAAAGTGCTGGAATCTCCACCAGGGATGGGACAACCCTGGATGTATGGATAGACTGGGAATGAGATGCTGGAAAGCAGTGCCATCGAAAGGAACCTGGGGATCCTGGTCAGTGACAAATTGAATGTGAGTCAGCAGTGCCCTGGCAGCCAGGAGGGCCAACCCTGGGAGGCATCAGGCACAGCATCACCAGCCTGGCAAGGGAGGGGATTGTCCCACTCTGCTCTGCACTGGGGCAGCCTCACCTCGAGTGCTGGGGGCAGTTTTGGGTGCCACAATACTTAGAAGGATATAAAGCTATTGGAGAGCATCCAAAGGAGGGTAACAAGGATGCTGAAAGGCCTTGAGGGGAAGCCGTATGAGGAGTGGCTGAGGTCCCTTGGTCTGTCCAGCCTGGAGGAGACAGAGGGAAGACCTCACTGAAGGCTACAACTTCCTCATGAGGGGAAGAGGAGGGGCAGGCACTGATCTCTTCTCTGTGCTGTCTAGTGACAAAACCCAAGGGAATGGTCTGAAGTTGTGTCAGCTGGAAAGTTTATATTGGATATTAGGAAAAGATTCTTCACCCAGACAGTGGTTGGGCACTGGAACAGCTCCTGAGGGAAGTGGTCACAGCACCAGCCTGACAGAGTTCAAAAAGTGTTTGGACAGTGCTCTTGGGCACATGGTGTGACTCTTGGAGATGTCCTGTGCAGGGCCAGGAGTTGGACTCAATGATCTTTGTGGGTACCTTCCAACTCAGCATATTCTGTGATTCTGTGATAAAAAATAGACAAATCACCTAAAGCCTGACTCTGATTACTCATAACTCACTAGCATCATACTGGAAAGAGACTATTTTTTGATGCGAGAGTTACTTGTGGAGAACAAGCAGTGATACTTTGGAGAGGTCTGTGCAGAAAGACATAAGGCAAAAATACTGATTCAAAATGGAATTTTGGCCATTTGTATGTGGACCCTCCTACGTAACACGATGACCACATGCCTATGAATATGACACTGAATATATTTGACTGGTTTTCACCAAGAAATACACAAATACATGG
The DNA here is from genome assembly GCF_041296385.1 of Aphelocoma coerulescens. Lineage (NCBI taxonomy): Eukaryota > Metazoa > Chordata > Aves > Passeriformes > Corvidae > Aphelocoma > Aphelocoma coerulescens. The sequence goes on from NW_027184085.1 coordinate 34,873,927, forward strand.
AAGAAATTCCTGCTCGTTCTAAAACTCTGAGAAATTGGATTGATTGAAATTGGATTTGAGCTTCAAGAACTTCCCCTATGTCACAGCATTATTTAATTTTACTGGATGCCATGAAAATGAACATTGTCTTAACTGGTTTGAAAAGTGCACAGTGTATTTGCAGGTACCTTCATCTTAGTATGCCATGAGCTTCCCAATACCTTAATTTTACTTTGTCTCATCTATGATTTTTCCAGATTTTTTCAAGCACTTTGCAATAAATGAGACATATTCTGAGATATCATCACAAGTGGTCTCTGCATTAGCAAGTTATCAAAGATTATAGAGTCTTCTGGCCCACTTCTCTTGGTTGTCATGACAGTGACTGGTGAATTTTCCACATTTAGGCAAAAGGAAATGTCAAGTGCAGCTAAAATATGACAAAGAAAACTTAAGAAATCTCAAATAAGGGTATGATGGGAGATGAAAGACCAGCCCTCTCCATGAAGCTTCCTTTCAAAATTCTAATAGCTTTTCAAAGTGAGAAACTAAAAGCACAGTAACTAAAGAAAACACCTAAAGTTAGTAAAGGCAACGCTCAGACTTGATGTCTTAACTTTTGTTTACTGATAGAGCTGCTTGTGTAAATAAATTTGTTAAAGAAATCTAATATATACGTATTTTTTACTGTATGTGCACTGAATATTTTAAATATACTGTATATAACCTGTATATATATTAAATAGTTCCGATTTCAAAAGTGTCCATATGCATATATATTTTTTTCAAAATAGTATATTTGTACATAAACAGAGACACACACTGCTGCTTAGGCATTTCAATTCAAGTTGATCCAGAAGTGCCAGTAAGTAAGTATTCAAGAAATTAAGACTTTAAAAACACTGTAATTCAGAACACTGTTTATTCATATAATAAACTGTGGGTCAGCAAGTTCATTTAGATTAGAGATGTTACAATGAAATATTCTAAATGAAAGATAAGCAACAGAACACTAACTCTTTTGTGGCAATTTTTAATTTTAAAAACCTGGGTAAAGGAAAATCTATTATATATTTTAGAGTTTATTGCCTCAAACTCACCTAACTGATAGGACTGTTACAGAAAAGCACAGCAGCAGCCACATAAGTAAACATGTAGACAGTCAAAGAAATCAAAGCTAGGTAATTAGATATAAATACACCTTGTGAGCTATTAAATACCTTCTTCATTTCCTCACAAATTTATAATAAATTAGTAGCTACACACTCAGTTCTGGCAGAGCTGTGCTAAACACAGTATGTGCATTTGTCTTTATAAAAAGTACTCTGGTTGATGTGCTTCACTAAGTGTTACGTTCACACAATTTTGGTTTTAAGGTACAGCCGTGCTCTGACACAACCATGGCGGAAACCAAGTAGTGCCTGCAACAGAAACTGTTTCGCAACCTATTTTTGGAACATATAATACTCAGCCATCTCAATTATTTCAAGAAGTTAGAAGACTTTTTCTTTTTTAGTTTAAACTGCAATTTGGAAGAACTCTGAGTACTTAATTCTTGCCACTGTTATATGCTTTCCATATGATCTCAAATATATCCTGCATTCTCCAGCCTGTGTACCATGCTGACCTAAGGAAATGTCAGTTGAATAAGAAAACTAAGAGATTCTAAAGAAAAACTGAAGTTATAAAGTATCTGACAGATGACTACTCAAAAGAAATTTTCAGCTCTTCAATATGTATAATACATCAGCTTACTCTCTGAATAGTTTTCTGTACAAAAAATCAAGGGAAGGGAGGGGGAGCCAATTCTCTTCAGAGTTTTCCTTGCATGTTCCTTGTACTTTCACCGTTGTACAGAACAGTATCCAAATATATCATACTATATACATATAGGAATGCTATCTCTTCCATATAGAATACATAATATTAACTTATTCTTCTGTACAGTGCATTATATTTCCTTGTACTACTGAACAAATACTGCATTTCTTGTTGACACTGATGAATGAAGTAAGAATTATGTGGATCAGATACTCATAGACGAGAAGATTGAGAGAATACTGATTATTTTTTTCTCAATTCATAAATCATTATGTGATCTGTCAAGATTCATAATGATCCATAAGAATAACATTTCAAAGAACTAGCATGAAAATTGCGTATTACGTGATACTCCTCCAGAGTTTATATATCATTCATATATATCTACTCAAATGTTTTGCCTCAATAGTAAAGAATTTGTCTGTTCCACAGCGGGAAATATATGTAAAATAAAATATAACACAAAATTTTTAACAATGCCAAACAGATGCAAAACTGGAGCAGAAACATAAAGCATTACTTCGTAGGGCCATGATAAACTGGTAGCCTTTAAAAGGAACAAACAACCTCAACATCTTTTAACACACACCAAGTATGTCCTGTCTCCACCGACAAGAAAGCTAGTGCATATTTCTGTGTCTTGGATGTCTGCTACATCCTCCTCAGTTATTTCTACTGATCAAACTAAGCACTATTTATTTAATTATTAGAAACTGCTCCTACACTGTTCATAGAATTGTCTAATGAATGGGAGGTAATCTACCTCTGTTTGCATCAAGCAAATAAATTTAGCTATTTAATTTTGTGGTAGTAAGCAGTATTTTTAGAGGGACACAAGGACACAGGTAACTGTAATAAACCTGATAACACTCAATCCTCATCTTCATGGATCTTATAAATGCTGAGTAAAAATTTTTTGCAATAATCTTTCAAACAAGTCTTTATCCTGTGTTCTCACCAAAAAACTGCCCTCTTTTATGTAGCAATGGAATTTATAACAGCAAATAACTGGCTGTCTACTTTCTAGGTCAGATTCTGATTTCAACTGTATCTCAGAAGAAGAGAAAAAATGGCTTCAAATGACTTAATATAAGCCACTGGAGACAATTTACATTGTAGAAATTCCAACACCAATGCAGGGAAGAGATACCAAACTATCTAATCAAACATCTTTTCAGACAGAATGAGTTTCGATGTCTTTCATGTTCCTATGGTTTTTAATCTATATTATTTGGAGAACTGTTAGTATTGATTTACTTCACATACATTAATGGAGGAAATGTTTCTAGAGCAAGATATTTCACCAGAGAATGCAAAACAATGTCTAGAATCCTAATAAATACTGTTATGTCTGAAATGAGTTATCTCAGTAGTGACTTGGGCTCAGATTTATTGTACAGTTCATCAACTTCTCAGCATGCTGGATAATGAATGTTTCATTTACATTGCTAATTGCCAAGCCATGGTTCCTTCAACCTTTAACCCTTACGCTTTATCACATTATCACCATATGTCAATATAATTGCATTCAACATTCCAAACTACTAACTTTTTCATGAGGTCAAGAGATTCTCTTTTTTAAAGCTTTACCAGTGGGATATCTTTAAAACTACCAAGAAAACCAGTAGTATATAGACAGTGAGCAGCTAAGGCAATTTTTTCTTCAGGAAAACTGCTTCCATCTAACCCAAAATAAGTTCTTTTCTGTTAAAATCATCATTTGCCCATTGTAACTAAATCACTTACAGTTCTGTGAAGAGTTTCACCTTTACTATCTGTAATTACAAAACACTATTAACTAAGTCCTAATACGAAATATCTTCTGTATCTGCGTGCTCTTTAATCTGTGGAATTATGCAATTATTTTCACATCTTAATTTTCACCCTGCTTTGTCCCAAAAATTAAAGTTTTTTACTGCAGGTACCATCCAAGATGTTGTCTTAGGCTACATCTCTGTTACAAAAGCATTGCCACTCATTGCTTACATTTATACTTTCCCTCAACGAAAACTGGACTGTATCTCACCTCCACAATATGTTAACTCACTCTGCACCTGAAAATCCCTTCCTTTCTGTCGACTTTCACCATGAATACTTCTTTCATTCCTGAATGCACTGTCAAATGCAAAGTTCAAGCCAAATCATACCCAGAATAAGCTGTTCTGGAAAATGACTTTACTACTGAGTGTAAGTGAATCAGTTTTACTGCTTGTATATGGTCAAACTTAAGAGAGAAATGTACTCCTGGTTGGTAACAGTTACATCAGCAGAGACTCTGGACCTTCTCCATTTCTTTGGGCCAAGAAACTTTGGCAAGATACCTTCTTAGAGCAATTCTGAAATACAGAAAGTTAGAAATTTATTTCTCAGTATTTGAGTCAGAAATCTAGATGTATTCTCAGAGACAGAAGAAAACTACATTAGAATAAAGAAAATGGGTAATGAAGACAAAAGAGAGTGAGCCTAATTAATCTTCCATGTAGCAAGACTTTCACATTACACGGCAGGTAGACATATCTGGTGTGTATATATATATACACACACAGAGACATAAATGGACGGCACACTTTTATATGGCATGCAGTGCCACAGATCAGCAGCCCCATCTCTAAGAAAAATACTATGGCACAATCTTGAAACCCGCAAGTTGGTGGAAGCTTCAAGCTGGTTTATATCACACTTACACTGTTTTATGGCTTTATGTTCTGTACCATAGCAGCTCACTCCCCTCTTCCGCCATAATTTCATCTCTCTTCTTTGACTCTTGGAATGTCCCTTCTGGCCAAACACCAAATCCCTGAAGGCTCCTTTCTATCAGTTGCTTCTCTTGCCGAATTCTACCACAGAAACCTTGCTTGACTCTACACAAAGAGCACGACAAAATAATAACCGCACTTGAAAATTTTAAAGTATAATAGAGTTGCAGGCATGAACACTCAGTATATCTTGAGGTTCATATACCACTCCCTCTCAACTTGCAACTATAAAAAAGTAAGTTTTAGCACATACTGTTGTTAGCATGACCCTCTTCCCTAACTGCAGATGATCCCTTTTCAAATCATCTGCACTATCCGCCCAGTAAACATCCATTTATTAGTGCTAAACTGATCGTCTTCTGGGATGTCACAGGAAAGAACTGCTTCTCCTCCCTGCTAGCTTGGACAAGACATAATCGTCTGATTTACCTATACATAAAACATGAGAGAAGTCTGGAACCAGAACCATAAACCCCCTTTGAACTAGATTAAGACCAGAAATGTATGTTTTCTTCGAAGTGTTTCAATCCATTAAATATATATATAAAAACATTTTATAAAATCAAATTCCATGTTACCACTGAGAAATGAATATTCCCTCATGCACACCAGCTGAGACAGAATATAAGTATTTCACTCAAAAGAACTCCTAAATATGAGGAACTTTTAGCAGTATATGCCAAACAATGTGTTCCTAGGGGATTCAAGCATGTGGTTATTCATTTCCAGCTGCTTCTGTGGAGTCAAACTTTGTTTTTATGTTAACAGGTAACATTATTATCACATTTTGTGAAGGATAGTGACATCAAGCACAGGTACATCACTGATGGTGCAGAGGGCCATTTGAAAATATGCTTGTTTTCTTAGTCTTTAATGTGGATTTAAAAAAATACAGCCAAATTCTATATACGTAACTTTAAATGTGTTCAGAATGTGAATTCATGATGACTGAGTGTACAATACACGAAGGATCACTCATCACTTAATTTACTTTAACCTCCCAACTACTTCCAGTTGACACAAGAAACTGTAAATTTACATTTTTCTAAAATGGTTTAAGGCATAAAATCCAGAGTCCTAAATAGTCACCAGTGGCCCCTGACTTCAGCTGATACTTGTAGAAACTTAAATGTGTAAATAGTGAAATTACTACTTTCAGGGCTCTGTTCACCTGGGCATCTTGAAAACCTTACTTTGAGTTTTACAGTTACACTGCTAGTTATCCAAAGTCCACAGTAAGAGAGGCTGAGGCTTGGCTTCTGCGTAAATATTGGTTTATACTACAAAACAAAATTCCATTACCTCAGAGGATCTGTGTAAGTGTAACTGACTGGAACACTGTAAACAATTAAGCTAATTATATACATGATATACACGAAGGAAGAATTCATAGTAGATGACAAAACAACCAATACTTTCTATTTATTCAGCTATAAGTATTCACAGATTAGTTTGTGGAGAAGACCAACGACTCAGCACAGTAGAGCAGTACAAAACAACCAGTAACAAACAGGAAAAACAAAACTGGTCATTCCAATTAACCCCTATGCATTAGAATGAACAAGGGGAAATCAAACATAACTGCACATATTAATATACAAGGCAAACATGCAACCTGGATCACACTGGCAACCTGTGGTGACCATGCTAAGACAAACATTTAGCAGGATCCAATGAAAGAGTTTTGCATTTATTTGAACTAAATACCTCCAGATGCAATAAACTGAATATTTTCTCAGGAAGACCTGGAAAAAATGTTGCCTAAAGGAAATTGTATCATGATTGTTCAATGTAGGACTAACGCACTTCTAAATCAGAATCATGAACAGTTCTGAATTACCATAGAATCAAGAATGGCCTGAGTTGGAAGGGACCTTGTTCAATGTAGGACTAATGCACTTCTTCTAAATCAGAATCATGAACAGTTCTGAATTACCACAGAATCAAGAATGGCCAGGGTTGGAACGGACCTTAAAGATCATCTCCTTCCAACCCACTTGCCGTGGGCAGGACCACATTTCACTAGACCAGGTTGCTCAGAGTCCCATCCAACCTGGCCTTGAACACTTCCACGGATGGGGCATCCACAACGTCTCTGGGCAACCTGTTCCAGTGCCTCATCACCTTCACAGGGAAGAATTTCTTTTTAGTATCTAACCTAAATCTACTCTCTTGTAGCTCGAAGCCATCTCCCCTTGTCCTGTCACTACATGCTCTTGTAACGAGTCTCTCTCCATCCTTCTTGTAGGCTCTCTCCAGGTACTGGAAAGTTGCAATTAGATCACCCGAAAGCTTTCTCTTCCCCATGATGAATAATCCCAATTCTCTCAGCCTCTCCTCACCGGAGAGGTGCTTCACCCCTCTGATCAATTTGGTGGCCTCCTCTGGACTCTCTCCAACAGGTCCATGTCCCCCTGTGCTGGGGACCCCAGAGCTGGATGCAGCACTGCAGGTGGGGTCTCACCAGAGCAGAGCAGAGGGGCAGAATCCCCTCCCTGGCCCTGCTGCCCGCACTGGTTTGGATGCAGCCCAGGACACATTTGGCTTTCTGAGCTGTGAGTGGACATGGCTGGGTCATGTCCAGCCTCTCCTCCACCAGCACCCCCAACTCCTTCTCAGCTGAATCCATATCTGGAATGGGAATGTGCAGGTTTCTTGCTGGAACAGACAGCATCCAGGCAGAAAGGAGTGTATATGCATCACCAAGGTCTAATGTACAACCGTAAGAGAAAGGGCACGATGCAAACCATTGGTTTTTTTAAGGCATTTTCTTTTGTAGCTATTTCATGTTTGCAATTTCAACATGAAGTGCATAATGATAGCCATTTCTGTTATTCAGAACAATGCATCTGTTTATGCGATGGAGTTTTTTTTGCTCAGATATGCCTGCTCCTAAACGTAAACCAGATGTTTCTGGGGTATTTTTAAATATTGCAATGCAGACCCACCCGTGGAAAAAACTCTTTCTTTGGGCTGGAAGCACTGATTAAAGAGTGACTACTCTTTACAGACAACTTGGGTTGCTGATATACACAAGGACTAGGGTTGACCAAGCTCTGAGTTCTTGAAGGACAGTAATGGCAGCAAAGACCCCAGGGAAAAAGAAAGCCCACAGAGAGAAAGAAAGCATACACAATAGTAAGAGAAAGCCCCAAGAGCTCATTGGAGATGGGAGGTTTTCAAAATATTGATGCTATCGATTTCCATGGCTGTGGTTGAGAAAATACCGTACCATTATTTATTTTTTGATTTATTTTATACCTCCTTCTGTGCCTGATCCAAATCCTAGCAGTGGCCCAGAATATGAACACATTCATTTAGTTGGTGATCCTCTTGCAGAAGCCCTGGGAAAAGCTAAAGCACCCCATCCCACAAAGTGATGCTTTCCACCAACTGCCCTTCATGGAGAAAGCACAGCCCTGGGGCAGCTGGCAGCATGCCAGACCAGAGCAAGGAAGGTGTCATTTACACACTGCCATGCAAGCTCCAGCAAATCAGTCTCATGGCAAGAAAATCGCAGCATTTCAGTCTGAAATGCAGAGTGAAAATACACACATACTCAACTAAGTGCCACAACTATATGGGATGAACCTGAATAAGCTGATTTGAGTTTAAAAAAAAAAGTGGAGTGAAGGAAGAATATTAATATTTTCATTGCCTTTTTTTTTTCCCTGTTCACTCACTGTGTGTTTACCATAAATTAGACCTGCTGAGAGTGTAATGCTGAGCAACCCATATGGCAAATACTCAACTGAGAGATTTGAAAGGAAAATCACTTTTTTATTTCTGAATTATCTCTAGCCCCTTTATTTAGAAAGTCTTCTTTAATAGCAAATGCTGAGAAGCAACCCAGCTAACACTGTTTATACAAGAAAAGATAAGGTGACAAAAATTTTAGACCAAAACAACGTATTTTCAGAAGAATACGATTAAATATGTCATGAAAGAGGACAAAAAAATTACACTTAAACCAGAGTTAGGATTTTTGGTTCTAAAACACAATTACAGAGGTTCTTGGTTGTAAAGTTGCCATTTATTGTTCAAACTCATCCTCAAGTCCTTCTTCCAATGTAACAATCTACAGCTAGTCTAAGTCCATGGTGCTCTACCAACTGAAGAGCTGACCTAACAGTTCCCACTTCAGGTACAAAATTAATTTATTCCAACTTTTTTCCTTACTAGACTTACTGTGACAAATACTGACAATGAAACAAGCATACACAGAGGTCTGTCCTCCATTAAATCTAAGAAACAATCAAGTCCTGCATGTGGAATCCAGGCACAGATTGCTGACCATATCTCTCTGGCAATCTTGCAGTGGGAAAAATAAAGAAGAATGGACTGAAGGTGATTCCTTGTGGACCATGCTTACTCTTACCTTTCTTTTTCTCTAAGTCTAGGTCTTCGCTCCCCATCCCCCTGCCCCCCACCCTTGTAAGGATGGAGAGAGAATCAAGTTTTATAAAATTTCTCTGAAAATGTGACTAAGGCAACAACAGCAGTAAGACCAGAAGGATAAAATGCCACCAAGTTACAATATATCTAGCAGTGGCATCCCTCCTCTTGTAGAAAGTGGCAGAACCTGCAACAAATACCAACTGATCCATTTTGTTTGTAAAGGTAGCATCCAGGGAAGGAGAGATTTTTTTTCCAAGGGCTTTAGTTGTTCACACAAAGGAGGAAGAAAAAACATCTCACAATGAAAATAGATAGTTTTTCAGGTCCTCTGTTTCATTTCACCACCAACTCTATAAACGTTTGACCTGAGCCACAGAATCAAGCAGCCCCTATTCAGACATTTTCATTTTTTCTCACAGAACTGAGAGACATCCTCCCAAAGTGTGAAAGGGTTGTATACATGCCTCAATTCCCCACTAATGAAAAAAAATATGATTTTTCTTATTTGGGGAAGATAAAATAAGCAGCTGCCACTGTTTTGCTCTGGCATAAATTTTGTGGCCTCAATATGTTTTTCCTCACCTAAGTGAGCCTAGGTATTGTGTTTATATTCTGTTCAAAAGTAAGAATTCTGGAAGGCAGACACACAACAGGCATACGAAATTCTGACACATTGAGAGCTACATGATCACAGCTGAAGAAAGTGCCCTATTCTACTTGCGTTTTGCCTTTTTTTTTTTTTAATCTAAACAGTAATGAAAACTCTAGGCTTTGTACGAAATCACAAAAATTATGTTAACATGAGAAATGAAAATCTCTCCATACCTAAGTTTTCAGTAACAGGATTATTTTTTTATTAACCACAAATAAGGAGAGTTACAAAACTCGAAATACTGAGATTTACTTCTGACAAAGTAATTTTTAAAAAATGCAGTCAGGAAAAAAACAAATGTAGACCTTGAACACTTTCTACTCCTTTTCTTTTTGTAATTAAGAAATTCAATCTGTCCTTAGTAACTTTGGTTAAAGACATTGTTTCATTTCAGAAGTGCAGCAATTTCAGGACTAAAAATTATATATTCATGCACAGAATTTCTTATGGAGAAAATAATAAAGGTGTTTATTTATGAATAAATTTTTGTTTATGAAAGCAATGCAAGACAACCCTGAAGGAATTATCATTTAATACTTTATCAAGTCTATACGGAAAAAGAAAAAATGGTAAAAAAGTAAGATGTTGCAGTACTCACAGTACACACAGGAGTTCTGAATATTGGTTTTTCTGGCTCGGGTTAGACTTAATATGTATTTCTGGCATGCAGGTTAGACTTAACATGTATTCATTTAAGTACACAAAATCCAATCAAGCAATTTAGCTATGGAGTTGCATAGGATATTGTATTTTTGGTGAATACCATTCATTCAGCAGCTTTATGATGAAAACTGTATTTCATTAGAGACATATAGAAGCTGTGAATAATTCTGAAAACAGAAGTGGTGACCTTTCTGAGAAAATTTTATCTGTCTCCTAGAAAAAGAGAAAGGAAAATTGCAGTCTTTGTTAGAATTAGTGTTCTTAGCGAATCTGAATTTGAAAACTCAAATAAGGGCTGAAGGCTTTCAACTTGAATTTCAATTTTGTAATTTTTTTTAATCCCTGTATTGTAAATCAAATATATTAAAATGTATATAAAATCAAATAAAACCCGAAGTTTCTGGTCAGACAAAACACTTTACTTCAAGTCCACAAGTCCTGAGAGTGTACCCAGTTACACGGAGTCAAAAAACGGATCTTTCCCATCATCATCTAAAGAGAACATATGTGCATTGTAAAAATCTTTCAGAGCGCTTGACCTGCCGAATTCAAAATTCCAAAATATTTCCACATCTTAAAATACCCAATAGCTTCAGGACTAGGCTTCTGATATGCAGTAGAAGGTATAAAATTCAGTGGTGTATGATAAAAACATAGGCTATTGTAATGTTTACAAGTGCTAAGCATTAATTTACATTAAGAGCTCAGAAGATGTTTCAGGATGTGTTTTGCCAAAGAGATGGAACAAAAGCAACATTTCAAGACATATCAAACATCATGGGTTTTCTACGTTAAAATATCACTATTCTAAATAAGTATTACAGGATTTTGAAAGTGGAGGGATTTTTAAACTTTTTAATTAAAAACACAAAAGTAGTCACCAAGGAGAATATTTGTTTAGAAATACACTCTATCGCTCTTCTCTTCCTGTTGACAAATTTGCTGGCTTCTGTAGTACAGTAACACTAACACTAGCAAACTCAAAATATCTTTTTACTCAAAGCTAGACTGATACTGTAATGTTGGATCAACAGTTCAATGTTCTAATTAATTTGTTTCCCACACAATAGCAAAGAAACAAACAAAAACTAAATAGCAGAAAATACAATTTCTCTAATATTCCTATTGTCATCCCTAACTATTACCAGTTCTTACATTCTTATGCATTATGGCCAGATCTTAAAATGTTAAACGTTCATGCTAGGTTTTACACTGAATTTGTTTTAAAAGTACATTGTATTTCATAGAAACAACTCTTTATGCTGAACGTTTCTCAAAACAGCACCTCCCGCTGTCAATGTCTATGCCCCATAAGCAGCTAAGCTGAGTGCTACTGACAAGAACTGAAAGAGTATACAAATGATAAATTAGTCAGCTTTGTAGAAGTCAGAAATACAGGCCAATAATGATACTGTAGATTATAGCATTTTACTTAGCTGAAAGACAGTGCATATTTTACAGCTGTATTTCATAAAGAAATCACCTTAATTTATTTAAACACATTTCATAAACAATACAAAAAAAAAGTCTATCTTTTTGAACAATGTACTTGTGAGCACAAGCACATTTTTACTGTAATGTAAGTAGATTGTTTATGCTCATTCCTTTAATAATTCTCATAGTTATTTTACTTTGTTTATTAACTTTTGAACCAAGACTGAACTAAATCATTAAAGGCAAAATTGTAAATGATAGCTTGGGCTGAATTAGACCAAATGTCACACTAATTATAACCGATGACATCTATGCAATTCCTTCAGATACCAAAATAAAAGTGAAATCCTAAAGACATACCACTGCACACCTGATACCACTGTCTACCTTGTGCATTTTTTAAGTGATACTGGAAGTACAAAAAATTCTGATGCTTCTGGCTCACGATCTGTTATGCCAGTACTATAGAATAAAATAATCAAATACACCTTGCAAAAACTCAAAAATTAGTACATGCTGAGTTGGGAAGGTTTTTAAATGTAACTGTCTCGGTCAGTTTTACAAGTTTACATTTTTCTCATATCTCAAGAGACCGTAGTAATACCTTGCCTAACATCCTACATGACTTCATGCAAAAGCATCTCACTGATTGGGGGAACTATAGCTCGTACCACCCCCATATCATCTTCTGAAAGGAATATGGTCTTGACAGGAAAACTATAAGCAATCCTGCTAATCACTGTAACCAAGGTCATTTTTGCTGCCTTTTGATTCCACATACTTAATTAGGAAGCACTTCTTTGAATCATAGAATAGAAGCGATCTCAAGGATGATCTAGCACAAAGTTTTTTGACAAAAGCACTCAAGACAAGCTGGTCCAGCACCCTGCCCAGATGAATCTTAAAAGTGCCTAATGTTGAGAAATACAGCACTTCGCTGGGGAGATTATTCTAATGACTGACCATTCTCATTGTGAAAAATTTTCCTCTTGTGTCTATCTAATCAGAATCTCTCCAGCAATAACTATTGTATCCAGTATCCTTCCTTTTTTCCATGTGACTCCTTGTAAAAACAGAGTCTCCATCTTTTTTGTAGCCACTCTTTAAATACTAGAACCCAGTGTTAAGGTCTCACCTAAGCCTTCTTTTCTAACACATCAGGCTTCCTAGTCCTTTGATCATCTCTGTGGCCCTTCTCCCCACCCTCTCCAGCCTGTCCAAATCTTTTTTGTATAGTGGGGACCAAAACTGACGACAGTATTCCAGGTGTGGCCTGTCAAACGCTGACAAGAATGGGACAATCTCTGCTGATGATGCCCTTGTGGATGCAGCCCCGGATCTCACTGGGTTCCTTTGCTGCAGCAGCACCCTGCTCACTCATACTGAGATTGTCGCTCACTGGGACTCCCAGGTCACTTTCCACAGAGCTGCTTCCCAGACTCGTGCTCCCAGCCCGTGGCTGCGCTCCTGGATTTGCTTTCCCAGTGTAAAACCTTATTACTTGTCCTTGTTGAACTTCATAAGGTTCTTCTTCGCCTGCTTTCCAGCCTACACACGTTTTCCTGCAGGTTGGCTCTCCCTTCCAAAGTGTCCACTCGATCCCTGAGTGATTTTAAGTGCTCTGGATGACCACTTATGAAGACATGAAACAGCACTGGGCCCAACATCAGTCCTGGGGGTCCCACTTGTGCCAGGCTGCCAGTTGGAAAAGGAGGCATTTACCCCCACTCTGGGTGCTGCCTGTGGGTCAGTTCCCCACCCCCTGCACGGGCAGCTTGTCCAGGCTGTTACACAACAGCTTCACCAGGAGGCTGTGAGAGACCACAGAGAAAGCCTTGCAGAAACACAGGTAGACAGTGTCCATGGCCTGCCCCACATCAGCCAAGCAGGTTACTTTGCTGTAGAAGGCAATCAGGTTTGTCAAGCACAATTTTCCCTTGGCGAATCCATGCTGGCTTTTCCCAAACACCTGATTCATCTGACTTGCAATTAATTCTCCCAGGAGGATTTTTTTCATAACTTTTTCAGGGCCTATAATTTCCTGGATCCTCCTTTAAGCACTTCTTGTAGATGGGGTGACATTATCCTTCTTCCAGTCTTCTGGGATGTCTCCTGATCTCCACAACTTCTCAAAGATTATGGACAGCAGCCTCACAATGACCCCAGCCAGCTCTCCAATACTCTTGAGTGGATATTGTCAGGTCCTATCAATTTGCAGGGGTCAAGTTCCTGTAATAGCCCACACAGCAACTTTTCCTTCACCGACAGTGGGTCTGTGTTTGCATCAACATGGACTTTTGTTTCCAGGGTCTGGGACCCAACTGTGATGGTAACAACAGAGGTGAAGGAAGTGTTGAGAACTTCTGCCTTTTCGGCGTTGTTGGTGACTAATTCACCTCTCCCATTTAACACTAGGCCAGTAGTTTCCTCCTGTTTCTGCTTGTTGTTTATATATTCAAAGACCCCTTTCTTGTCGTTTCTAACATCTCTTGCCACTTTCAATTCAAGCTGAGTCTTTGCTTTTCTAACAGCATCTCATGCCCTGGCAATGTTCTTGTGGTTCTCAACAGATTTTAAATTCCTTTTCCATCTCTGGTGTGCTTCTCTTTTGGTCTTGAACAGACTCAGAAGCTCACAGTTACACCAAGAGGGTCTCTTGTTCCACCTACTTCCCTTCCCTTTGAAGAGGATGAATTGGTTTTGTGCTTCCATGAGAGCAACCTCGAAACACTCCCTGCAGTCACTAGCTCCTTTATTCTCTTTGGGAGCTTCCCTTTCAACTGAGCTCTGCTCTTCTAAAATCTAAAACTTCTGCCTTAGTACTAAACTTCAGAATGCACAGCCAGACTCCAAACTTTGCACTGTGATCACTGCAGCCAAAGCCACCACTGAGTGAGATATTACAAAGCTGGTTTCCTTGGTTAGTGAGCAGCAAGTCCAGCTGTGCCTCATTCCTGGTTAACACATCTAACACTTGTAGGAGGAAGCAGTCCTCTATGCATTCCAGGAACTTGACAGATTTTGTGACCTGCTGTATTGCTCTACCAAGAATGTCTGGATAGTTGAAGTTACCTAAAAGACCAAAGATCCGTTATCTAGAGCTTGCTTAAATGACCCAAATATTGCTTCCTTGCCCTTATTGGTCTTGGTTTGGAGATCAGTCTTGGAGATGATCCTTTTAACCTTGACCCAGAGGCATTTGATAGGGCTTCCATAGTCACTGTAGTTGACTTCTATACATTCAAGGTTCTCCTTAACCTAAAGTGCAACTCCCCCTCCTCTCCTCCCCTGACTCTCTTTACAAAACAGCCTGTAGCCATCCATCATATTTCTCCAGTCATTTGAGTAGTCCTATCATGCTTCAGTTACTCCTATGATACCCTAACTTTCTGACTGGGTGTTGAGTTCCTAGTGTTTATTCTCCAGGCTGTGAACATTGGCATAAATACACTTGAGGTGGCTAGTCTTGTTCTTATCATGGGAGGCAGCTAAGGAATAGTTGTCACTGCTCTGACTGGCCTGGCTTATTTCCCAGTTGGCTGCAACAGCAACCACTTAAAACCACCACTTAAATGGTTCTCCCCACCAGATTCCTTTCATACCTTTAGAGAAAAGTCCCTACAGAGAATTCAGCTTGCCTGCTTAATCTCTCCACACCTTGGATTGTACTCATTACAACTGGGGTACTTTGGCTGACCTGAGGCATCAACTGAACAGCTATTGTCTCCAGAAGACGGCAGTCAGATGTGTAAGCACGAGTACGGTATTTACATCAATGCACGTGTGGCTGCATTACTCACTCATATGAGGTTATGACTTTACCCTCCTAATACTTCTGAAAAAGCAAATGAAAGTATGTTTAAGCTTTATGTACTATATATGTTATAAATTTTCCTAAGGCACATATCACACACTGACATTTTAAGACCTTAATTAAGGTTGATTTATTTACAAATGGTATGTTTTCAACTCTCAAAAATGATGTATTTAATGTTTTATTTTTAAACACAATTAAAAAATAATATATAAATATATACATACTGCAAATGTAATACAGATAACAAATTCATTTAAGCCCATTTATGCACATTAGTGACACACCATGTGGCAGAAAGACTAGGACTACAAGAAGACCCCGTGGCGATTTATTTTATATTAAATCCCTAATGGCCTCTTCTCATCTTTGCAAAAATATGCACAAAAGTCCAGACTATGCAGCCATTGAAATGAATGGTTATTTATTTGCTAAACGAGAACCCTATGTTTAATGTTCCTTAGACATAAGGTAGTCTGCAAAAGTCGCATTCCTACAGCTCCATACATCATTTATTTTACATACCCTAACTTCTCACAACAGGCATCAGAAAAATACTTTTGAACTGCATTGCTATTGTAAGTTGCTGCAAATTTTGTTTCCAATTCCATTACTGGAAGATTAAATGTTAACATGTTTACTTGGGTTTGCTTCTTGCTTTGTTTTTAGCATTAAAAACAAATTCATGGACCAATCTGCCATTTAAAATACGTTTATATTTACACTGAAAGAAAAAAGTTCCCCAAATACACAATATATACACATAATCATTACAGATAGACAACAGAAGTTCAAATCTTCAAAGAAACACATTGTAATCTCACATATTTGGGTGTAATGGTCTACCTAGCACTTGTTTGACATGCTTCAGCTAAGACAGAGGTTCCTGATTTGCTCTACAGAAGTATCACAAACATCACTTTTCAAAATGCAGAAACAAAATTGTCCAAATTACTAAAACAGTGGCAATTCTTACTACAAAATAGCCTTAAAATTAAACTGTACCTCCAGGATCGGACTATTTTTTCAAAGGAAGATGATAAACTGTGCACCCAAACATTTCTGTATTTCTTAAGCTACTATTGCTGGAACAGCCACTCTAAGTTCCTCTGAGAACTTTGTGGCACAAAGCCACAAAGGGGGAAGCTGTTAAAGAAAGAACTTCCTACTGGTACCATCCCCAACTCATTTGGACTGTGGAGGCTACCTAAGAACAGTCAAGCATCCCATGGCAGCATGAACTTGCAGGTCACTTTCTTGAGGAAACAACACTAGTGACAGCAGCCTCCAGTGGGGCTCTGACATGTTCTCTAGGCCTTTAGAAGTGGCATACAAGCCCTACAGAAGTGGCATACAACCTCTACAACCTAGAAACTGTCTTTATGAAGTAGGTGCATGCCATGGCCAGAGGCATGAACCTCAACAGACCAGTCAGCCTTCAGAACATACACACTCCCTTGTCTTTCACAGTCAGTAGCAGACAATCATAGATGTTATCTTCAACTGACTGGACTGCTTCTTCATGTGGTAATTTATTTTCTATATTCGCAAGTTCTGTGAGCAGTTAGAATAAATTTTCATGAACCAACACATAAAAGACTTAGTCCAACAAGCATATTCTTAATCTATGCTATAATGAGCCATTTCAACTAAACTGAACACTCATGAAACATGGATTGTTCTCCCAGTGCACCACACTTAAAAAGGCAGAGAACAGAGTTCACTTTACAACAGAAGTATTCCTCTCTCAGGAAAAAAAATCACTTTCCCAGAAAGTCACATTGAGAAGACATTCTCATTTCCAAGAGAATTCCAGCAGAGAAGCAGCAAAAGATACTCTCAGGGTATAACATAATGTAACAGAAATTAACTGTAACACATGCATTGAATTTTGCTACAATATCCTACGTGTAATCATTATTATGACCTGGGGAAACTTTCTGGCAAAGGCAACAAAAATAACTGTGATCTGGGCAGTGTCACTTTTATTTTGTCATTCTCTTCAAAAATAAAGTGGTTATGCATGTGAAATCCAAGCAGCATACACTCTGCCAGTCACTGGTGACATAGGTCTGATTTCATCGTACAGCTTTAATGCCACCTAAATCCATGAAGGCCAGAAATGCGTATGCAAAGCTGCACATAGACTCTTAGAGAAACCTAAACACATCCGCACAAAATGACTATCCTGTAGAAAGCATTTCAGTGGCAGATACTTTTGCATATTTGTTGATTAAGAAAAAAAAGTGACCTTGTGATACTTCTGAAGAAGCAAAAACACAAACACACTAGAGATTCAACACCTGTTGCCAAGCCTGTTCTTCACGTTTCCTTAATATTTAATCAGGTAATGTCTGTGGAGCACTTTGAGGATGAATAACAAATTACCATTATTATTGCTGAGAAAATAATGAATTCATTAAAGTTTGTGTATTCTGAGTTCATAACAGAATTCTAAACTGAATAGACAGGTCTGGACAGTTTTGTCAGTAATTTCCTTATATGTATTGTGCTTCTGATACTGGGTGAAGCAACTACGTGTGATTCCTACTGCTAATAATACTGAGTAAAAAAACATCTTTTGCTGGTCAAGCACCAAAAATGAGGGTGTTCAGAAAATGTTTGAACAAAGAGCAGTAATGCTGCTGCCTTGTTGGGGCTACCTAAAAACAGATGCTAGACAAAATTGAGAGGATAAAAGTGGGTATTTATTGAAGGGCCTTCAATAAGGTACACTGTGGGCAGACAGGGCCCTAGGGCTACACCCAAAATGGACAATGGGTCACGAGTTTTTCACACTTTTATAAGTTTGGTTCATTTGCATATCAAGGTTACTTCTCCAATTACAATTTCAGGTAATGATGTCATTACCTACCCTAAGTCTGTTGCCCGTTTTTTGAGGCTTTGTTTTTTTTGGGGCCTGAAACAACGTGTCCTTAAGTCTCAGGCCTAGAGAAGATTTTTTATGTCTAACCAGAACGGGAGAACAGTAGCTAACAGGCTATATGGAGTTCTAGAGTTAGACACTAAAACTGTACTAGTTACTGTACTAAAGCACTACAGGATCTGAGAAACATAAAAGCCAAAACCCTAAGGCATCAATGCAGCAAATGCAAAACTCATCTCTATCCCAATAACTTTGCAAACATTACACCTAGGGAAAAAAAGCAGTTACACCATCGAAAAGTTAGCCCTTTCTGGCACAAACTGTTCACAGCGGAACAACAGACAGCAAAAAGCAGAGGAAGGTACCTGTGACTTCCAGAAAGAAATCCCATCAAAAATACTAGTAATAAAATTCCTTAACAGACTGGGACTAAAAATCATCTAACATCAGTAAAATCTGTTGTTTGTTCTTACAGGTAAATGAATCTCCTCTGCCCTCCACAATGACCACTAGCTATGTAAGAAAAACAATTATAAAACATTTACTGCTTGACCACCACATCTTAACACTTCTTTGGCAAGGTCAGTCAGCATCACATGTTACACTGTCACTGAAAAAAGGCTGAAAATTTGCCTGCTTTGAGGTCTAGGAACACCTACTGTTGACAAAGTCAAATTGTGAGATCCAGCCAAAGGGAAGACAAGTTCCGAGTTACAATTGATTTGAGCATAAAGAGTAGCAAAGATGAGTTCAGACAGATTTACCTGGAGCTTAGATCTGTGGAGGGCAAGGTCTGTATTCTGCAAAGTTATTAAACATGATTTAATGCAAAATAAACAAGAAGAAAATGTAATGCTAAAGCTAGTTCCTTATTAGCTCCTAGCTCTGTCTGCCATTAACTGAACCTGACAGAGAAAAAGAGAAAGATTTAAAACAAAAGGAGATTAAGATTTTATTAAGAATATTTTAAATCCCATTTTCTCTTTCGAGGATTTATCTTACAATATTCTTTCCCCATCCCCTTTCCTTCCTGCCTCAGCAAATTTTCAGGATCAAATATGGTTCATAAAGCAATGCAGTTTTGGTGGTATAGATCGCTTATTATTGAAACAACTAACCAAAAACTAATAGATTCTCTTTCATTTCTTGAAGCTTTGCTACCCAATTTGCTTTCTATATTTTAGTATGCAGCAGAAATCTAGAGATAATTATTAGCTGGATTGTACCAAAAGCTTCTTCAACCACAGAAGCACCTTATTTTTTGTAAAAAGAGCCACAAGACACATATTGTAGGAAATCCTAGGACATACAATGGAAGAACTATTCAAGAGAATTACTTTTTTTTTAAGTAGCACTTGAGGTAAAAAAAAAGTTTCGATTTACTGCAAAAGTAGATGACAATTTCTTTGACATTTCAAACACTTTTGTATGGGTAACTTGCAAGCAAATGAAGAGACTGAAAACTACAAATACGTACTATATAAAGACGTCTTTGTTATTGAGATTTTCTTCAGACCACTTAGGTTTTAATATTAATTAATATGCCAGTATGCAAAACTTCAATCAGAAATAATAGTGTCACATCATACTTGTCCAGTGATCTAAGCATTCATACTTTTAAAATAATATTTTTACAGAATATCTACAAACACATATCTCTCCTTCAGGTAGATAGCCACTGACATCTGTAACATTAATGTCTTGAGATAATGATTCAAAGCATACTACACAAGAGTATTCCCTAAGCATATACAAAATGTTTGGGACTGTTCAAGAAACAAAATCCAAGTCGTCACTCACAGGTTGTCTCAGGGATATTCATAAAGACAAATCTATAGTTTTGATTGAAAATATCAAAATTTTACTAATGTCTGGCCTGTTGAGGTACTTCTGTTTCTACCAACAGGCATTTAATTTAGGCAATGTGGCAATGGACTAACTTCATTACACAGTTTCAAGACAGATTTCTAGAAGGCATGAAAAGATCTCCTGTCCCCTCAAAAAGCTGAGAGCTGACTTTATAAAATTTTTATGCCACACTGTAAGTGAAAGGTAGGACAAAGTCCTAGTTAGTAACTACCAACTGAAGTACAGAACGCTCACACCTTCAATTCACCCAAAGGCTGCAATTTGTTTATGCCATTGTTTTTAACACATCCTGGTACAATTTAATGGGAGGGAATAATCATAATATCATATTCATGTAAGTCAGATAACAAACATCTATTACTTCTCTCAAAGTTAATTAATCATTGAAAACTCTGCTCATACTGAAAAAATATTGAGAAAATAACTTGTTCACAATCTGTTTTAAAGAACCATCTCCATATGCAGTAAGGCTGTTTAACAGGTTGTTTTAAGCTTCCTCTTACCTCCAGTGACATGTACACAGTGCTAATTGCTACTTTGATTTCTCCATCTGAAATCTCCTTGAGATCCTTGAGCATAATCTCCTCAATACTCACACCTGCTTGAGAAAAGAAATGAATTTCCATATAAACAAATATCTACAGCTGACATATGCATCAACATAAATTAAAAACACAGCTTAGACTTTAATGCTGAACCTTCTGTATTTCAGCATATCATATGAGAGAATTAAAACCAATATTAATATTTCCATGCTTAATGTTTCTAGAGGGATTTTTTTTAAGGAAGAGATTTAAGGGAGGATACACACTAAGTATGAAGAATTAAGTCTCCTGCAACACCTGTGCTCCTGTGTGAACATCCAATTTTTTAAGTGTACATAATTCCAGCTGATGATAAATATATAGATAGACCATTTCTGTGGTCTAACATGAAATCACCAATATAAAATACTTCTGAAATAACTAATATATTGAAAAGCACCTGTGGAAATATTCAAAAGCAAGTCACTTAAGATATTCTCTAAACACAGTCATTAAACATTTCTGACCTTCTTTACAAATTGGTAACACCAATGGGTTTTTCTTATGTACATCAAGCCATTCATGAACCAAGTATATATTTATATATATTTATTTTATTTATATTTATTGAAACATTATCATCGGAATTGCAACCAGACATACTGCGATGTTTAAGCACACTGTATTGAAAATCCAGGTGACTAAGCTTCCCTCATTGGAGATGTTTGTCTAAAACGCTGTAAAGATTCTCAAAACAAATACATGTTGTGTAGAAGAACATAGTTATATCACGTGATTGCAATACAGACATGATAGCCAAATGTCAATGTAAAGAATGCTGCAAGCCACCTATCTCAGTGCAGGGCAACAACTAAAATGTCCACCAACCTTTACAGCTTAGGAATTTAACATTCACCATGTGTTTGTATGAATGATTTTCAAGAGGGAAATAAATACCAACTTGAGTTAAGGAAATTAATCCTTTCATTACTATTCCTGTACAGAGTCCAGCTACCGCATTCAATCCAACAACAAGATGAACATTTACACATCTGTAATTTTAAAAATTTTGCGTATAACCCATAGACTTTCTGGTGGGCTGCAACCTATTGTGCCTCAAATAAAAAATTAACTCAGGCCAATAAATCATTATTTCTGCATGAAACTGAGAAATTTTTTTGCTGAATTGTCCTAATACTGCCTGAAATAACAGGTAAATAAGGTAAAATACTCAGCAGTGGTTACATCCTTCAAGGGGCTTCTGAAACTCAGCAGCATCCTACTAACAGAAAAGTCACGTGCAATATATGCTTATGTCATATGAATATACACTAAATATGTACCTTGTAATACACAAAAAACAGGAGCTATAAGCAAAAAGAGTGCATGACAGTGCCCTCCTCGTGTCTCATGTGACATACATAAATTACTGGCAACCAGTACCAAGCAGACTAAACCTACTACATATACTTGTCCAAGTTTTGCATTTGATATTAGGGAAAACTTCATGACAAACAATACTAAACCATTTTCCCTGGCAACTGGCAGAACTAAGAACTGACGTCTATAAAAGCCACTTTCACTGCCACTTTCCAATCTGCATACAGATGAACTGCATACAGTTCATTCCTGAACTAAGATTACCTGAGTGGAGGAACTTAAGAGAATTCATATGAACGTTTACAGACCAGAACTAAATTTGCTTGTGATCTCACTGAAAGAAAGGGCAAAGGAAGCAGCACCTCAAATTCTGTCCTTATCTATCAGATAGGGCAGCTGTCTTAGGCTGATGGTCGGAATTTTGATTTCTGCATATGGGCAGATAGAGAACAACAAGAAAAGACCATGAGTCTGCACAGACCCTGTGTTTACCTGATGTATCTAACAGAAATATCTCAGGAATTTAATACTCACTCTTTGGTAACAACTTGGCAGCAAATTCTAGTAAAAAAAATGTAAGAGTTATTGCAACGATTTTCTTCAGGCTTTCACAGCATTCCTTTGAAAGCCTGATAACTAAATTTTGGGTTCAAACATTGCTACTTTAGATCACTGAATATTTCTGTTTGGTATTTCTATCAAAATAAAGGAAAAGAATTTCAACTTTCCCACTACTTCCTTAATCTTAGTCTGATGTCAAATTCACTTCACCTGTACACAGCCCTTAGTAAACCTGGGAAGAGTCATAAAACAAAATCTAGTTGCACACCACACAGGCAATTGCAACACAATTTCTGCACATGGGCTGACATATTTATTATGTCCATGTGAATCAACATAAATTCTTGATGAGCATACACTTGTAAAAACAACATATGAAAAATATTAATGTTATCTGTAAAAACAATACAAGATTACTTATGAGCTTAGTAGTTCCTAAAGAAATCACAATTCCATGATTTAGAATGTAAGCAACTTAATTTAAAATTAATATACTACATTTAACTGTCAATGAAGATAGCATGCTGCACCTATTTCCACCACACACAATAAAATAATATTCTGATAGGGTTACATAAATAAATTTGAAACAGGTCTGAAAAATGGAAGGAAGTTGCACTACCTTGGGCATTAAACTGAGTCTCTTGAAGAACAGAGATAATTTCCTCTCGCGGTGGAAGATCTGGAAACTTTTCTTCCAAGATTGACAGTACTTTCTCCTGCTGCTCTGTAATTCTGTCAGCTTCCAAAGACATGCACTTGAAGAGAATGCTTCCTGAAACATTGAAAGACAAAAAATCAGTGTCTCCTGTAAATATCAAAGAGGTACTACAGAAACAAGAAGGTTTACTGTATCGCTTCTGAAGCCCCTTCCTTCTTGGAGGTTGTTTCCTCTGAGAGTTCACTGAATTCACAAAGAAACATCCTCCTAACATGAAGGTCCTAAATCTGAACTAGGTGCCTCTTCGGTGCTTCTGCTACAGCTAACTGGCTGGTCCCAGTGCTGCCATGGTGTGCAGCATGCTTCTGTACACCCACCCAACACAGCTGTGCAGCATGGCCAGAAGCAGCCAACAGCACACCAGCCTATACTTCTCTCTCCAAGCATTAGACCAAGCGCTGGTGTGTTTTGAAACATTAATCCACATTGTCAGCCTTCCTTCTACAGACGTGTCAGTGAACTCCTACAATGGACAAAAGGAAGAAATACTTTACTGTTAGGATGGTGAGCCACCAGAACAGGAGAAGATGTGGATGTCCCATCCATTGGAAGTGTTCAAGGCCCAGCTGGACCAGGCTCTGAGCAACCTGGACCAGTGAAAGGTATCCCTGTCCATGGCAGTGGTGTTGGAACTAAATGATCTTAAAGTCATTGGCCGTTGTGGTATAACTCACTCTGGCTAATTCTTGTCAATGGACGCATCAAAAAAACACCAATTAAGATAATCAAAATTTCAAAATTTAAGAGGGACTAACCCAGTAAATAACTTTATAGTGATTGGAATCATCTTACAATACAGAAGTGAGAGTGATGTCTTTTCAGACAACTATGTGCTGCACACAAAGTCACCCTTTCATTCCTTGGAGATTGGGATCCCATTTATTAATATACCCAAAGATAGCGTTTGCTTCCAATCACCCACAGTAAAGTAAGATAATAAAATCTTATACTTCAGCATTGAAATTATTTATTATTCCATTGTGCACAAGAATTTAAAACAAGTGTACGATTTCATTGCATCATGCTGGGTCAATGAGGAAATGAGTACAATAATGTAAGACAGTTACTGCAAAATGAAGTGTTAGGCTTTAGCACAAAGCAAAAAAGAATAAAGAAAAAACCTTGACACTGCCACCCTCAATCTCATCCAATGAGCTAGGATCTAAACATCTACTATATATTCATTTTTCTTTTCTCCTACAATGTCATCACATGAAATAACAAACAGCATTTCTTCAAATTTCACAAAGCACTTGCAACAAAAGAATTGTGCCATGCTAAGTAAATTATTAGTTATTAGACAAATCCGGTGTGGATTAAATAATAAATAATGCTTAATAAGCCAAAAGCTGCTCCCCATCAGATACTAATTTCTGGAATTAAACACAAATACATGAAGTTCCATTCTGTGTTTCTATTACAGATATTGTAACTGCCAATATTCTTTTAATTCACAGCAGTTTTTTATGTCAGTCTTTCAATCACTTTAACACAATGCTCCTGCTCTATTTGATAGTATTAAAAATATTCAATAAATAGAGACTGCATGAAAATCATGTCTACTGATCCAGATTGACATTTCTAAATTTAGGTACACAAACCTGGCTCCGTAACAAGCACATTTCAATTTCTACAGGTAAATAACTGATAAATAAAGCACCCAGGATATCTATACCCCACTCAAGGCCTGGTTTTCAGTCCCTCTAACAAGAAGACAATCAGCAGCCTCCATGATAATTCATCTAAAAATATCCCTTTGTTGTTCAACCCCATAGCAGATCACAGGGCTTGTGCTACATATATACTCTCGAGATATATGCTATACCTTGGGAACAGTGGCAACCAGAATGAATTAGACACCCCACAACACGCCTTCAGTCAGCAGAGAGCTGCATCTGGATAAATGGCAGCTCAGGGACCAGGCTGCCGGAAATATTTTAGCAACAGCAATTGTCTGGGTTTTTTTCTTCCTCCAGAAACAGAAAGGGAAATTGCTCATGCATACACAAAGGAAATGGAGACTCCAGCAGAATGTGCTGGATCTACAGTGTGTGCTCAAATTCATCACACCTACTGGAGGGAGGCTGCAGCATATCCCATTAAGCCTTCCAGCAGCACTAGGATGAGTTAGGCAGTCGGTCCATCTGCACAGAACCTCAGATACACAATGTATGAAACTTTTACCACAGCTGTGTGTGCTTCAGGGAATGGAACATTTGAGTAAGACCAAGAAGAGAAAATCCTAATATAAACATAAGGAAAATGCATGAAGAACAAGAGCTGTGAGCTGTATATCCAATCAAGCTCACCAGTTTGGAAGTCAACATGACATGAGCTTCACTCACCATAGGCAGACACCTTAGAAAGGTTTTTAAAAAGCTGCTTTTGTCACTAGTCACAACAATACTGTAGTGCTTGCAATTGATAACTTTTCTACTAGGATGAAAGCCAGAAAAGGATCATTCTCAAATTACTAGGGTGTCAGCAAGGCCTAAGATCAACATTTACTTGTCCTTTCCTTTAATACTATGATCATTCTTCAATTCTGTCCTCATCAGCAGGAAAGAAAGGCACCTCATCTCTCCCAGGCATCCTCAGTATTCCTATGAGGGTTAAGATACCACGTAGTTTAGAAAAAGAGTTCACTTAAGGTAATTTTGCTTGACCAAAGATCATTAGTCCATTTAGTCATGTGTTGTCTCATAAATACCTGCCGTAAAAGCAATACACGGTCTCAGAAATCTCCTGCAGATTTTACTGAGTGCTGGTACAACTCCCCCAGGGTTTCTGAAAGCATAATGGTGGCTGCTCGGTCTGCTTACAAGCAGAGAAAAAAATATATAATATGCAATACAAGATTCAATATTATTTCTTGTGTACATCACACTTTACCACATTTTTTTTTTTCTGAAGAAGAGGTCACTGGAAAATCGGCTAAGGCTCTTAAAAAATGTGCATTTTATTCTTTTTTTGCAAAGCAGTTTGGAAGTGAAGCATTAGTTTTGCCAAAAGCAATTGCTGTGCATTAATATTAAACATGATCTAATGAAGGCAGAAGTCGTTTTGGGAAAACATTAAGAACAGCACAAGCATCTCCTGAATTTTAAGTTTATGGCTGAGAGAAAGTACACTGAAAATACAGGCATTTCTCCTGTCAAGGTTTTGTTCCATAACCTGGACAAATAAAGGGCAGGGAAAAGGGGGAAAACCAACAGTCCCTCATGGAAAGTATACTTCAACACTCCTCACACACACACACACCCCACAACCCTCAAAAAACCACAAACCAAAATTGTAAACATATCCAAGTAAGCAATCTTTATTATAATTAACAGGAAATTTGATGAAGCTGCGATAAAATGTAATTGGGGAGAAGAGGAGCATGACCTCCAAAAAAACTGCTTCCATATATTTTAAAAAGTGTCAGTCCAAGTAAGTGCAGTGTTTGGTGCAGGTCAAAATGATCCTTTCTTCCTAGCATATATATTAAGGATGCATCAATGCAGGAACATGTGAATCATCTGACCAATGCATAAGACAGAACAAAAAAATCCTGGCGTAATTCCCAAAGTCCTTAAAAGGGCATTTCTTAACATTTGTCTGGGTGGCTGGAATAACAAACTAATCTTCTCTACTGAAAGTCAGACTGCCCCAACAGAGCATGAAAAGTCCTCAACTACGCAGCTCATCACTAGCAAAAGCAGATTCACATTAAAAAAACTGCTGATGCTCTTGCTGGAAATCTGTCTATATTTACATGTTGCAGTTTGCACCTTGTGGCATCCTTCAAGGCCTTATACAAATAAACATAAGGAGGCATTTTTGAGAGTGCATTGACCCAAGATACCTGACAGTGAGTACTTGGAACAACATCCTTGCCAGCTGGCTGCAACAGAGAATGTAATGATTCAGCAGTTTAATGGATCTTGAGTTTGGCAACAGTCCCCTTATAAACATCTCTTGGGAAATAAAATAATACAGGCCCAGGACTCTGGCAGGTTCTATAACTGTTTGCTTCTGGCACAAATCCAGGGACAGCACAAGCTCTAACTTCAGGCAAATATGGCTGTACAACACTGACTCTCCAAGCAGGCTCTAATCAAAAGCCCAAGGGTAGAATTAGCTTATATCACGTCTGGTAAGGAGACAAAGATACCAGAAAAGCATTCACCTAAAAAAAAAAAAATCTTTAAATATAAAAATGCCTAAATCAATAATGCTCAGTTTTACAAGAAACATCTTTTCTCTTGACTTTTTTTTTAAAACATAGACAAGCGGGTAAAGTTTGCTCAAAGTTGAAATGTGGCAGGTTATAAATGTCTGCCTTTTTATTAAGATTTTAAAATTGCTAACAGATTTTAAGAAAAAAAGAAGTTTCAAAAACAGGCAAAAAAATGAAACTGTTCAGGTCACTACATGATAATTACTCAAACATGAGATTTTATATTATCTTACAAGTCTCCTATCAAAATACTCACTGGAATGTCAGAAAATGAAAGAGGCCTTCCCAGCTCTGAGACTCAGACAACAGCATCTCTCACCATTTTTATGCAAATAAAATCCTAATTCTTAACACTCTGACTTCTACTTTGGCCTTCTGTCCTGAACTTCTCCTGAAATTCAGACATACTAATCATATACAGATTTACATTGGAAGTAACATAACAAAACGTGAAAAACACAGGAGAGCCTTTTCACAGCTTCTGTGCCCGTGAAGTGCCCCCAGAGAGAGGTGACAACCTGCGAGCCTCCACATTCATCATTTGTGAGAATAAAACAGCCACTGCTCCTTCCAGACCATGATATATGGTCCCTTTGTTTCCAGTGCTATGGTAAGATGAATTTAAGAAGCTATACCTCATGATAAAAGACCACAATATATGCAAAGAAACTCAAAAGCTATATCTGGCAGGCTGTATTTAATCTTTTATTTTCAGACTGTTGTAGTTTGATCTGCCATTTACATACATCACTATCTATGACCTCTAATTGTTTTTTTTTAATTAATCTCATCAAAACCAGTGATGGGTTCACTGACTTTTCTAAATTTCTAATGAAAGATTTGTAGCTACCAATAACTTTTTCTGTTTTAAGAGATCAAGAGGACTTGCTGCATTGCTGCACCTTTTATCCATATGAGCTGCATTTCTGGGAGTAGCAAAGCATCAAGTCTCAGGTGCAGCTGTGTTTTGTTCCCTAGGCTTTGCCAGTTGCTTCTCAAACCATGCAAAAGAAGGTATGCAGGGACTTTTTATCCACTATGCACTACCGAACATAATAATCAAAATGTAATTACTCATTGATAAAAAAAAATTAAAATAGCTACTATATTCCCGAAAACTGGAAGTGCTATCTCGAATGCAAACACTAATAAAAGCACTTTATTTTAATTTGGATGCAGATTGGAGGCACAAAACATGCTGACACATCCACATACAGTACTTGAACATGTTCTTGAACATTATTCAGACCTCTCCCTCCTGACTCTCTGCCAACAAACAAGTATCCTGATATTCCCCAAAAATCTTTTTTTTTGTACTGCGTCCAAAACCAATTACTATGCTTGGTCATCTGCTTAGATTCCTGGAGAGATACTCAACAGAAATTTGGAGCTCACAAAAACATTTCATGTAGATGCTAAAAGAGCTGGCAGATTTATTTTCCCATTTTTACAGCCGCTTGTGAAAGTCTCCTTTCTCACACAAGCTAGCTGAAAACAGTGTAGAGGGTTTTGTAAACCAAGACTTTATCTCACAGGTGCAAACTTGTTATGCACAGTCTTGTTTGCCACACTGGGAAAAACGTTTTGAAATGGGTGTCGTAGCATTCAGCCAATCACTCTGAGAGGTGGATGGTCAAGCACCCAGTAATGTTTTATCTCGCTTGTGAACAAGGCTACATAAATGAGTATGTAATTAATTAAATGATTCCATCCCATTCTATCCTGGACTCAAATTCTGTGTCGTTCATCTTGCCATCCCTGCAGACAACAGTGACAGTTTCATAGCAGGTTAACTAAAGCTTGTTAGCATGGAAAGATACCGTAAGGGCAAGCCAAATGCTGTGTTACTGTTAATGCTTATTCTGTGGAATATTTTAGAAAAAATAACTTTTGTGATTTCTTATAACATGTTTATTAGTTATCACAGTGATGAGTACAATGATAAGCCAAGATTCTAGTTGCTTCTGAAGTCTAAATGTAGACAAGTTTTCATAATCCTCATTAAACATACCCACATTAATTTCTTAAAAGGACATTTAACAGTTTCACATAATTAAAACTGAAAGCCAATAAAATTCATTGAACATTATTAAAATTCAGAAGTAACTTAAAAGCAGTGACTGTTCTTTTCAACACCAGTTTTATTTCCAATTGGAAAGTTCTGCTGCAGCAAATAAACCAAGAAAATGAATACAAACGATGAACTTCCAAGACAGAGAAGAAGATACTTCTGATTGTTGAAGCCCACCCCCTCTTTGTACTGTACTGGGCGTACAATACAAAAGTAAAGGAGAGCATAATGAAGATTTGGTAACACTGTTTTTAAACAGCAGAAGTTTTGCATCACACCATTAAAACATCGTTCTATAAAAAAGTACCACCATTGGGAGGGAGAAGCTTTAACTTGTAAATATTAGATTCCAATCCATATTGTTGTCCACAATGCCCCTGGAATCAACGAACTGCACAGCTTTTCCAGCTACCCAGCTGGTATGTCGACAGCTTCATTTAATATTCTTGTCTAGTGATACAGCAAAGACCTCTCATGCCTATTTTTAAATGCACATTTTTAATATTCAATATAATGTTACTCTTTAACAAACTCTTTACTCCCTGCTTCTTTTATGAAGCTTCCTGTGGTCTTTAAAGGGATTGTTAACCAAAGAATGGATCACACTCTTTCTGCATGAGCAAATTCAGAAACACTCCATTAAACCTTTCAGTATTTAATATAAAGAGTAATCTCTCACCTCTGAGGAGATAAGCCAGTTGCTGAGTGATTAACTCTGGCGCCTTTTGAAGAATCTCTTTTACGACTAAAGAGGAAGAACACGCTTGTAACTCCAGGCTCCTGTCACATTGCTCATCTGGATTGATGACTTTGACAACAGCTGATTCCAAACTTTTATCCTCACTATCAAGCAAATTTAAAAGTTATACATATATTTATCTTTATAGCTGCTTAGACAACCCAGCAAAAAGTGCAACATTTTTTAAAAAATTCTGGACTACAACAGCATTGTTATAGCTACCTGAAGTCTGCTATAAAGCCAAAGGACGTCACAGAGGTCCTAGGCCTGTGATTTTTTAAATTAAGTGTTCAGAGTTCTTTTACTGCTTGATATATCACCAAGTACGACATTTTCCTCATCAAAAATCTATAAAAAACTAATAATTTGAAAAAAAATATTTCTACATGTGCTGAAAATAGCCCTCTTTATATAGAGGAGATTTAGGATTTTCCCAACTGAATATTCTGAAACATTACAAAAATTTTTTTTTGCATTTAGATACTTTATGTTTCTGTTTGCAACAGCAGTAACCAAGCCAAACTAATTTTAATCATGAAATACTAACTGCAATTCTTTAGAAGGAAGAAACACAGGAAGTGAGAGTAATAAACAAAAAGCAGATCTTACAGACAATTTTTACTGAGGAGTGAATGATGCAGTGAGCTGATGGCAGTTAACACATCAACACCTATGAGATTCACACATCTCTCTCTTCAGATTTTCCCTGCTTTTAGTCTAATCCATAAACTTCTCAGAGTACAATGGGGCCATAGGATGCTACTTGTCTTAAATGAAGTTCTAAGGAGAGCAGGAAGCAAACAGCATCCTTCACTCTGGGCAAGACAGGCAGACCATTACAAAGAGGGTCTCCATAAAAGATTCACAAGGGTCTTGTAAACAGTCCCTCCTAAAAATGGGCATATGGACTGTGGTCTTACAGAGAGCAACTCTGAGCCTTCTGGAAGGCTGTAGTTGGTAAGGACCACAATAATCCATCAGCCATCTTATCAGCACATATGCAAGTGTCTGGGCACCTGCAAATCAATATAAGACTTTTAAAGGAAAGCTAAGAAGCAGGAAAAAACCCTGATCTCTTATCTACTGGCCACAGGAAACTTCCAGACTATTTGACTCAATTAAATTACCTAATCTGTGTGAAAATACAAGGTTCTTAAAAGTGGAAGTTCCATTAAAAGTGATGCAAAGATGACTGTTCACCCTGTTACATTTACTGAACGTAATGGGAGATAAAATATATCTTAGCTTCTTTGTTTTAGGTCTGTGTTAACATAGCAATATGAACATTAATACAGAAAAAACGTAATTTTTGGAACAGCTCAAACTCACTCAATAAGCCATCTTACTGTACAAAAAACACAATACCTTGTCAGCATGTTGCTGTTTACAAGTGTTAAAGACAATTTCCCTTCAGCATTCAGCTGATGCAAATTGATTTCATCTCGGAAGATATGGAATGACTCTGGGATACTCAGCTCTTCCAAAATAAATCTTGTCTCAGTGAAGTAGCTGAAGTCTCTTCTTGGTATGTTCAACACAGGTAAGCAAAGAAC
Source organism: Aphelocoma coerulescens (assembly GCF_041296385.1). Classification (NCBI taxonomy): domain Eukaryota; kingdom Metazoa; phylum Chordata; class Aves; order Passeriformes; family Corvidae; genus Aphelocoma; species Aphelocoma coerulescens. Next base: position 34,905,971 of record NW_027184085.1, read on the forward strand.
ATCAGGAGGACTGACCTGTAACATAGGTGTGAATTTGTCAGAATTGCATAAAATTGGCCCTGTTTTTCATCAGGAAGGTATTTTAGCAGAGTGAGTAGTTAGAAACAGCTTGGATTTTGTGTTTGGGGTTTTCTCCCCTTTACTTAACTAAAAAAAATTTAAATTGTGCTTTTTTTTTGTTCATCTGTCTCTGTTTGCCTCCTAGAGAGTACCTGGGAAACCAGAAGAGGAAAAGGATTAGGGAATGAAGCACAGGACTAATTTTTTCCTGCTATTCAATAAGCCATCTAATAACCACTCATTCATTTTTGTATGGAAAGAAATGTAGATTATTTATCTTTTAAATACTCAACTCTGATAATAAAAAAATCATTGTCCAGAAAAAATGTTTTTAGAGTAACTGATTTAACAATAAGATGTCTGTAACAACCTGGAACAAGTGAATTAAGACCACTCTTTCCAATTTTTCCATTACCTTGTCTAGGAAGTAGGCATAGGCCAGGGTAGAAATAAGTGAATCCAAATCACAGGGTTTATTCCCAAGAACAACATGGACTTTTTCCAGGCGTTTGCTCCTGTTCTGTAACACATGAGAAGACAATTGCCATGAGTGGAAATTATGAGAAAAAGTCAAATCACCACGACATTTCAAGAGACAAGGTAAGTATCAGGCTTTGTTCTCAGTCGTAGCATTTTTCACCACTGGCTGATGGAATGGACATCCTATGGGATCAAACATGCCTTGGCTTCATAGCCCCCAAGAAAGCCAAAAACTAAATTTCACGAGAGACAGTAGTTTAGAATCCAATGAGGTCTGAACCTGACAGAAGCCCTTTTCACAGCAAAGTAACAGATAAGCAGCAGCTTCATGTACATGTGGAAAAAACTTTTCAAAACACCTCACAAATCCATTTAGAAAAACAGTCTAAAAGACACAAAGCAAAATACACAGCAAATAATACGCAGCAAATTTTCATTTTCATTTTACCGTTTTTTCTTTACTCAGCTAAAATCAGTAAATAGACAAAGTAACTGCCTTTCACCATGAATCTTCAGAAGCTGAACACAGATGAAGTACTATGAGTTTTGAATTTTTCTCACTTAATAAAATTTGGAGCCTTCCAAGCAAGAGGAAAAGAGAAGACAAACCTACTGTGTGAAAGCAATGTATTGAACGGAAGGGTCTACCTTCTTTGTAACTGCACACACAGAATATAAGATGAAGTTTTTTCTTGTGCACATCATTGCTGTCAAGCTAGCTGCACAGAAACATTACAGTTTCTTTTCTTTGAATGCTTCTTAATTGGTGGAACATATGTGACTGATGCTAAGAGACATGTTTCATAAACAAATACATACAAGTAAACATTTTTGTTGTTGGAGTGTACAGGCTGATGTACTTCTTGCTACTTTTAATTGGAATTCTGGATATCAAATAAAATCTTAGTCTTTCAACAGAAGCATATAATTATTACATTACCCTCAATAATTATAAATGTGCAATTTTTTTTAAGGTAACCTTTTCTCTCTATGTCCAGTCTTAGTTCTACCTGGATATAAGGAATAAACTTAGGTTCTCTTTCCTGTAACAGAAGACAGCCATCAAAATACGTTTGGGTAACAAATCCAGGACACATTCTCCATTTCCCATATATCAGGAAAGACAGACAGCTTTCTGCACAATACAATGACTGGAACACATATGTTCATTTATGCTCTAAGTCTTCATGAGCAATAAACTGTCTCCATGTACCTCTTTTCAATATGATTTCTGTAATATGTTCTTCTGCAGCATGCACTTCTGATTGATTTGACACCATAAAGAATGAAAATAAAGCTCATGAGCTCATCCTTCTTTTAGTACTCTGTAATTAATTTCTTCATAATATCTAACCTAAACCTGCCCTTTTCCAGTTTAAGGCCACTCCCCCTTGTCCTATCACTATATGTCCTCATCAAAAGTCCCTCTCCAGGTTTCTTGTAGGGCCCCTTTAGGTAGCAGAATGCTGCTCTAAGGTCTTCCTGCAGCCTTCTCCAGGCTGAACATTCCCAACTCTCTGAGCCTGTCTTCATAAGAGCTGCTCCAGCCCTCTGATCGACTTAATGGATCTCCTCCGGACTCCAACAGGTCCATGTCCTTATTTTGGGGACCCCAGAGCTGGATGCAGTGTTCCAGGTGGGGTCTCACCAGAGCAGAGCAGAGGGGTAGAATCCCCTCCCTGGCCCTGCTGCCCATGCTGATTTGGATGCAGCCCAGGACACAATTGGCTTTCTGGGCTGTGAGAACACATTGCCAAGTCATACTGAGCTTTTTTCCACAAACACCCACAAGTCTTTCTCCTCAGGGCTGCTCTCAGTCCCTCTCCACCCAGCCTGTGTTTGTGCTCGGCATTGCCCTGTCCCAGGTGCAGCACCTTGCACATGTTCTTGTGGCTCATGAGGCTTGCCCAGGCCCATCTCTCAAGCCTGTCAAGGTCCCTCTGTGACAGAGACAGTGATCAGTGATACTTTTCCCCCCACCTTTCCTGCTTTTCACTGAGCAGAATTTTCTTCTCCTCTCCTTCCCCTCTTGCAGATCCAAGACACATGATTTCACCAATATTTCATTTCGCTGCGTGTAGCGGAATGAATGGCTTTTTACCATCTAACTGTTATTTAGTAAAAATAACCCTCCAAATACTCTCCACATATACTGTCCATAAATGCAACCCTGAAGTACGCCATCCAAGCATACCGCTTATCTTACAGGTCTGAGACTGCTTCCTCTTTCACCATCTCAGATACAAGTCTGCTTGGTCTGCTGCACACTAATCGGCTACCTTCAGGAGAAGCAGGCCCAGGGAAGTAAGAGGGAAGTAAGGCTTCCTCTCACAGGTGTTTCCAAGCAAAAATCCAGGCAGAGAAGCCCACAATCCAGAAGACAAAGATGCATAAGCCCAGTAAGGTTTAAGCTACAATAGCACTAAAATGTGATTACCTCCTGCAGTTATCACAGCTAAACCTGAGTGGAAACATGAACTGTCAGTATCTCTAAGAATTAAAAAATTTAGGAAGTTAATGATGAAGCTAGAACTCTTAAATTAAACTACATAGGAGACCAGTGATTTCTCTTCATGCTGATGAGCTTTTGTTCAGCTAGATTCAAGATAAACTGTAAAATGCACAAACACTGGATGCCTGGGATAAAATGAATTAAAGAAATTATGTGTCTTTTTCAGATGGCATCAGTCAGGATAATGCAATTTAGATCAAACCTGCATAGATTAACATTCACTTACTGTGCTCAGGAAAGAGATTTATAAACATTAGGCTACTTCTGCAATCTACTAAGAGATCCGAGTCTCAGATATTTACTACGAAGAAACACTCATATCTGTTCGGTTTTGACATCTATTAACACATAAAAGCGTTAGTATGACAACTGCATCTTTATGCAACTGCAGTAAAAATATCATTTATTGGTTGCTACCTGTATCAAACAGCTGATACATTCAAACATACTCCAATACTGGCAATCAGGTTTGTAAAAATTTTGCCTAGGACAAGTAACTACAGTGATTGATCAAACTACAATATTCCAGTCAAAAATTACATTATCTCTACTTTTTTTTTCTTCTGTTAATAGAGAAGATGAAGTGATCTTGCAAGATAATAAATACTGAAGACTCATCCTAGTATAAACAGGAATGCCTACAAAATGCTCACTGTATCAAAGCAAAAAAACTTCTCCCGTTCCTTCATAAACGTTCACCCCACACAAACACAGCACAAATGCACACCCAGCAGCCACACACAGCCTTGCTTTCTGAGCCACTACTTCCTTTTTGCCTTAAATTTCACTAGTTCTGTCCTTAAACTGTAATGAAATCACTGTATTTTACTGCACGGAGTGGGACAGCACTTGTCAAGCACAGCAATTCTTTGAAGAAACAACATGGCTCAACAGAAGCATTTTAAAAAGGAAGAAGCTAAGGAATCACATAGCAATATACAGTGTCAGATACAACACTGAAAGCTTTTCCAGCCTTGTGGCTGAAGCACCAGCCAGGGGGTACAAGCTTCACAGACACAGCTTCCCCGGAGGTGCACAGGGGAAAATCCTAACTATTCCAAATAAAGGCCAAGATAATAAAAAATCTGTCTTTCCATATTTAAAGCCATCAATTCACACGAGAGAGGATTTTTGTACCTACTTAGTAGGTGTGGAATTCTACCTCCAAACCAGAGGTAGAATTGAGTAGTCATTTCGGAGTGCAACTTGCATCTGCCTTATAGTATCAGACAGTATTATGCTTCCAGCAGCCTGAGGGCTTGTAACACGATTATGCATCTCTGTTGTCAAAGAAATGGCTTTAAGCCAAAGCAAAGTCAATTTAATATTTCATGCAAAGTTCAAGTTAGTTAAATACTTAGTAAGTCTGTTCACAAGAAAGCTGTATACTGGCCTGGAAAAAAACAGATATTCTCTTATCCTAAAAACAGATATAAGAGATAATCCTTGTTTTCTCCCATTTTTGAGGACAATCAAAAAAAATTATAGTATTTCTCTGCCCCTGTAGTATCCCATTTATCATGTACAGTAAATGACACATAGTAATCTAAAGTACTAGCTGTCAAATACCTGGTTACATAATGATTCTTCCCTAAGGAAAACAGGTGTAATTGCAAAAATTTTAAGTGTGACATACTTTAATCATTACCTATTGAATATCTGTTGTATAGTTTTGCTTTACTTACAAATCTGAAAAAAAAAACCCCTTTACAGAAAAGATCAATACCACTAGAAGAACAAAATATAAAACAAAAGGGGGATTTTCTAATTCCACACCATCCAATTTTGTGTGGGAGACACGGCCTTACAAATAACACAAACAAAAGTGGAAGGATCAAAAACTCAACACTGTCCTCAGAAATGGCTCGATAGGCATAAAATGTTACCTGATACTTTGCCTTGAATAAGATATGATAAGAAAAAGCTATGACTAGTCTATAACAAAGGCTAGGAGAAGGTCTTCACACCTTAGTTGTCATACATAGAGCTTGTACCCATAATTTATCCAATCGTACTTGCACTCTGATGGTGAGTGCACTTCACACAGCAGGTTGAACACAGCCTTATGATTATGTCTGCTCTTCTGAAATTAGTATTTTAGAAGCGATATGTAAGAGTCAAGCTCTTGATAGAAGGGGTTTTATTTTAAAATGTTGCTTCCCAAATTCACAACATTCCACAGAATGATGATGTTCCTTCAAAATTAATGATGGAAATGAGGCAGGTTAACTATCTGACAAGCCAGCCAGGCAAAAAGTCTTATCTTTAGATTGTTCCTGGAATTTCCACAGGACAGGAATTCTCTTTTCCAGCCATTTCTAATCAAAAAATGGCATGGTCAGCTATTGCTGATGAGAATGCAGTTCAGTATTTCTGTATTACCAACAGGTTCTGATTTGGAATTCTGCAGGCAGACAAACTTAACACTGTTCGAGAAATAATTCTTAGGAACTGCAAACATTTACTCTCTTTTCACTTTTAGTTCATGTTATAGCCTGTAACTGTAGGCAAGTCTGCTCTGCCTGTTTTTGAAATACCTTCTCTCTAGCTTATTACAAACATTTATTCACATTGCAAAAATCCAGAAATGAACAATGATTTCTACATCAAGTTTTCATTTGAAAAAGAATAGCTGGAGTAATCAAATAATGCATAAATTCCATTTAAATATAAAAAAAGAAGCACTACAGAATTGAGAACATCAATCAAAATCTTGTTGGCTCCTTTTAAAATTAGACTTATTCCATCAATTGGTTTGGCATTGATTTTTCACCATGTTTTATAAGCGTTACATGTTCACACTCTCCTGCTTCTCCAAATTTTTGCCGAATCAACATTTGAGACAGCACTTCCACTTGATCATGGAGTGCATGCATTTGGAATGCTCAATAGTAAGTGGTTTTCAAACTGAATCGTGCATGGGGTACATATATATGCCCACATTCCATACATTTTGAAAGTCTGACTTTGACACCATGTGTTTGGATCCCATCTTTGCTGCTATATCAAGGTAAAAAGTGCATTAAGTCAGACAGACATTAAATATGCTTCCTCTTAGAGAATTAAAGAAACCTAAATTTGTATTATGTAAGATAAATAAAATGATAAAGCAAATACTTATTTTAATGGCCTTAGGCTCAGTAACAGTATCACATTACTCTTCCTGCAAAGACAAAACAGGATATGATCTACTATGGCTGAAAAAGGAAAATATTCTCAGCCAATGATTATTTAAGCTTGACTCAGCAGTACTTCAACAGTCTGTCAATAGGATTCTCTATGATAGAAGTTATTAAAACAAAAATTAAAGTCTCTCTCTTTCACTTGTGCAGCATTAACTCATTTGTTGTTCAAATTAACCTGTCTTGCATGGGATTAGTGCTCTCACCTAATAACTGAGTATACAGCATACAGAAATTCAACTTCGCAAAAGAACAAGTTATATTCCTATTCCAGATCATCTTTAGTGTCTAAAGTGTCTAAATCAAGTCTAAGCCAACAACCCAGTGGAAATACCATTAGTGAGCAAGAAAATCATACCTCAAAGAGATGATCAGGCCAAAGTCACATCAACTTTTACCTTTCTTGTTCAACAGCTTATTATCATACTATAATTCTAAAATGTCTTTGGTTTTTTACCCATTCTCTGGTGAGAATGATGCCGAAAAGATGCCAGTTTTTGTTTTCACTTTTGCTTTGTTTTGTTTTTTTTAACTTCAGGATTATTTCAGTTGCTCTTTCTTATTCCACACTGAAAAGCAGAAACCTACTGCTTTGTAGCAACCAGTAGTGCTCTGCTCTGCCTCTCTATACACCACTCCACAAAAACTCCTTTATTATCATTGGCAGCTTCTTTTTCCATGAGGGAATTGTATTGTTGGAATATGATTTACTCCTGTTGTCCTCCTGAATGATAGATATTTGGCTGATTTGATGTATAAACTGAGCACAGAATAAAAATTGTAATACTGTGCTTGTTAGTAAAACGACAGTGCACTCAGAATAAAACCTGGCTTTAAAAAAAAATCTGGGTTTTTTTATTTGTAATGTTATGAGAATAAAAACATATGCTTCATTATGAGAATGCAGTCTTTCTACTCATACAGTGATTAGTTATGTCTATAGTATTTAGATCTCTGAATTGTCCGCACTATAATACTGTCAGAGCCACAGACATATTGCAAATGAGAAAGAGAAAATGCATAATGACATTCCTGTATTACTTTTAACATGGATATGATTTCAGTGTAGGGCTAGTCACTAATAAAATTATCTTGCTTTAATACCTAATACTTATTTTCTCATAGATGACACTACAGCAATAGAAATTTAGACATAGTTTACTTGGTAAGTACATCGGGGTTCAGGCTAGGGATAGAGACAATGTTACCTCTTGGACACATATGCAAAGATGTAATACATATATCAGAAATATCCACGTATGAAGTGATCCTCTTTCTCTGATTATTTGGGCTGTGTCCAGGTATCCAGACTGCTCATGAAATCCAAAGAGGTCATTAATACAGTGACCCACTGAGCACTTCTTGGAGCAGTGTGAAACTACTTTGGTCAATTTGCTTTAGCAAAAAATTCAATTCAGATGTTCTCTACCATGACACACCTCTCCTTCAGCATAACCAAAGAGGCATAACCTATGTCAATACTATTGAACTAAGACCTCCACATGCACTGAGGTGACTGAGGTCTTCTCAGTCACTCATGCTCCGTTCCTTTTGCACCAGCTATCTTTTTCCAGAGCAGAATCATGCAAAAATGTGCCACTGATGTCTTCAAAGCCACACTTGTGAGATTTAGGGGTGGAACCTGCATTCCATTTCATCAGCTAATACCAGTGTATTTCAATAATCCTAGACATCAATAATCCTAGATGTATTGCCTCTGCAGCTCTGACGGACATTGCTCTTGTGATGGCAAATAGCCTCCACAGAGCTTTCGGAATTGCTCTCAGGTGACAAAGTATGTTTCAGCATAAACATTACCCAAAACCTTGTCTGAATCAGACTTCCCCATCTACCCCTAAAGCACTAAGAAAACATTTAAACATATTTCCTTGATATCATTTGGCTCACTGCAGATTTTTGCTGTGTTTTAAGCACACTATTGACTGCATTAAATAACCTCATAATCACATTTAAAGGCTTACTGATCTAGTGCCACCAATATACTAAAATATATGATAACAAATGCAGTCAGCATTTTCCATACCATATGCTTGTAAATGTTATTCTGCAGGGAACCAATTAAAACTATGGAAAATTTGGAACACAGACATATGGAACAAAACAAAGCAACTTATCTTGTCACCATGGTGCTTGCTCAGTACATCGATTAGGGAATGGTGATATTATAGGACAAACAAATGTCACTTTAATTAAAGTATGCTGAAAGGCAATATACAATAGCAATCTAAAACATTAGTTTTTGCTGTGCTGATGTTAGTTTTCCTTCTAATTAGATAAAACAGGTAAAATACCCTCCTGAGCAGGAAAAATAAAATAAATCCACAAATATTTCTATTTGAAGTAATGCAACACTAATCCTAATTTACTGAAAAACTTCCTCTTTTAACATCAATGAGAAAAAGGTAGGAAACTGAAACAGAATGTTTGGGTTTCAGGAAAAACATTTAAAATACTGCTAAGCATATAGGATTTTTTAGGGAAAAATAAGTTTAAGCAGGGACTTAAGAGTTTTTCTGTTAAAATTTTGTGCATCAGGGAAAATAGTGAATCTAATCCTTGTACTTGTCTAGCACAATTGACAATGTAAAAATAATAAAAGAATTGGAAGAAATAACAATCACTTTAAAGCAAAAAGTTATCGGGAGGCAGAATCATGGTTACCTCATTGCCAAGGAAATTTGGGAAAGATCTATAGGAGGAAATATGCTCAAACTTGCATTTCCCATTCCTTCTTCCACTTAAGAGTTCAGCACTGCAGTAGATAAGGTCCCACAAAGCACCACAGTGCCCATTAAAAAGATTAAGAACCTTGAGGTTACATATTTGGGTAAGACTCCTGTCTTATTACTCTTGTATTATGCCAATGACACCTTGAACTGGCATACAGATGATGATATTGCAAACAATATTTATGATGATGATGATTATTTTCCCTCTGAAACACATCTCCATTTCACATTACTTTGTTTCAACATAGAATATATGTGTAACTGAGCCATGTTTTTAATTTAATGTACTAGAACAAGTGGTACAGAGGGGAAAAAAAAAAAGAATTAATTCTGCAGTTATCAAGTAATGTTCCAGCACAGACAAGATCTGTCAAGAACTGCAATACAATAAACACATCTTCCCCATATAGAATTATAGATAGCAACAATTGTCACTAACTACAAAAAATCCCCACCTTGAATGGAGGGAAAACTACATTAATGGTAAGTAGGATATTGATTGCACAAACTCTTATCTACCACAGTAGTTCAATTTAATCTCCTAAAAGGTGTGTTATAGAGAGTTGAACCACAGAACTAGAGAGTATACAGTTTTAGAAATTATCTTTATGGTAAGCATATCAACTTCTGCTTTAAAAGTATGGAAAATATTACACACAACCATGTAAAGTGTAATTACAAAGTAAACTAAAGCACTGTTTGTATTATAAAGCTTTAAAACTATTTTTTAAGGGTATCACATTATTTCAGTCAATAAAATTTGGTAAGCACTAACATAATATAACAGCAACAAACACAACTATAAGGGGTTTCTTAAATTTAAGATTCGGCTCAGTTTCATTAATTTTGATTAAGGTTTTCACAATGTATTATTTCAGATTTTATTACAGAGAAGGAAACAGGAGATATAAATTGACAAATTCACATATGAAGAGACATTAATGACTGATTAAGACATCATCCTCAATGATTTTTGCTGAATCCTCTTACTTAACACCAAAATGGGTAATTCATCATCCCTGGCAAATCTGCTGCCCTAGCTAATTCAAAAGACAAGAAATATTTAAAAAAGAAAATGGAAAAAATATGGTTAAAACAAACAAAATGAATTACATGAATAGTTCAACTTTTACCTTTCAGTATCTCCTAATTTTGTACTGAAGACACTTTCATGTATTTTAAATCTATGAAAAACAGTGATATCTGTGCCCTCCCCCACAGAGGGGCTTGCTAGATTCTCTCAACAGTCCAGGTCTTGGTTTCAAATTGAAGAGCATACTGTTGGGAAAAGCAATCTCCATGGATTTCTGTGCCTACTGTGGTTAAGAAGAAACGGTCCAAAGGTAAGGAGAAGTAAGTATGCTAGCAAAGAACAATCTTTTTCTCAGGCTTACCTTACTTTCACTAAACCACAGAGCTCAAAACTTGCTTAAACTCTGATTCTGAATGTAAAAAAATCCAAGGTACAACATCCTTCCTAGGTCTCACGTCTCTGGGAGTGCGGGGAAGAAAACCCTCAACCAACAACAAAAAAAAAAAAAAAAAAAAAAAAAAAAAGGCAAAAAAACCAGCATAAAAGTACAAAAAAACACAAAAAAAGCCAACACAAACCAAAAAAATACCCCCAAAAAACCCCTACAAACAAGCAAACAAAAAGCAAAACAAAAATCACACCAAAAAAAACCCACAAACCCCCCTCCAAAAACCCACAAACAAAAACAAAAACAAAAAAACCCTTATGTCCATAAAAGGGACATATACAAGCCAAAATATGCTCACAGCATCCAGGCCCAGATTTTCCTACTGGTAAACTCTGAGGACGCTGGTAGGGCATCTAGAACTGTAATTTGAGCTCACCTCACTGACTAGCAACACAACTTATTCCATCTCACAGACACGCATTTTGTGCCAATAAGACAATTCCTGTATTTTTAGTTATAAGAATGCTACAAAGCATGAACTAAAATTTCTCTGAATCCTCAAGGTGTTTAAGATGTTAAAGGGATTCACTGCCCTTGGAGATACTGACAAGCATCCAGATAAACCCTTGTCAGAAGAGGAACAGTGGTAACATTAGAAACTGGTGATGATTTCACAGCTTTGCAGTGTAAGGTCACTCTCTGCTCCCAGTCTGATTTTTTTTTAGCTTATTATTCCTGCTTAGTTAATTGCATACATCTCAGCAGATCAGAGGACCATTACAGAGTATTTTGCGTAACATAAGTATTTTGCACTGAAAGAACAAATGGAGTAACTACATGTAGCTTTCTTTCCCTTATATGGGAAGCATATACTAGCCTTGTACTGCTGTTGAAAGGGTATCTGTTCAGCATTAATGGAATTAGGAAAGTCTATGAAAAATAAACAAACCGTAATTCTTTCATTTCTTTTACCAGCTAAGTAGAACAATAATTTTTGTTAGCATCAGCCAAAGAGGACATGGTATAATGGCAATATAATTATATGCAGTCATATTTGAACATTTGATCCCTAGCTGTAGAGGAAGTACATACATATAAGCACCAACATATATATTACCACTCTGGAATAAAAAAAGCTTGTCATGTCATTAAAACAGACATACTGACTTAAAAGAGATTTGAGATACTCTACCACAAGATATAAGTAAGCTATTTAAATTTATAGAAACCTACAGAGGGTTTATGATTTGAGACATCTATTACACACAGCAATGTATGAGAAGCAAATATTGAGAATGAGGTCTACTTACAAAAATAAAAATAGACTGCTATGCCTGTCTGAGGAGAGCCACACTTGCTGAAATCACATAAATTTTGCACTCCTGTGATTTAAAGCCCAGCCTTACAAATACCTTGTAATGATGTCCATTAATTTGGGGAATCAAGATGTTAACAATTATAGTAGTTAGTATCCCAATTACATCAAAATTAGAAGTTTAAATTGTATTTAATTTTTTCCTTAAAACCAGCCTGTAAGATATACAAATATCAACATATAGCCATGTTTTAACAAAAATATTACTTAAATTACCTGTTTTCTTATGAAGGGTATACTATGAAGCGTTTGGGCTGTCTAATATTCTTAACATAACATTAGCGAGAAAATCTGCAGTTCTTACTCCACTGACAGTTAGTCTGTGAAGTCAATGTGATACAAAACTATAGCTGTACTTAACAATAAGATGAAACTCAAAATGACATTTAAAAATGCACAACACAAGGAAAGTTCATAACACAGGTAAATGAAATCTACACCTAACTGCTCCTCATAAGGGAATTCTCTTTGCAGCATAAAATGTTGTTTTTTTAATGCTTCAGCATAAAAAACAACATTCCAGAGAATGCAGGAGAAAATATTTAATAAAAATAATTTACAAAATTACAAGAATATTTAATAATATATAACACCTCAGAAAAAAACTGCGATCAGTTTTGGATGCCTTTGGATATATGAATACTTCGGAAATAGTAGGACACAGAAGACAGATACCACCGCTAAGTAATTCCTTCATCCCTCTTGGCTAAGTGATACTAAGAGAATGACAGTACCCAAAAATTAAACTAATGGAGTCTCAGTATAAACATCTGAAAGGGAGAAAGGGAAAGGGGGAGAAAGGGAAAGGGGGAGAAAGGGAAAGGGGGAGAAAGGGAAAGGGGGAGAAAGGGAAAGGGGGAGAAAGGGAAAGGGGGAGAAAGGGAAAGGGGGAGAAAGGGAAAGGGGGAGAAAGGGAAAGGGGGAGAAAGGGAAAGGGGGAGAAAGGGAAAGGGGGAGAAAGGGAAAGGGGGAGAAAGGGAAAGGGGGAGAAAGGGAAAGGGGGAGAAAGGGAAAGGGGGAGAAAGGGAAAGGGGGAGAAAGGGAAAGGGGGAGAAAGGGAAAGGGGGAGAAAGGGAAAGGGGGAGAAAGGGAAAGGGGGAGAAAGGGAAAGGGGGAGAAAGGGAAAGGGGGAGAAAGGGAAAGGGGGAGAAAGGGAAAGGGGGAGAAAGGGAAAGGGGGAGAAAGGGAAAGGGGGAGAAAGGGAAAGGGGGAGAAAGGGAAAGGGGGAGAAAGGGAAAGGGGGAGAAAGGGAAAGGGGGAGAAAGGGAAAGGGGGAGAAAGGGAAAGGGGGAGAAAGGGAAAGGGGGAGAAAGGGAAAGGGGGAGAAAGGGAAAGGGGGAGAAAGGGAAAGGGGGAGAAAGGGAAAGGGGGAGAAAGGGAAAGGGGGAGAAAGGGAAAGGGGGAGAAAGGGAAAGGGGGAAAAAGGGAAAGGGGAAAAAGGGAAAGGGGGAAAAAGGGAAAGGGGGAAAAGGGAAAGGGGAAAAGTATTAGGTGCTGCACGACAGGCCACCCTGTCAAAAATAGAAATAACGTTGTGGTTCAGCACGACCTTCTTCAGAAACAATAGAGAAACCTTTTTTCCACAGATTACTCAGCAGGGGAAGATATGAGCACCAAAGATGAGAGAGAGAGGAAAACTCTCTCTGTGACTGGAAACACCCTATTTTCAACTGACATTTGATTCCCTTAATTTACACTGTTCCCTGGCCTCCCAGTACAATGATCTAATTTATGCAGGTGTTTGTGTAACAGCTAACCAGGAAAAAGACCTAGCTACTAAAGCTCAGTGGGTCTGAGCTACTTTAAACTTTATGCATGTTGATTCATATTAATTAAATGCCCTCAGAAACATTTGCAATTATGGCAAGTTGGGACACTCTGTAACAAAAGTAACCAAAAATTGCAGACAAAGAATGTAAATGTAGAAAAAATAAGTTTCCATGATTCAAGTTAAGTTTGTGAGTTTATTTAGACTTTTGACAGAATCAGAGATTAAATAGGACACTTCTGCTTTTAATAAATACAACCATTCTACTTTCACTTTTGTCTTTTGGTAGGTTTAGATCTATTAGTTGCTACGGAGGTTTGTTTTGTGGGAGGAAAGGTGTATAGGTATATTTTTGCTGGAGTTTTTTGTTGTGGTTGGAGGTTTCTTTGGTTGTTTTTTGTTTGTTGGGGGATTTTTTTGTGTAAGTGTATCATACTCGGTCCCTGGCCTGCACCCTGTCTTACTCAGCAATCATGCCAAATAAGGTTCCAGAATCTCCAGCAATCTATTCATAACTTAAATGTGTCACATCATGCCCTTGCTCAAAATAGTGTTAACAAACAGGGATAGAATGGGACTTGCAAGTACCCAAGTACTTCTGTAAAGATGCAGAAACGGGAAGAAAATTCCCTTGCCCTGTCTGTTACCTATTTCTACAGACTTCTGTTTACTTTTTTTACAGAAGTGGTTTCTAACTCTCAGTGCAGATAACATGCTCTCCTACCACACACCAAACTAATTCACACCAAACCAGCACAAAAATGAGTTACTTTCTGAACATTCAGCAGTGTGCAAAGGAGTCCTCAAAACAAATGCTGTGGAGGGTTACTCTTCCAAAAAACAAAGAAAAGAGGTGTATCTGAATTGGGAAGCAGGCCACTTCTGAGCTTCTCTGGACTGTCACAGATGAACAGACTATTGTGAGGGCTACATCTTTTTAACGTGAAGATAACTGTGTACAGTCTCAATGACTCCCAGTCACCTGTTCTGTCTATTGCAGCTGTGTATTCTGCTGGCATCTCTGAGGGATGGAGCTTATCCTGTCCTTCCTGTTAAAAATGACAAGCCAGTTGACTTGAAATGCTTTCTAAAGAATCTGTGATGCTCTGAAAGTATCTGTTCATTACACACTTATTAATATCCAGGCTTGGAAACACATGCAAGAGTATATCAAATTATGGCCACAAAGAAAACAGACCTACTTTAGATTTTGTAGAAAAGCTTGAAAAAAATTGTTTACCATACTTCCTTTTGTTTCAAAGGAAGAATTAAAAGCTCTTCATATTTCACAGAATCATAAAATCCTGGAATATTGCAAGCTGGAAGGTATTCATGGGGCCATCAAGTCAAACTCCCTGATTCTTGCAGGACTACTCAACACCAAACCAGATGACTAAGATCATCACCCAGACTCTCCTTGAATTCTGAGAGGCTTTGACACTGTGAACACTTCCCTGAGAAGCCTGTTCAGTGACTGACCACCCTCTCTCTCAGCAAAGAACCTTTTCTAATGTCCTGCCTGAACTTCCCCTGACACAGGGTCTTTCCATTTTCTTATGATCTATCACTGCTCACAAGGAGAGATCAGCAGCTCCCCTGCCACCGCCCTGTCGGGGTCTCACCTCAGCCTTCTCTTCCCTCAAGCTGAGCAAACCAAGTGACCTCAGATATTCCGTGGAAGTCTTGCCCTCAATGCCCTCAAATTTTTCCTTCAAATCAAAGTGAAAATAGAGCATTAACAGTACTTTATTTCTTTAACAGTGTTTCTCAGAAAGGCAAAAGCTATAGCTTGCCATATGGGCATAAGGAAAGCCTAGTTTCTTCCTTTAGAGGTGGAAATTTACCTAAGAGGTCCGTGTTTCTAATACTTATAAAAGATTCCAACTGGACCAGTCTTACTCAATTAGGTCTCTATTCCCATTACGTCAGGAATTTTCTTGCCTGTCTCAATAATTTCGAGAAACAGACTTCCTAGGATTTGTGTTTCTCTCTGTCTGTGCAAGTGACAGAGAATGTGAGTGTATAAACAAATCAACTACACAGAAGTGGTAATTCAGTAGTATGGACTAAGTGAAAAGTGCTGAGGCTGAGATGCCAGGTCAGACAACTACACACAGTGTTTGCAGTTCCTTTTCATTTTCCTTTTGCTAACACATACAATCTCTTCCTAAAGAATCTATGTAGTCACTTGGGAAACCTTAAAATCCAAACCTGTACTTTAAAGTGAGTCCCGCATTCTCACAATGCAAGAGATCTGTAATGGAGATGTTCATGCATCTGAAACAGATGCTCACACCTTACAATGCCTGGAATTCAATCATCCTGAGTTTTCAAATTGGACAGAACATGTCAGACTACTATACCAGCTGCAGTTTCTGATATTGTACTGTGGTTCCAACAGTTATAAGAAATATAGATGGATAACCCCTTCTGATTTATGGAAGCGAAGAGTAAATTCTGCTCCTACAAACTGCTGTTAATTCAGTATCAGTAATTATTATCTGGTTGGAAGAAAAGCAGCTAAATTCTAATCTCTACTTAATAGGGCAACTAACTAAGTTACTTTTGCCACAACATCATAACATGGCACTGATTTGAGGTCTGAAAATTTGAAATATGTGACAACAAACAAATTCTAACTAGTTAAAAAGGTAAATAATTAAGCACTCAGTTAACAACGGAGGATACATGCAAACAAGCAGAACCAGAAAGATGTAGAATGTCATTTCACATCTTGTTTAGCATCTTTGCTTATTTTGCACTGAAGCAAAATGCAGAAGTAGACAAGATAATCTGTTTTCTTTAGAAAAGACAGCATGTTGTATGGTGGAAGTGAAAGTGGCAGTTCAGAAACAATCACATCCCAAAAGGCGAATTTATCCTAAAACACAAGATGTATGAAAGAACAAATCTGTACCTCATTCATTGGCACAGAAGGAAAAGACAAATTACAGTATCACCAGCACTGATGAAGAACCAGAGAATACTTACACTGCAGTGTTCTGGAACTGCTGAAACTTACTGAGTCTATACTAGTTTCACACACATGGTACACCCCTGTACTCTTAAATCCCACATGGCAGTATCACAGTCTGCCTGCTGAGTATTGTACTTGCTGGAAAGAAGAACGAGCAGAGAGAAAAACAGAGCAGAAAGAAAAAATAAAAATATAAGTAAGTATCTCATTACTTCACCCTCTTTGGAAACTACAAAGTTGAGGAGAAAAGGACACAAGAAGGTAAGGACACAAGAAGGTAAGTACACCTGGCTTAATGCTGTCTGCATTAAAAGAGCATTTTTATATTTAGTGTTCCATTTTTGCATACTGGGGCCACTCTCTTCTGTTTTACCCAGCATAGATATAAACAAGATCTCAGCATATTCAGTCAAGCAGAGTTCATAGTCTTCATACTTACCTAAATTTAAATAAATATATTTCTTTAGATCAGTTTTTTTTCTTTATCAACTGGAATTTTTGTTTTACTTAGAATATGTAAATAGATCAACTTTTCAGACCATGAGATTATAACTGGTTCGATTATCATGGGGGGGGAGTGAGGGGGGAAAGTTGATGACTACTTTCATTCTTTTTTCAAATGAAGGCTCAACACCTTGATATTGAGACAGGCTCATACCATACCACAACTATTGCACAAATTTGGAAAACAGATCAGGCAAAATATCTCTGACCCAGCCTCAGAAATCCCTCTTCCACTGCACAAAAGGTGACAGTTAAAAACTGTGCAATGATCTTCAAAATGTGAACAAATAGCTAACATTACATTATTTAATTCATTTTCACATGTGATCTAAAACAAGGTATGAGCCAGTGTCTCTGGAAATCAAAGACTAGAGTTTCAGTCTACACCACTCTCTTATCCCTGGAATGAAGGCTTTAATGCATAGTTATACCATTTCAATCTATGAAACCTTTTTTATTCTTTTTCTAGGACCATCAGTGCTGAAGTTCTAGTGTACATCAAATTTTCAAGGAAGGGAAGGCATCCCTCACCGAAGCATGGAACTGCCTTTATATAAGTTTATGCAATTTGCCTTTTAGGACATGCAGAAAGCAAAGAATTGTACAAAACCATCCCATACCTCTTCCTTTGATATACAAAACAAATTTTGTGTAAAAAGTGGCCAAGTTGCAAAATTTTAAAGCTGGTTGCAGCAACCGCGCAGTTTATCTATCATTAGCCTCTACAGCCCCATCCCGTCACAAAGAGACAAATGCACAGGTTTCCTCTAGGGTGGTAGAGGAGAAATATATAATCCTTTACCACAGACCATGCCCTAGGGATACCATTCAGTCTACAAACCCCTCACAGATTGAATGAGTAGTTAATCTTGAATTTTTAAAAAAAGTCTGTAATTCAGGTGAACTTGAATTGCAATATTTTTGCTAGTCAAAAAATTACCACACCTACTATTTCAACTAAATCAAAAAAGGCCAAGTCCATCTTTGCAAAAAGGGGAAATTTCATTTGTTTTCTGCACTACAGTTATTTCAACTGAATGGGTAATTGCCATTTTTATGTTAGTTAAATTTTAAAAAAATTTAAAAATCAAAGAAGCACAGAATCAAATACAAAACCATAAAAGAGACTGGAAATTAAACAGGAGGTTTAAATCACATCTGGTCTTTTAACATTATAAGGCTATTCACTTCAAACACGTATAAAAGACATGTGGGAACCCAGCAGACTAACCTTTCCAAGATTTCATATAGACCTAAACACCTTCTTGCAGATACAATACTCAGGTACATCACAAAAAGCCACTTGATCTTCTAAGTAATGTGACTGCTAAGGGTAAAGTCTCAAAAAGATTTATCTGTAAGAAAACTAAGTAAACATATATGAAACTTACGTGGACTGCATCCAGGCATTGTCAAAAAATAGTAGTTTACTCTTCCAGCAGGTTAAACCATAACTGTACTCCATCTGACTCAGCTGTAACACTGCCAGGCCAGCAAATGACTTTGACTGAATGTTAAAACCTTTTCTAAGTCAAAGAAAGGCTGCTGAATGAGTCAACTGATTATTTGCCAACTGTCTATATTTAGGACTGTCCCTGCAAGTGTTTAAAAGTTTACCATTTATCACTGCTTCAAAAAAAGTCAAATATATTCCAAACACAGCAATTCTGCTTCTCATCAAAGGGGAGTTTTCCTCTTTCCACCTATCCCACTGCCTCCAGAACAGCATAAAACATTCACCAAGTAGAATATGCCTGTCTCTGTAGCACTCCAGATTCTAAGTCTCCACATATTTCCAGGATTCATAAGAGCATGATAGTAGCTAAAAAACAATCTAGAGTTTTCTTCTTCCCTACCAGCTCCTCCTTGATCAGGATTTTTTATCAGTACAATAAAAGTGCAAGGAATTATTTATGGAGAATGATAATTTTTATGCTGTGTATCACAATGTAGCACAATGAGATTAAGCATTAGGGAAGAGGTCACTACAGCATGATGTTGTCATGCAGGCAAAGGTTTAGCAGCTAACTTGGTTAGTTAGCATCAGGGACTGCATACAGGGCCACTTCCACACAAAAGACTAAATCAAAAACCAAAACTGTGCTGATTAAAAGCAGACATGAACACAATTATTGCTATCAAAATACAGCAAGATCAAAATTTCCTAAGTAGTACAAAACAGGTAAATAATTTCAGGTACACTGCAGAATCTCACTGTGCTTTAGACAAAATTTGTTATAAGGAGGCTTAAGATTAATAAATTGCGGCTAGAAGGAAATGTACAGAAGCAGGTTATGACTGTGCAAGATGGAACTGGGCCAATGCATTAGGTCTATTAGGACTATTACACATTATTCAGTTACTGTCAAATGATTAAGTAAACAAGGAAGGAGAACCATCTGACGTCCTCCAGACGTCATCATTTTCTGAAATGTTCCTAATCTTTTCACTGTCCATCCTCTTTCCTTACTGTGCCACAATCTATTTGGATTTCATTAGAACAAATAATACAATACCTGTTGTTAAGGACCTGTCTATCTGCTATTGGGAGCAGACTCCCTTCTTTGCAGAAAAAGAATATAACAGGAGTGTTACCAAGTCATTTAAATCCTAAGCCTGATCTCCATCAGGACTCCAGGTTGGCAAAGAGGACTTCTGTGCTGCTCCAGTCCTGCCCTTTTCAAACTAAAATCCCACACCTATTCCACATCTTCCCAGCATAAACATAATCATGCAGTCCAACTGAGCATGGTTAAAGCTGAGGTTTTACTCCCTCTCCTTTTACTATGCCTCTCTCTGGGAGTAACATACATCACAGATATACAAGGGACTAAAGAAAGTATCCGACCTACAACTCCAGCCTGTAATCCTAGCATCATATTCAGTTTAGACACACACACCTTACCTACTGCAAAGTTCTGCAGGCCTGTTTGAGTTCATTAATCTTTCCTACCTAACTCAGAGCTAACACTCTGGCTATCTTACCTGATGGTTTAATCACATAAACATTATTTGGCTTCAGCAGAATTAACCTGGCAGCTTCCACAACCACGCTGTGGAAAGTCTTCCCCTCCCAGCCTGTGGGCTCTGACTCTGCCATATTGGCTCTGCCCATAAAGATCTCTCTCTTCCTGCCCTCCTTGCTCCACTACACTCAAGAAAATGCCTCAACTACATCTTGTAACCTTTTCAAATCCTTCTCTGCTTCATCTGTCATTTCCTATTCAATAATTAAGTTTTATCTTCAGACAGTCTGTAACAGAGGAATGGAAAGAGTAATCAGGTCATTTCATTTTCTCTGATCTTGTCCTATGCTTAAAGACATGTTTCCAAACCTCATCAACTTTCTGGATTAACTCCTACCCAAAACTGCCCTTTGCTAAAATGCTAACTAATAGGCTAGGAAACATAACAGCAACTATTACCACCATACTACTTCTTTGGATTTATCTACTTCCTCCAATACGTCCAACAGACCCTTAGGATAGGAACTGAACCGATTTTTTAATTAAGTATTTGCATACAATCTAGCACAACAGAATCATGACCACACTTTAATAGTTATGTGATACCCTAGTAAATATCCTACAGCACTGCACTGAAATGCCTTTAGAATTCGTGTGTAGAACAAAGTATAAAGTATGTCAGCTACAACTGCAGTGATTCAACACCCCAAAAGTTAACCAGGATAGAATTTGGCCTAATCATGTATGATGTGCTTCACTTATCACTGCACCAGAGACTGATGAAGAGCAAGGTATGTAGGTTATTGTTTTAAAATGCTATTTCTATCATCCCAAACAATGAAAATCCATGGGGGAAAAGCCTTTTTAATTCTCATTTTCTGCCATGTTTGTAGTCTGTCTGACTTTAGTGAAACTGAAAAAGGCTATTAAATTACCCATTACATTTTCCCTACAACTACAGGTTGCTTTTTAAAGTAGTTTTACATATGTTCAGCCAATTCAGATTTTATTTTGGTTTGCTTATATGCAGAAGCTTTCACTCCCTCCTCTGGGAAACTGTTTTCCTTGCTAAGAGACCTCATTTTCTGGAAACACTTCCTTTATTAAGCCTCTGACGACTGTTTTGCAATTTCATATTTATACCTATGTACATTAATGAATGATTCCTTCCTTTCTTTCCATTGCTTCTAGCAACCTCATAGATCCAGACTGCTCTCATGTCTCAGTGTAGCAGTAATTTAATCAAGTTTTATGTTTAGTTAATTTTTTTCTCCTTGGAAATCAATTCTTTAAATAATTTTTTTATGATTCCCCTGAGTTCTTTTCCCAGTTAAGAAATATTTTTGGTTATGTGGTACCCATAAGATAAGGAAGTATTCTACTTGAAACAATACCATGATGACAAAACCCAGCCCTTTGATGTTACTGTAACTGCTCATAACTATGCTTTGCTTAAAAATTTATCTGAGAATTACATTGGTGCAATGCTTATACTTTTTTTCCTTATTACTAATAAACACTGAGTCTGGTCATGTTTCTTGTACAGATTTAAGTAATAACAGGATAATCAGCTGTAATACTCCAATTCTGCAACATTCTTAGGTGTATATACAACTTCTACATCTGAGTTTTCCAACTGGAGTCAATATCATTACTCATACTCTTTAATTCGTACATAGTGTAAGTGCCTTGCTAAGTGGAGTCAAGTCCCTCGTGTGCTGCTGGATGAATGCAAAGAAGATTACATGAGAGGCTAAGACTTGATTCTTTGTATTAATGCTTGAAAGCTTTTTTACTCCTCAGCTTGGAGAAGTTCAGTTTCTGGGAAAAGAACTTCTGCTTCACTGCTGTAATGTCTCTCACTTCCCATAAAGCCAAAACTTTATTCCAGCTCAATCAAATATTATTTTCAAAGTAACCACTGCCTGCCATTGATAAGAAAACTCCAGATAGGAAAATAAGAGGCAATATGAATAAACATGTAAGTGACTCAGCTTGTTTTTAAACTGCGGTCACATAAATCTACTCAAGTCATGCCATCATCACTAACTGTTCTTTGAGCTTCTTTGCCTCAGAAACAAGCACAATATTCATTTTTCATATCTCTCAAAGCAGTGCCTTAAAAGCCTTTTTTACTGTTCTCAAGGGCATCTCCCTGGTCAAGGGTCTGGCCCTCAGTCTGGAAAATGTCCAGTCACACAGTCCAATATTTCTTTGGGCATACTTGGCTGGGGTCATAATTCCCCATTTGTCCAGTGTGTTACCCTGCCAGGTGAAACACTGGTGTAGCATCATGATCTCTTTTCTTGTATCAGCAAGGGATTAAAAGAACTTCAATTTTTAGAGGGTTTGGGGTTTTTTTTTCCCAAATACTGTTAACTGCTGAAGATGACATAGCATTTAGAAACATCATTTCCCCAGCTAATCTGCTATTCTCTGCAGGAGGAGGACCATCTTTCAATTACTAGTTTGAAGCAGTTTGCTGCAGTATGTGGTTATCTCAGTACCATCAGCACATTAAGCCTTTCCAGGGCTCATTCTGTTCCCTGACTTCCCTGAAGCCAGCATGCAAAGCATTAGGTTCTCCATTAGGCACAGACCTAAAGCCAGGGAAAAAGCATTCTCTGCCAGTCCCTGTCTCAGCATCTCTCTGAGGCAATTCTGTAATTTTTTTTTAGTTCTTACAGCTTCTTTCTTGACAGATGCCCTTGATTTAACTTCTCACAGTCATTCCACATCACTGCAACAGTCTGAAGCACATAAGATTACTTGAAAAATACCTAACTTAAGTACCTTCTTCAGTACACAGTATTCCACATCTGAGAATTACTGAAGAAATAGTTCTGAATGTTTAGTTCTCTATTTAATTGACTTTAACATCTCGATAATCACTTTGATAATCATTTTGAAGTTACATCACTGAAACCTTAAACTTTTGATTTGTTTTCCTGAATAAATTATACAAAATTATGTATTCACTCATCATAATCTTCTCCAACTGGATGGAGCTTGCCTGTACCTGAAAGAGTCTAATCCAGAGAGATTAATAACATAATATACTGGGGAAAAGACAGTGTTTGTGAAGTAGGACATTTTTGTACAAAATTGTTTAAAGTTCATTGAAGTTCTTGAATAACTCAGTAAGCATGCAGAGGACAAGCAAGTAAACGCTCATATCTGGATCTTCCAAAATACTACTGAAAAGTTTCCTAGAGGCCAATAAAGAAACAAAATCACCAAAAAAAAAAGGGGTGTCATCCTTTCATGACATACTACAGAATTAGAAGTTAAGGAAAAAAAGGACAGGGACAAATGTTCAGCTTTTCAATGAAGAAAAAATAACCATGAAGGATTCTCCACAAAGATATGTGCTGGGATATGTACTGTTTCTCATATCCATAAATAATAAATAATATTACTTCCAGTAGGACAGGCAGGCAAATAATGAAGTGGAAAAAGCTTCAGACAATACCAGATTATTTAGGAGGGTCAAATCTTTAACTGGCTACAGGAACTGCAGAACATGACACTGAGGGACTAGGGAATAAAACAGTAACTGGAAATGAGGGCCAAGAAGTGCAGGCTAGGGAAAATGTGAGAAAACAACCAGTCCTCATTTTTAACTGTATTGAGGTGCTGTACACTGTCAGATGAACTTTAAAATAGGTATTACTAAGCAGCAAAAACATCGTGCATGCATTTTACATGATACTCTGAAAGCATCAGAAAAATGCCTTCTGACAGTAAAACAGAAGAAGTAGGATAGCAGAACCCTTACGAAAATGGAAAAAAAAAGAGAAGTCATTATACTACTGTCAGTATTTTATGCTGTCATGACTTAAACCTGACAGGTGGTTCTGGGCTCCACAGCTTTCAAACAGTTAAATAAAATCTTCAGAGTAAGGGCACAAGGATGAGCAGAGTGATAGAATTATGCTCATGCATGAAGGGGCAATAGAAAACTTAGCTTGGAAATGTCTGAAAGAAGACAAGGAGGATATGGTAACACTTAATTAAAGACCAGAGAGAAAGTGAAATAAAAATATTCACTCAGGTAAAAGAATCATGGAACACACATTAAAATTGTCAGGCAATTTAAAGCAAACAAAGAGGGATATTGTCCCCCTCACACAAAGCACATGATAAAACTGTAAAACTCACTGTCTCAGGGATTTTGTTGAAGCCAAAGCATAAAAAAACTCAAGCACATGACGTAGCCAAATGTATGGAAGATGGTTCTAGCTGTGACTAACATGTTAGTTCAGCTATACATTTTGATCTAAGCTTTCGGCACCTCATCAGCCTGTGTATTCTACTGTTTATAATCCCCACTAGACAAGACAGAACAGTTTAGAAGGACCTTTGGTCTCATCTAGTCTCACCTATTCTCGCATTAGTACTAGACTTACAGAACATGGGAGAAAAACCTGCAGAACTGAACCATAAATGTGACAAAACGTGAGTACAGGATTTCTTGTATCCTGTCATATATTGCCTTATAAAATTTTTCCTCCTTGATTTTACACAGATTATACACAACAACTTTAAAGATTCATTCTGAAAATTACTGAGGATGTTTTACAGTTGACAAGCTACAAAAGCAAAATTCATTGTTCTTTAAGGAAGAATAGTCTAGTTGAGACTTTAGTATTAATAGATAATATACAGAGAATTTTCCTCTCTAACAATCAATGAAGGTACACAATACAAAGTCTTAGAAAACAAAAAACAGCCATGTCCTTTGTGCAGCATACTCTGAGGCTATAATTTGCCCCGTGCAGATAAACAGCCTTGATTAATGTTGTGGCTGGATCCAGACCCAAATGAATGACGAAGCACTTCCAGTAACAGGTTGCCCTGCACAGTCTGGAGCAATTGTTCTTCTGGAGAAAATTTTCCTTTATTCATTCCGAGTAGCAATCATGTAGTCAGTACACGGTAATCTGTTTAGCCTAACAAGAATACCTGTGATGTGAAATACCAGCACTGTGAGATTGGCATCACCAGGCCTCTCAGATACAACTGTAGGCCTTTTACCATCTTCCACAGATATGGCTGCAGCAGCACAACACACAGCAGCTCCTTCGCCCTTAGTCATTCACCCATTTCCCTGCACAGCTTTACCTTACATCAGTGTCAAAACAAAGACTGCTCACTGTTTGGCCTCAACTCAGCCTATGGCTACCAGCTGAGAAAGATTCCCCACAAAAAGCCTGATGAAGCTGAAAGGAAAACACATCATCAGCCTTTCATGCTGCAGAATGCAAATCTTGAATTTCTCTGAGTTATCCTTTTCAGGCCACTGTAGTACAAAGTAAACTGGCAAATTGCAGTCAACCTATAAGATGCATAGATCTGTTCTCACCTGAACACTCCAGTGCTCAGATGCTTCTTCTTCCCCAGCCATGCTCAGCTGACATGCCCATACAAGGACACATCAGTCAGAAAGACACTCTCTCCCCACTATACCACTACTGGAGAGGAGGCCTCCTCCAAAACATGCCTTTTCCTCCCATGATTCTGAAAGTACAAAGAGAATTCTGCATTTCTTTTGAAAACCCACATTACAGGAATATAAAGGGCTGTGCTCTTGTGTGCTCAGTTGCTGTTCAGTTGCTCCCCACTTCATCTAATTGAAACAAAAAATATTATCTATTCTCCATTTTTAATGGACCTCTTCAGATTCTTGTTTTCTAGACAACTCCTTTCTGATCATCAACAGCTATTCAGAGAGATTAGTGCAATATTTGCTTTTATAGATAAACAAATTGTTTTTACTGCTCGCCATTTACTAATGGGAAGCACTATCATTGCATAATTAATGTCTATTAAGCAAGACTACCTATGATATATTTGAGCAAAAAGTTTGTCAAAACCACCAGCATCTCCATCTCAAATTTTGCAATATATGAAATGCTAATGTGAAAAATGTACTAAGGATTTGTAACTGCACAGTGCAGTATCTTTTAAGAGGGCTAAAAGAGTGCTTATATGAAAACATAAGGGAAGTACTTTAAAATCTCCTAAAAATGCATTGTGAAACAACTTAGTTGGCATGTGACGAGAATGACACACTTCACCTTTATTTACCCTTAATATCTCCCAACACAGTTAAATATTAAGGAAGCCACCAAGGGATTAATTCTCTCATCTCTTTCTCCAGTCCTCTAAAACATTACTTAGTTCTCTGATTTCCAATAATGCATGACAAGAAGGGATAGGATAATAAATCATCTTAGATACAGAACCATGTCCATCAGAGAAAGACCATCTTGGGTTTATGATTGCTCCCTCTCCAGACAGTCTTAACAGGTCTATGAAACTGGTAAGGCCCTACAAGTAGCAAGTACCCAAAAACATAGGATAAGAAAAGCAGACGTGGGATAAACCCAGTAGTACTCCTACAACTGAATGCATTTCTTAGAGCTGGGATAGCTAGTGGGCATGCAGGCTACACATGAAAGGTAAGAAGTCAGTAAAACCGAGTTTTGCAGAGAAAATAAAAATGGAAAACAACCTAGCCATGTTGGCCTAAGACCATCCCAGTCTTAAAAACGTCCTACTTTTGCACTGCACATAACAGGGAAAACAGCACACACTGTCTGGGGTAGACTGACAGTCACTATAAACAAAATAAATATACTGCAGTTTCAGCACAGGCCTACCAACAAGTCGTTTGGGAACAGGATCTATATACCTCTGTGATTCCTAAGACAGTATTAATTACCTTTGACAACTGAGACACAATTGTGATGCTGAACCTTGATAATCTTTCCATATTGCTCAGTTATTTAATGTCTTGCTTACCCAAACTTATCCCCAACTGCTAGTGTCATTTAGACCACAGAAGAAGTACTTCTTCAGCCACTTCACATATCATTTCCCCCCCCTCCTTCAACTATGCAACTTGATGCATCTTAAAGTCTCAAGAAATGTGCCAATAATCCCAAAACGGCATGCTGACACGCCTCACAATGCCTGTCAGATACGGGCTCGTGGGTTCCTAAAGCAGAGGGTTATTCAGCAATTAATAGAGGGCAGCAAGATGTGAGAAGAAAACGCACCCCCAAAACACGCCGCAGCCGCAGCCGCTGCGAAGGTCACCAGCCCCATCCTCTCCCCGCCGCCCGCCCGGGAGGACGACAGCACTACCCCGAGAAGTTTCGGAGAGCACCCGCGGCCGCCGCACCCGGGGCTGCGGGGGCGAGGCCGATGGCTGCAGTCACCGGCAAGTCGGGCGAAGTCCCGCGCCCGCTGCCCCTCGCCGTGACTCACCAGCCTGGACTGGGCGCGCTGCAGGAACTCCTCCATGGCGCCGGCGGGCCGGCCGGGCGCAGGGCAGGAGCGCGGCTGGGCTGCCCGCACAGCGCTGCCCCGCACAGCGCTGCCCCGCACAGCGCTGCCCGCTCGGCGCCCCGGCTCCCGGCTCCTCGCTCCCCGCCGTGCTGCGGAGCGCCCGCCCCGCCCCGCCCTGCCCGCCGCGGGCGCTGACGTCAGCCCGTGCCGCAAGGGCCGGCGCGGAGCTCCGCGGAGTGGCCGCACCGCGGAAGGGCGCGGGACGCGCCTCCTGCACCGCGCGGGGCGCCGGGCCCTGGCGAGCGGCCGGTTGCGTGTGACAAGAATTCCTGAACCAAGTACCCAGACCCGCCCGACGCAGGGGCTCAAAGCAACAGGCACCGGTTGGTGGCTGCTGCGGGCCCTTGGGCGGCGATGTCTCAGTTTCCCATTTCAAGTTTGGTAAGACTCATTAATGGAAAGCTCGAGGGCACTGGGGTCTGAGGCAGTGACCGTTTCGGGGTCCCCTTCCCGTGTTGGCAAAAGGTCTGGAGGGAACCAAGCGGTGGGTTCAAATTGCAAAAGGGTGGGTTAGATTAGATGTTAGGAAAAAAACTGTTCTGAGAGTGGGGAGACACTGGAACAGGTTACCCAGGGAAGTTGCAGATGCCCCTTCGTTGGAGGGGTTCAAAACCAGTTTGGATGGGGCTCTGAGCAAGCTGGTTTAGTGGAAGGTGTCCCTGCCCATGGCTGGGGGGTTGGAACTAGATGTTCTTTGAGGTCCCTTCCCTCAAATTGTTCTATGATTCTATGATTCTGTGTTTCACAGTCAAGCCTCAATAAGCCCTGCCCTGTACCTCAGACCTAGGATCCTTTCTAAATATATTGCCCATGGTCACATATTATGTATATATTCAATTGAACAGCTCCCAGTGGAGCCTCCTAGGCTAGAGTCCACTTTGTAGAAAAATAAAGAGAAGTGTCGAAGAATTTGAGTCCAGGACAATAGAAGTCAATGGGAGGTCATGCAATGAGTGTAGACTAAACCAGAAAATGAACTGTAGGGTTTGCAGCATCTCCAGTGCTCTCACACCACTAGTATTCACCAGTGAGAGGCTTTTTCCACTCTAACTAACCTGGATAGTGCAGATTTATTATTTCGATCAGGTTGTGCCTCACTGAGGAGTGAGTGATAACTAATCGTTAATAAATTCAGTGCTATGTGATCTGGGATTTTTCTCTTGTGTATTTTTTTGCAGCTCATTGAAGATATTACTGTAAGAGCTAAAAGCTCTTGCTTCCTTATTAACAAACTTTTTCTGACAATTGTAATTTAGTCTCATTTGATTTGTTAATTTTTCCATGATATCTTGCAGTCCTGGTACTGTGTTTCCTGCCATAATCAATCTGCTCTGCCTAGTCATATGTTCCAGTTGGAAATTGTTCTGGGGAACAAAAAAATAAACCTTAATCTGTATCATAACCATCTAAAACTGAAGGGTAAATCTTCATTAAAATATTTGTGTAGACAAATTACATGAAGCAAACTACTCTAAATGACAGTGTTCTACAGGAAAAAGATAATTCTGTTACATTTACTGGAACATTTATTCTTCTGAAATGCATTTGTGTGTTTGTACATTAATGTGTTTCAGGACTCTGTCTGATTTTGGATTTTCTGGTTGCTGTTCTAGAGAAAAGTATGTCTCCTGAAAGATTACAGGTTTTGCACAACATACTCTCATACTTGTAACTTGAAGTATTACAATACAGAAATTGCTGTGTAACTTGGTATGCAGAGTTGAGGTCTACTGGGAATGTATTGCCAAGTAAGAAAACAATATGCCCTGCACCAAAAAAGGGAGTAAAGTATATATTTCACTTCAGTAAAGTCTGCAAAACAACTAAAATTAAAAGATCCAGCTAACTACATGAGTTAAACTGAAGTTTTGAAAATTGGTGCTTAAAAGAGTCATTTTTGATGCATACGTATTAAAAAAGAAAAAAAAAAGAAAACAGAACAGCAAGTAGTTGAAGAATAAAAAAGCTGAATTTGCTAAACAGGCAGCAAAGTTCTTATGCCTCATACCAAAAAGTACACTTACTCTCATACACTGTAAATAAAATGTGTTGACTAATTACTTCTTTGTACATCCACTGAATAGATCTGTGCATGTAAATATATCTCTACATTGTGGTATCCGAGTGGTCCTTCACTGAATCTAGAAGAACCAGGGGTCTCCATCTTGGATTTCCAGAGAAGGCCTCAGTACAGCTGCATTGAAAACAAAATAGAGTGCACCTGAGCTCCCTGAAAACATTAGCACTAGATAGCTTTTGAAACTGCTTTATAAGTAACTTGTTTGCCTCCATAATTATTGTATGAGTTAGATATTGACTAATTAATTATTTATATCCTATTGTGCAAAACCATGGACAGAGTACCAATCTTTGTATCTTTGTATCTGTTTAATATTTAATAGAAATTCCTAAGACTTACTCTCCTCTTTTATACCCCACTTGTAGCCACTAATTTGCTTCCACTTTGCTGAAGCTTAAATTAGAGATGAATCTGGACACAGATTATTTTTTATCCTTTTTCCTAAAGTAGGTAAAACCAGTTTGCAGTCATCCAGAAGCTCTTCCTAAGGTGTGTTCTTTATTTGATGCATGTAACTTACCTCCTTATGAAGTCAGTGGGAATCATGTATGTGTCCCAAAGTGAGAATTTGCTCAATATCTCATTCATAGAATGAAATTACTGAAAAATAGGCTTGTTGAACAGTACTTGTTTATAAGCACTTTTGCAATACCTCTTGTCACATTGAAGAGATTTAGCCTGTGAACTGAAAGTTCTGCTTTGTATGTCTTTGTTATTTTGAAAATGTAAACACAACTAATGTCATACTTCTTCAGAGTATGGTTTGGGAATGAATGCTTCTCTATTCACATGGCAAAGGAAAAGTTCATTTTTTAGTTTCAGCCATTATTCAAGCATGTGTGAAAATATGATTACTTTGCTGTGTCTTTTTACTGTGTCCTAAAAACCCCTGTAACTCTAGTAATGATGATCAATGTCTTACACTTCAGGTTCTTCTAAAACTCCTCTCATTTTCACTGTGGCCACTTTGCATGATATAGAAACTATCCTAGTGAAACCTTATATCCTCATATATACTGTGTGCTACCAAATAATACAGACTTTTGTGATATTCCATAGTTTCTGTGGTTCATATCCATTTTATTTATTCTTCAGGCATACGGTTCAGATCATTCTATTCCATATAATGGAGAAGCAAACCCAGTGATTACATGTTCAGTTCTGAGAACAACTCAGAACTGAACTCTGTAACTCATCTTTACAGTTTAGCAAGGAAATAGAAGAGCTGTCATGATACAGCTATCCAGTAGTACAGCATTTCTATCAAAATTGTTTTTATGATAAACACTTCAATAATGTATTAACATTTTCGTGTTAAATAAGGCTGATGTTCCTATTGCAAGACTTTTTATGCTACCACAGTAAGAATAAATAGTTTCTGCTCATGGAATGAGAATATAACATAATCATTTCAATAAAAGAACAGGAGAAGTTCACAGCTCTCAGCTCTTGTAAGAGGATATTATTTAAAAATTTGAAAGGAAAAAGGTAATTTCACAAGTTACTGGAAGAATAATTCTCCAGACAGCCACCCAAAGAAAGAAAAAAGAACAAAACTGTGTGTAGCAGCAGTAGGCTCAGAGTCATTGGCTTTGGCACTCAAACCATTTTACTTTCAGAGTCTCTATGTTTTCCATGTACATCTATGAAAGCTACAGCTTTTTTCTTACAGAGTTTTACCAACAGGACGTGTCCTTAGGAGTACCAGTTATCCAGTTTTCTGTATCAAGCATCTTCACTTCCTATGGTTAGTATTTCCAGTTTTTCATGTTTCAGTTACACTCGTCCCAGAATCATAGAATTGTTTAGGTTGGAAAAGACCCCTGAGATCATCAGGTCCATCCGTTAATCCAGCACCAGTGTTCACCACTAAACCATGTCTCTAAATGCCATGTCTAACAAGTCTTTTCTCCAGATTAAACAGCCCCAACTCCCTCAGCCACTCCTCATAGGGATCATGCTTCAGACCCTTCACTGGCTCTGTTGCCCTTCTCTGGACACGCTCCAGCACCTCAATGTCTTTCCTGTATTAAATGAGGGGCCCAACCCTAGATACAGAATTTGAAGTGAGGCCTCACCAGAGTACAGGGGCGTGACCCCTTTGCTAGTCCTGCTGGCCACACTGTTGCTGACACAGGCCAGGATGCTCTTGGCCTTCTTAGCTACCTAGGCACAGCTGGCTCATGTTTAGCTGCTGCCAACCGATAGCCTCAGGTCCTTTTCTGCTGAGCATCTTTCCAGCCACTCTGCCTCCTGTCTGTAACATTGTTGCACGGGCTTTTTGTGACCAAGGACAGGACCTGGAACTTTGCCTTATTGAGCCTCATACCACTGGCCTTAACCCATCAATCCAGCCTGTCTAGATCCCTCTGTAGAGTCTCCCTGCCCTCCAGCAGATCAACATTCCCACCCAGCTTGGAGTCATCTGCCAACTGACTGAGGGAGCGCTCAGTCAACCCCTCACCCAAATCATTGATAAATATATTAAATGGAACTGGCCCCACTACTGAGCCCTGGGGAACACTACTTGTGACTGGTTGCCAGTCACCCTATAAAGACAGACAAAAAGAAACCATTTCAAATATCAGAAGACTCTTCTCCAAACATGAAGACTGTCCATCAATAATGCATAAGACCTCTATGCTGTAAATGCCTCCTGTCTTTTAGTGAAAATGAGCATGAAAGTAGAGGCAATGAACTCACTGTCCCTTTTGGACTTTGGTTTTCCCAATGTAAACCAAATCCTATTAAGAAATTGTGTTCTCCAAGGGATTATTTTCATTTGTAATCAAATGTGAAACTTTATAACCGGCCCAATTGCTTTTGAGGAATATTAGGTATAGAAAAATGAAACTGCCACTGCTTTTTCTGAGGGGTAAAGGAAGAGAAAGAAGCCATGCTTGGTTAGGAGATGACTCCTAAAGGTCTGATACATATTTTGTTGAGGTTTTCAAAGACCAAATGCATTGATCGTATTTTAGTTGTGAATAGCACATAATTCCTGTATTACAATAATTGTCTGTTCTGTTCCTCCATTCAAAACTGAATAAGATACCAGATTGTGCATTTTTGAGCCAAGGCTAGCTAGTAATTCAAAGCCAAAAGGCCATATTGAATCAATACCAAATGTACTTGGAGGTACTGCAAACAATGGATGATTGAATAGCTTTCTGTGTGGGAAAGTACAGGCTGAAGGTGGACAATAGAACTGCAGGTTTAGTCCCCTCTAAAAGTTGTTTAGACTACAACTTGTACCAAATAAGCATGAAATTAAGTTTAGAAGCCAGAATCCAGATTCATTTCCCATCAGTACTATGTCCATGGACACCAACTTCCCAGGTTGTTCATCAAATTTCAACACAGCTGTAGTCTGCACAGCTGTACAGGTTATTATAGAAGTTAACCTTCTGTGCTGCTGCCTCTTTCTTACACCATGTATGCTGATAATTTAGGCAAATTGCATGTGCCATGTGAATACATCCCCAGCTGTACAAATGATCAGTTTACTAGGTGAGAGAGTATGTTATTTCACTAGCACAGCCTCAGTACAGGCTACTTGTGTGAAGTTGGTCCCAGGTCAAAGAAGTAATTCTGGTAGATGGCTCAGTTTAAGCTATTACCAAATCTCCTGTCTCCTCCTCACCTGGAAATTAATTGAAGGAAATTTATTCCCATTATACTGCCATATACTATTAGTATTTAAACTAGGCAAAAAGTATATTTTCAAGGGACGGTAATCTCTGTAAAGGAGTGGGTAAGGGCTTAAGATATTTGACTTAAATCATTAACACGGTTTGGTTCCCATGTGCATGGGTCAAAGTCCTCAAGGGTTTTAGGCTGCAGTGAGCACAAGGCATTTCCAAGTTAACTATAAGAAAATTAGAGTAAACAGTACATAAAACTTCTGCTTTATAGACTACCATTGATCAACTGCATATAGTGTGTTTATTGTTTTTGCATTTGGAGATGTTTATAAGAAGTCCACAAGGGAACATTCTTACAGCTATTGGTTTGAATACAGATATAAAGGAAATAAGAGTGAAAACCAGATTCCAAATTATAGCAAATACCGTGAAGAGAATATTGGCTCTGTGGTAATAATTGTGAAATATATTACACTGAATAATATAGTGGTTACTATTTGAAAACCAAAAAGTAGTAGAAGAACTTCTCATTTGCAAGTTGACCAGAATATGCAACTGTTCATCATAGACCAGCTAAAAGTAATTTGTAAGGTAGAAATTACTTAATTAATAGAATACCATACTATGATTTTTAGACAGGTCTTCTCATTCCACAGACAAGTAACATAGCTAACTACAGTTACATTCCTAAAAAAATACCATATTACATTGAATACAGTTCTTACCTTGACCTTTGAAATTCATACATACTCAACAAATTCATAGGACCTTTGCTTTGCAGACAATACTGAATACTTAGTAGATACGCTGATAATAAAATTAAGGCTTGTGAATGGTCAGTTTTTTTATCCTGCCCACAACAGGGGGATTGGAACATGATAATCTTTAGGGCTCCTTCCAACGCAGGCCATTCTTTGATTATACAATACTATGAAGGTCCCAAATACAAGTAAGAGTATTCTATGAGATTAATAAAGAACAATAAAGAGCATTCCATCATCGACATCCCTGTGCTTTAAATGGAGGAGGATATTTAAAGGGGGGGGGGGGGAGAGGGGAAGGAGTAGAATTACCTCTAATTTACTTTTATTTTTTTCTTTAAAAGAAGTAGAGTTATTTTAATTACCTGTAAATGCAACAGTAGAATTACAAAACTTATAGTGATCTGAAGGTGCAAGTGAGGGGAATTCATGTATAGGTAATCTTAGTTAGGACAAAAAAAATAGGTTATGGCAGAAGACCCTAGAACTTGCAACACACAGTCTTTCCTTTAAGTCTGAATTATGGTTGCTGATTCTGTATACCTATCCTAGTTTTGGCCAGGACCCAGAGGTTGTTGTATACCACCCCATGCCTTTGCTTGCTCAGTTGGGAGAGCTGAGACTCTTAATCCCCAGACTGTGGGTTGGAGCCCCACACTGGGCAGCAATGTCATGGTTTAGGAATGGTATTCCCTAATTCAGTGTCTGCACCAAGACTGTCCAAAACCAAATGCCATTCTCTTGCTCCCCCTTTCCTTCCCCCTTTCCACTAAGGCAGGATGGAGTTGAGAATTGGAGGCACAAATAGTGAAGATCATGCCTTGAGATAAGACCAATTTATTGGAAACAGCAGTGAGGTAAGAAACATCAACAATATTAATACCAGAATGTATTACTTTTGTGTGGAAATGGATGAAAACATAAGTTTTGGAGTATTTTCTGTTATTCGTGGTTTATATTTTTGTGGGTTATCTTAAACCAATGGGATAAATGCCAAGGATTTGCATTTATTTTCTGTTTCAATAATGTGTGTCTTGTACTCAAGACTTTGGCTTTTCAACTAAGAATTCATATTTTAAAGACAACAGGCTTGGCCATTTATGATCATTAGTGTCACCACTAAGAAAAGATTCATGTTGGTCTTATTTATTAAGGCAATCAAAATGTACTGTTATGTTCCTAATTACGATATTTATTCAAACTCCCCTACTTACCCACAGTACGAATACAGTGCAGACAGCTGTTGTAGAGCTTCCCTATGCAGCTCTGGAAATGAGTTTTTCTTTCAACTAAGGACACTCCTATTCTCATAGAGAAAGAGTAGAATAAATGTGGATCTTTGCACTGAGGCAAACACTGGTGTTGGATGCGTGAAGTTGTGTTAAGGATAAGAGCTGCTGAAGCAGTGTCTAACAACTGTGGTAGATCATAAAATGTTCTGTTCAAACTTCTCCTTCTGGACAACTATATAATTACAAAAATAAAAGATTAAAAACAGTCAAGCAAACAAAACTTTGTCACTTTTACTGTAAATTGCCCACAAGGAAAAAAAAAGGAGATTTTAAAATACAAAAGAGTATTTTCATTATTTCTTTCCTTTTAGAAGATAAAGAACACTAGTATAAGAATCTACAAACAGATTTGATAGCAAAAAGACATCCCCTGAGAGCTGAAATAAAAGGCTTGCTTCACTGTTATGCAGCACAGTACGCAAACTGTAGGACTGGCGCTGTCATGAAGTTTATCACAAAAAATATCAAAAAACAAATATGAATATATGAAAATTATATTAAGAGCATCTATTTAGAATATTTAAAAAAATCTTTACATTAATTCAGTGCCTATTGACTGAGTGCTTTTTGCTGAAATATGAGCAGTGTGTTTATTAAGTCAATATTACTGCTTTCAACCACTGTTAAGCAGAGACCACTAACACAGATAAAAAGATAGTATACTGCTCTCTTCATATGAAGCCCACCTTTCCAAAACCAAGGATGATCTTTTTCAGCAACTGCAACCTAGTACAGATTATCAGTATTATCTGCTCCTTTTGTTTTTAGGAAATACAATTTGAATATGCTTTTTCAAAACCAATTCCAGAAAAAACACAGTTAAAAGACACCATTAAGGTCTTGGTAAACAATCTTATTGTTGTTTTAAAAGATTAATGATGTAACTATCCCAAAACCCTTTAAAAATATAAAACATTGTTTAGGCCACTTTCCTGAGGGGAATATGTAGCTGTGAATTGACATACCATTAGTGATATTTTCTGATGGATAGAATACATTTTGCTGACAATGTTGGTCTGTGCTTTTATGTTCATTCTCCTCTGGATTATCTCTCTGTATGGATGTTTATTTGCTTCAGGAAAGAGGGAGACAATTCAGGATGCTCTTATGACATGCCATCTCCCACTCTAAGCCATAAACTCAGATACAGTGAAATACGTTGGTTATTGGAAATAGAGATTGATATTTCTATCCTCTATTCAGAAACAGAGGATAAGGAAGCAAACTTTGATTAGTGAGTCAATACAAATCTGTGGTGGGATAAGATTGCCCTCATTTTTTGTGGAAGTAAGAAAAGAGAAGTTAAGTAACTAAGGGGATTATGAAGGAGGGAGTAAAACAGTACTTAGGATCCTCCATACCCTCACTCCTAGTGTGTATAATAAAAGTAGAGTGAAAGTTCAGATTAGAAGTTGCTCCCTTCCCATCTGCTAACTGTATATAAACAGTGCCTTCATAGTCACAAGATAGTTGCAATCATAAAGTTAACGTGCAAGACAGTTAAATATATACCTCAATAGGCTTTTCTGAGTGCTGTGTTCAATCTATTTACCTACTCAGTGAGCAATTCCATTCACTTTAGTAGGAACATTTTTTGTAAGAAGTATTTACAGCCTGGAGAAAACTGTAAAATGCATGTAAATCAAATTTTTTAAAATGGCAGTAATTACAGTAGCGTGTGGAGCCAACACTGAGCCTAAAAAGAATCTTGGTGGCAAATTGCACTGTTGTAGAATAAATAACCACTAAGAGTGACATGTATGGGAGGAATATACTAATCAGTGCATGAGGATTTCAGAACTAATTAATCTTTGAATTAAGAAGCATAAGCAGAATAAACACTTATACTTTTATCATGAGCCCTGAATATGATAGTATTTATGCTTCTGCATAGATATCCCTTCTACTCTAAGAAGGGAAAACTATGTTTTATATTACTTTTCTTTTCCCCCCTGAATGGGGGAGAATTGTGTTCTATCACCTGAAGGTGAAATGACTCACCATGACAAAATGGCAGTGCTTCCTCAACAATGATTTACCTTTTTTTTTTTTTTTTAATGGAAGGAGAATGACTGCATCTCCTACAGTCATGAAAAGGTTCTCCACCCAAATTACCATGGGCAGGATTTCCTCCTTACCTATCTTCATTTTCTCTTCAACCCTGAAAATTGTCTAATCCACAAGTACTTCACTTCTATAGAGCAACAAGGAAAAGAATGCAGGACTAACCAAATGCTCATTTTCAACTGAGTTCAAAGATATTGTAGTGCTTCATGACAGCCACAATTCCTGGTTTTGGAATTAAACTAGAACTTGGTATTGGGTATTGTATCTTCCTCATA
This sequence comes from Aphelocoma coerulescens, assembly GCF_041296385.1. Lineage (NCBI taxonomy): Eukaryota > Metazoa > Chordata > Aves > Passeriformes > Corvidae > Aphelocoma > Aphelocoma coerulescens. Next base: position 34,943,441 of record NW_027184085.1, read on the forward strand.
GTCAAAATTTAGTTATATATGCTGATTTCCTTTGTTAGCATAATTCTATCTCATGTTTATGGGTTTATATTTGCATGACACTATTAAAAGAGTGCTAGAAATTGCTCCTTTGTATTTATAGTGATTACAGCTCTTGATAAGTAATTCCTTTGAGATCCTTTCCTTGGGCAGTACATAGGTAATCTAATTGTACATTTCAGTAGTCGCTTAACTTCTTCAAGAGCTCATATTTATCCAGAACATATGGAATTGTTGAGGAGAAAAGATATTTGAACTGTGTTATTACAGACAGAAAAATGGGATTTTGTTTTACAGCCCAAAGCTTCTGTAAGCAGAATCAGAGAAAGGTAATTCTTGGAAGACAGCACGCAGGCACCCTCGTGCCTCTCATTGCTTACAGTCCAAAAGCTTCCTATAGGAAAGTAACTGTAATCTGAGTAAAAGTAAACTAAGTCAAACTGATCATCTTATAAGGGCAAAACTTCTTTGAAGCTGCTCAACTTTGCATTAGCTCAGCAACTGTTTTCTGAGGTCCATTTACTGAATTAGTATTATTTGCTTCAAATAGAACAGAGTATAGAAGAAAGAATACACTGTTGGTTTATATAGCAAATTCTCAAGATAACCAGGCATTATTTGCTTGGTGGGAAACTGACCTATCTGCTTTTCTGGCTAGACTGTACTTCTACTTCTCCTCTAGGTCTCCTTCAGATGGGTAAGTCCAAGGTAGGGATGAAGGATAACAGCCTAGGGAATCTGTCTATATAGAATTGGTTTCTACCTTGGAGAGCCAATTAAACATAAACTGCCTTGGGCTTTTAAGCATCTTCAGAATGCCAAAGCCAATGTCTCATTTCATATCTTAATTTATTTCTTTAATACCCAACAAGAATATTTTTGTTTACATAGAACAGGTGTTATTTCTGTAAATGATAGCTGTTTAGAAATTATTCTGATTTAACTGACAATAACCAATTTTAACACTTGGTGATTTGTGCCTCTTGCTAGTATCATAGATAACAGTAGTCACCAAAAAATAAAAACCATTATCTGGCAGATGTTACCCTTTTTTCCCTTACATGCACTGAGCTCTGACAAAAGGTTATCTCATTTCCTTTTGTTGGCTTTAATACATGAGTACCAACACTGTCTCAAACACTTTGTAAGGCTCAGCTGTCACAAGCACACAAACACTAACATTTATCTCAGTCCATTGAATACATATGTTAGGTCAAGCACATCTTTTTAAGTTACTTGAACAAGGGCCTCAATTCCCAGTATTGTTTAATGAAGTTACCTTTCCCCTTTTATTTAAAAATATTGATCAAATCTGTGATATTATGTCAAAACATCCAGCTAATGTGTTTATCTCTTCCTTTTGATATAATAAAATAATAATGGTAGTAGCAGTGATAATTATTATTTCCACCATATAAAAATTGTACCATACTTATCTAAGTTCGTTGTGTCATTTGACTGTAATTCTCCTTCCTTTGAAATACAAGAAAAACATCAGTTGGTATTTTTGAATGATCCATGCTATATTCATGTTTTTGTCTCAAGATTTCCCAAAGTAGGAGTAACAATGCCATACATGATGGAAGTCCATGTAAATACATGAGAAGCATATTTGTCTCAGAAATACGTCAAGTGTTAGCAATGAAATAATGTTTCTGTGGATGAATTCGGGGTAGTAGACTGAAGGACTCATTGTCTCTTCAGCTGAAGGACATGCTACTTGTCTATATCTTCCCACTCTAGTGGCACACAGCATCATAGACCTTAGAGATACACAAGCAGTTTCATGGGATTCTGCTGTGGCCACCAGTGGATTAATTAACAAAAGTGATGAAAGTTAATTTCTGCTTCAAGGCTTAAAAGGAGGGCTGAGATTTTGATTGAAAGATTAAAATAAGTGTCCTTCATACTAATTTTAACCTTCAAAATGAGTTAGCATTGACTTCTCTGTTGGAAGTCTCATCTAGTAACCTCTGATAGAAGACAAGCAATTCTGTCTGACTCCCAGCAACTATTGGAAACAAATTATGATATAAACATGAATAACCAGAGTAGAACTAGATAAAATGGAAACTCTAAGGTATTTAAGTAAATTGAACTGAGACAAACTGAGAAAACCAGTCAGCTCACGTGTATTTATAGACAGCTAAAAAATTACAGTAAGAATACTTATCTGAATGCCCTTCTCTATATTTGAGTTCCGTGTGTCTGTGATCACACTAATAGCATGTTGGAGCTGCATCTATGGTTTACAATTGGATAGTAATGGGAACTTTACCACTGATTTCTGCTAGAACGTCTTCCAGCCTATGCTGGATTTTGGTAGCAAGGGGACTGTGTTTTTTCTGTGAAAGATTCCAGAAGCTTGTTCCATGTCTGACAGAGCCAGTTCCAGCTGGCTCAAAGAGCCAAGCCCATAAGTGATGGTAGTTGTGCCTCTGGGATAACCCGTATAAGAAGGAAGGAAAAAATGTGGTGCAAAAAAACCCCAAAAAGGAGCCAAAAGAAAAGACTGAGAATATGTGAAAGAAACAGCCCTTCAGACATGGAGGTGAGTGGAGGAGTGGGGCTAGGAAGTTGTCCAGGCGCCTTTGCTCTGTGCTTGGAAGCAGAGATTTCCGTGCAGCCCGTGGTGCAGCGCATGGTGAGGCAGCTGTGCCCCTGCAGCCCATGGAGGTCCATGGGAGAGCAGAGATCCTCCTGCAGGCCGTGGAAGACACCACAGTGGAGCAGGTGACTGCCTGAAGGAGGCTGTGGCTGCTGACTCACACTATGGATCCATGCTGGAGCAGTCTGTCCCTAAAGGACTGCATCCTGTGGAAGGGACCCACACTGGAGCAGTCTCCAGTGGGAGGACCCCCTGCTAGAGCAGGGGAAGAGCATGAGGAGGAAGGAGCAGCAAAAATAGTGTGTGATGAACTGACCACAACCCCCATTCCCTTAGGTTTATTTCTCATTACTGTACTCTGATTTGATTGGCAATAAGTTAAATTAGTTCCTCTTAATATAGTCAGTTTTGGTGAATGATCTTTTTCTGTCCTTCTCTTGACCCACAATCCTTTAATTGTATTTTGTCTCCCCCTGCCCAGCTGAGGAGAGGAGGGATACAGCAACTCTGGTTAGCACCTGGTGTCCAGGCAGGGTCAACCCACTGCGCAGCTATAAGCATCAGCGTAATAAGAAATTACCAGCCCAAACGAAATCACATTGACGAGTCTACAGTCAAAATATGTTTCTTCTTATGTACTTAATTTCATCTGTATTTCAATAGCACAACCTGAGAGGAGGAAATAAATTAGAAGTTCTTTCTACTTATCTCATAGACACACACAAAAAGAAAAGGGAAGAATAAACCTGCTTACATCTTCCAAACTTTACAAAATTTTTCCAGCAGGAGCCTATGCTGTCAGTTCCTCTGTGTTTAAAGCTAACCAAATTACAACATGAAAACATGAAAAATCTCTCCTCTGAATCTGTTTATATCCCATCATAAGTATTGTGTATTTCCACTATATATGCAAGTGCTGTTCATACGTAATGAATATCAGTTTGGAGATGTGCAGATACTGATTGCTTTGAGCAGAAAAGAACAGCAGAAAGCTCTACTCTCAAGTCTATAGCTTTAATATAGCAGATACATAGGCAGATATGTAGCAGATACAATAGGAATTTCTGAAGGTCTTGTAAAGCATCAGTGTAGTTCAGTGAGGTATTAAGTGCAGAAAAAGTTGTGCTGTAATAGGAAACAAAGAACAGTTTGTTCTCAGGGCTATCTCATGCAGGATGTTCATGAAAGGAGACACTCTAGCATCATTCTACTAACCTGATTCATGTTCTTAATGTCCCATTGCCTTTGAAATGTTAACAGCCTGAAAGGCGTTTTTTTATTATTTGAGGGGTGATTTGAAGTGATGTTGGGAAAGGAGGATAGTATGTGTGTGTGCTTGAGACAAGGGGAGAAAAGTTCAAAGCTAAGACTAGATGAAGCCTAGCCCAGTAGAGTTTTAGAAGTCCAAAAGGTGCTGGAATTAAAAATTATTATAAACTACAGCCACCATGTTTTCACATGAAAAAATGTAGTCTTATGCTCCTAGTGAGCTAAAAAGAAGTGAATGTAACAGTTGCTTTTTAAACTGGAATTCAGTGATGGCACAGATCTTTTCCAACTCAGCAGTAAAAAAGATATATATATATAAACAAATTTATACCAGGAATTCCTTCTTTCCTTAATGTGTCCTATGAGCTATGGGTTTATGTGGGAAAGAGACCTGTTCTTACACCAGTCTTCCAGTTAACCTGCACCAGCTACAGTACTCCAACTCTGAAAACACAAAGTCCTGTAATGATGCCATGTGCACACATTGTCATGCAGCCCAAACAGGTGTCCTTTGCCCAGAAATTACCATATCAAGTTTTGTCATAAGCTAAATGTTCTGCTTATTAAACATCTAACTCTTCCACAAGTACTCAGCCTCAATGATAGCTAGAGGCAGGGCTTTTCCATGTGAATTGTGTCAAATTTAAGAAATTCCTACTTTCAAAAATGCTTCCATTTAACATTCATAGCTTTCTAGAGGTAGAACCTTATAGTAGTTTGCCAGGTGGAGAAGGGTCTGTATCTTGAAAACATTCTTACAATAAAAAACTATCAAATGGGCCTGCTGGAATCAGCAACAGGAATCTGCAATAACGTCTTGATGAAGTATGTACCTATGAAAATATACTTGCATTTGTGCATAGCTACAGCTGCACGGTTTGCTGCTCTGTTTTTTTGTAACATTCATTTCCTTAATGTTAGAGGTAAGATGTATCATTTACAGGCTAGAGCACTAATTTCTTCCAACAAAGTTTTAAAAATCTATTATATCCTTCAAGCATTTCCCAAAATTAAGATGTTTTTTAAAATCCCAAGCTTCCTGTTTCTTCAAAGCATTGTTTGGATTTAATAATGTCCCTTCTGGGAGCTGCAGCTTTGCTTTATAATGCTGTCCTTTCCTCTCACTGCAACCAGTATTCTGTCTGCTGAACTCTTTGCACTCCTCTTACATTTGCGCAGAAAAAAATAGAGATATTTCTTTGTTAATTGGCATATTAAAAATGTATGGTGCACTAGGATGTTTAATATTTAAACACAGTGTTTAATGTTTTCTATTGCCATTTTTTTCCTGAAAAAAGAAACAAATGTCATAGGGAACGCTGTCCTTTTCCAGACAATTAGAGATCTTATTTTGAGTTAGCATTCAGGATAGAGAACATCATTACTCCAACATCAGTAAACATTTTTTAAAAGTTTAAGATCACACTACATTTTGATTCCCAAGACAGCTAGCCTTGATACACTACAGTACTGTAAATCAATCTGGTTTTTTTACTTTTTCATTTCTTCTGAGGACTGCTGCTGACATATTGGTAGAGGATTACCAATCAAATACCTGAAGGGACTCTCTATTACCTGAAGGGAGCCTACAAGAAAGCTGAAGAAGGACTCTTTACAAGAGCATGGAGTGATTGGACATGGGGCAATAGCTTCAAAAGGAAACACAGAAGATAAGATTAGATTAGATTAGATAAAGAAAAGCTTATTTACTGTGAGTGTGGTCAGGCACTGGCACAGGTTGCCCAGAGAAGTTGTGGATGCTCCATCCCTGAAAATGTTCAAGGCCAGGTTGGATGGAGCTCTGAGCAACCTGTCTAGAGAAAGTTGTTCCTGCTCATGGCAGTTGGGTTGGAAGGAGATGATCTTTAAGGTCCCTTCCAACTCAAGCCATTCTTTGATTCTATGATATACACCATTAACATTAGACTCGAAATGATTTTATTCAGGGAACTTTCCATTTCCTAGTTAATCTGTTAAATACTTTCCACCCAAAGCTTTGAGTCTACGAAGCACTAAATTCCTGGTGAGGCAGCTAAATACGAAATCAAGATTTCAATCTTCTTGCTTTGAAAGAAAAAGCAGCATGTCACAATTTAAACTGGGAGAGACCAGTGTGTAAAGCAGAACACGGGACACTTAATATTAAACCTGGGACACTTAATATTAAATATTAATTATTATTAATTAATATTAAATAATATATATAATAATATATATAATAATATATATAATTAATATTAAATATTAATTATTATTAAAATAAAATAATTATTAAAATTAATTATTAAATTAATATTAAATATTCTTCTCAACCCAGGCTACTTCTCTGTTTTTAAGCAAATCAGCTGCAGCCCACTGACTTTCATGGACCAATTTGAGACTATGTTCTCCTATCTGTGCACAGACCAAAAAATGCAAGTACAAAAAAATCATGTTACATTACTGCTCAACTTCCTAGGGACCTATAGAAGGACTGAGAAAAGTGCCTACAAAACTGTTTCATTCAAATATGGAACCACCAAGACGGAGCAATGAGGTATTAGAACAGGCCAAGACCCATAAATGTTGAATTCTTTTGTCTAATTCACCTGTGTCTCACCCAGTCCAGCAAGTGGTCTAAAGAACTTTCCTTAGCCTTTAGCCTTAGCCTTTTTCCACTTACTTGGGAGGAAGCTTACCAACCCATATTCTGTTCTTCACAGAAAGGGTGATTGGGCATTGCAGTGGGCTGCCCGGGGAGGTGGTGGAGTCATTGTCCCTGGAGATGTTTAAAAAAAGTCTGGATGTGGCACTCAGCGCCATGGTCTAGTTAAAAAGGTGGTGTTTGGTCATAGGTTGGATTTGATGGTCTCAAATGTCTTTTCCAATCTGACTCATTTTGTGATTCTTTATTATTCCAGAGGATGAGTCAGATGACCCAACTCAAATCTCTTTACTTGTCAAAGAGGTCCTCCTTTCTCTTGGCTCACCAATCTTGCTTTGCACTCCCATCACCTTTCTTAGCACTGGAAGTTCTTATTGGGGCTTTTCATTGAACCACATGAAAGCATAATTTCCATTCTCCAGGGTTTAAAAAAAAAAAAAAAAGAGTAAAGGATAAAAAAGGTTTGATTTTGGGCTTTACTCTGGCTATTTCTTCACAGAAAGCCCTTTTTTCATTTCAAATCTGTGAACCTTCTCCAAAAATGCCAGTTTTGAACTGGGAGTAACTTCTGTTGCCATTACTCTTTTGTGACATTAAATGTCCCTTCTCTTATATTCTCTTTGCAAGCCCATTAATATGAAAGAAAATCATTGAGCAGATATTTCAGCTAAACCGTAAAAGTTCCACCCTCAGAACAATCTTCAGAATTCCACTGGTGAAGAAAAGTAAATGATACTTACTTTTCAAGATTATTTTGTACTTTTACACTTAATTAGAGTCTTAGTGTGTGCAAATTAGCTCGTTTCCTGCTCACAGTCATCCTTGGAAATACGGATTGCTTAGCAGAGTTAGATTCCTGAATCTGATACGGTTATGGAAGCAAAAGCTGTTTATTTAAAATCAAAATGTGAATCAGTAGTCCAGTGACTTGGAAAGATATTTTACTTGCAGACATTATCTTAAGTAATTATTTGAAGGTTTGTAGTACCAGAAGAACTATGAGGCAACTGAAGAGGGACTACATTCTGGACTCTCCTCTTTCCAGAGAACAAAAGCTTTTTTTCCTCATTCATAACTGATTGCTGCTTTTTACCAAGAAACACTAATGTGTTGTGTTTGTTTTAGTTGGTTTTGGGTTTTTTAAAGCAAAAAAGTGTCATCTGTAAAACTTCTATTATAAAGGTAGAGAAAAATCCTGAAATAGAGATCCAAAATTTTGTTCTAAGAAGGGTCTGGCAGGAGTGCTATACAGAAACAAAGCGGTTTGTTTGATTCTGAAGCAAAATTTGTGCAAAATTAAAACAATAACTCACCAGACTTGAAATGAAATCATATGTCGTAAGCAGAGTAGTGATATATCAGATCACATTCTGTTGTTTGTCTCTTCAGGCTTCTTCTTATATTTGTCAATTATTGTTTCTCCCATGGTGTTTCTTTTTAACACACAATGTTATACACTGTTGATGACCAAGCAACGTTAGAGAAAAATTATAAAATAGCAGATGTGAATCAGTAGGCAAATGCCCTGGGAAGGAGTTTTATTTTAACATATTCAGCTGTAACATCATGAATCTAACTGCAATAGGCAGCCTCAAATTTAATAGGTAATTTTCATATCTGGCATCAGGTATTTTTGTTTTTCTCATGTTATTAAAGTGCATATAGACAGAAACATTTTGATGCTGTTTCATACCTTACTTGTGGTTCTGCACAGCCCAGTGACACAGAAGATGCTAGGCTCACTATGGTAGCCAGCCACCATCTGAAATGAAATCTGGAATATAATGGATCTGTCTTTGCCTAGTATTCACATTTAAAAGTAATTTAGTCACCTTGGTTTCACTGCATTTTAAAAAGAAGAAAAGAACCTCAACCTCACAACAGAGGAACACTTAAAAAACCTACTCTCAAAGTACCCTGTGTGTAGTCAGTTCTTGGGTAAAGGGGAAGCAGCATTCAACAGCACTAGGAGGCTCATCCATGGGCACCTCACACACTTGCTCTGTAGGCACAGCACCCATACTCCTGTCTGGTGTGGGGCTCTGACTGGACAGTTTACAGACAACTGAGTGGAGAAGTTCCAAATGTTGAATGGGAGGGGTCTAGCCCTCAATGCTCATTTTCCCCAGAAGAGGTAGCATTTTCCAAGCAGAAGAGGAAGACACCACACTAAATTTAATTTCAAACAAGGCTAGCTTAGATATGTCAAAACACATTAAAAGCAATATGATAGTTGGAATTTTAATAAGGTCCCCAACAACTCTATTTGAATATGCTCTCAAAACATCTACCCAGGTTGGTGTATATATATCTAGGTGCATTATGAGTAGTTTGCTGTGAGTACTATTGAAAATGCTTTTATTAGGAGAATTGATTGATCATACCACATGAATTAACTCAGGTTTAGAGAGAACTGAATTTTTGAAAAATGCTGCAGTGTGAATTAGAATGACAGGTATATAAACGTTCATTTATCCAAAAATACTCTTATGAAGTAATGAAAAACATATACAATTTTAGTAACTCAGTACTCAACCCTAAGCAATATATTGCACATTTGATGTAAGAAGTTACCCTTTTATCCTGTATCCAGTACCGACATGTGAATGGCCTGCTTTTAAAGACAAAAAGGACTCAAGGACACCAACCTACTGAATAAAAATACTAGTCTTTTGAAGGAACTAGTGCTGTCTCCTAAAGAAAGAATGCCCTCTACTGCTTGGTTAGAGAGCTGCTCCGTAGCGAAGGAACTCAAAACTATGTTTCATATGGACTGAAAACTTTGAAAAATACATATAACAAAAACTATTATTATTACTGTTGTTGGTGCTGTTGTTAACAACAATAATAATAATAAATTATATCTCTGAAATATTAGGAGATGGTGATATGCTTGTATAAAATCAAGTGTTCTTTAATAGCATTTCTATCTGCTCTACTGTCCGTTTTTCATGCAGACCATAGCCCAAATGTCTTACCCTAAACAAATATATAAAATCATGTTGAGTATTTTCTCCATAATACTCAAGTGCATAAATTCTTAAATGGCCAATGTCTTTACTTTCAGTAATTGTTTTGGCACGTATTTTCCTTAAACTTTATATATTTTCTGTCTGTCCTCAAACTTAATACACCCCACCTTATTAATGTATACAGTCTCCTTCAAAGACACATGTATATTGTTTTCCAAGTGGTTTGCCTTTGAAAACCAAGCAGATGAAATTCTTACATCTCTAAAACAGTCACAGCGTGGAATTTTGCAGCATGCTACCACACAGAAGTACTCTAAAGCGTCATCAAGAAACAGCAGAGACATGCATGCTGATTTGTTTTACATCTGCAGAGGAGGGGCTGATGAAAGCTATTCCAGAAACTTACCTCAGATCTGATTCTGTTTTATATCAAAGTTATTCCTAAGGAAACCCTGTATTTTCTTAATGCAGTAGAAAATTTTCTGAAGTGGGCCTTAAACAGTCACCAGCTAGGACCTCCAGCAGCATCTATTCATCTTTTCCTGCCATTTTTCCACTTATTTATTTGGCTGTCCAAGTAAGTAAAGAGGAAGTCTAGGGATGTTCAAAGCAGGATCATTTTTGTTTCTCTAGTAAGAGTTCTTTTGATTGTATGACACCTAAAATTACAAACTCAAAGACAGTTTAGTTCACAACTGTTTAAAAGCATACAAATTATGAACTTCTGGAATGCACAATCCTTTCTGTTTTATTCTTGATAGTACTTAACATTGCCTGCTCTCATAGCATGAGCTCTTAGGCGCTGAGGGAATTCAAAAAGTTAATGCTAATGAACCAAGGGATTGTACCCCCAGCAAACACATCTGGAACTATAGCTTTGTCTCACCTGACCCAAGACGTGGAAAAACAAATTTGCAAATTTGTGACCTTGAAATAATTTTTTTCCTGCCAGATATGAATTTGAATTTTCCTTCTTTTCCAATGTCACACTTGCAGTATCTGGAAAAACACATGGTATGGAGGAAAGATACTATTTTCTCATATGGAGAAACATAAAGGTTTAAGACCAGACTATTAAGTCAGGTAGTTCTACATTAACTGAGAGAAGCTTACAACATATACTGTAAGACAAAACATGAGAAAAGTAATTTCAGTTGAGATATTACATGGGCCAGTATTCTCCAAACACTTTCAGATCTTAAACAAGGCCACAAATTCTAGGAAAATAAATTAAATGTTTCCACTCTTCAAAAGCAAAACTATTTTTTTACTTAAAGAAAGAATGACAGGCGTGTATAATCTCGTACACACAACTTCATTCAGTTTCATTTAAAAAACAGAAAAGTCCACACTTTTGTGCCGAACACTCCAAGAACATCAAGAAGCAACAACTTATTTAGAGACATCTCAGGAATTCCCCAGCCTCCCTGTTAGAAAATTCCTTTATTTTGAGAAGGAACGAATTGCTAACTACACAAACCTTGCATCAGTGTGTTGACCAAAGTTGTTACAGTGTGTATATAAAAGGACCAACTCTCAATTCCAGACCAATTAATCATTATACATAATTTTCAACAAGCAATGGCAGATGTAGCTACCATCATAGCTATTCATGGATGCTCATACATATTTTCTGCAATTATTCTTATAGTCTAGCCATGAACTGACCTGAGTTTCAAGGACACACTTCCCTAAGACTGTGTAACAGTAACAACCACAGTAAGAATGACTACAGCAAGTGTGTACAAAAGTTTTTTATTGTTCTTCAGCTTTTCCCATTACACCCACACATGCATAACTTGGATGGATAGATGTTTGAGATAGCTTTCCTAGTAATAATAGTGTATGCGCCGAAATTTGCAAGTTTTCAGATCAACAAACACACTCAAAATTTTACAAATCAAATCATTTTTACCTTTCTGTGAGGATAAACTGAGTGTTCAATTTTCAGCAGTTATAAACAAAAATCTCATTAGTATACTGTCCAAGATAAAATGCAGCATCTCCCAAATAGAAAACAGTATCAAATACCTTTTGCTTTCTAAGAATATATACAAGCTCCGTGTGCATTTCCCCACAAATACTATCCATCTCATGCAAATATATGCATGTGTGTATATACACATACCTATGTATTTATGTATAGATGGATGAATGATTTTTCCATATTAAGAATCAAGGATTTAGCAGTATGCTGATGCAGCACTGAAATGTAAAACAAGATTTCAATGACAACAGTACTATTTTTCATTGCTGCCAGGACTAAGCTGAAAGGAAAAATTATTTCTATCCAACCTCTGTTTCCTCCTCTGCTGGATGTGTCAAGAATATCAGCTGTTCCAGAAAGGACTCTAACTCAAAAGAATCAGGCATGTTTAAGAAGCAAGATTCTTCTGTCTTCATACAAAATAATGGATTATTGAAAACATTTTATTTGGAATTAGAAAAAATATTTTTATTTCAGAATATTTTTATTATTTTGTTTTTAATTTAAATTTTCTTTTTAAGCACATCCTCCAGTACAAATGAATTGCTGCATTTCCAAAAAACTGTATCAGCAGTAATGATAAGCTAGTTTCTCTTAAAGCTGTCCTTAACCAAACATCAAAAAGTAATGAGTGATTTAGAGTAATTAAATCTAAACTAATATGATCCATAAAAGTGGAAGACCCGTAACATAAAAAGAGAGAAATTATTTTTCTGAAATCATTCAGATATGAAAGGTTGTTTATTGAATTCTTTACTAGCAGAACTACAAATTTAAAAAAATAGGACAAGACTGGCAGTAAAATTAATCAGCAGCATTATTAAAGTCACATAAAAACATACTGCATGCTTGTACATTTTGCTATCCTGGCTTAGAGAATGGGAGATAACAAACATCTTCAAATATCTGAAGGCCATAAACTCCAAAATTCAAATAATTACTTAGTATTACACAGAGAGAATAATTAAAAACAGTTAGATAGTTGTAGACAAAGTGGGAAAAGCTTCTTGACCATGAAATTTGTACAAAACTGAAACAGCTTTCTTAACAGGGAGATCTGTTGCTCGAGTAATTTGAGTTAGAATGCAAAGCACACATGAAAATGCCCTATAGGGAATGCTCTGCACTGCTTTGGCAATAAACCTAACATGTCTTTCAACTATAATTTGTATGATTTCTTGGGTTTGGATATAAAACACATGGGAACACAAGTCAAGAGTTCATGTAACTATTGTTTTTGATTGAGCTGAGTACCATATGGTGCAATACAGGCAAGTTGATGAACTGATGTAAAGTTAATGTTAAGTTACGGAGATGCATGTGTTCTTGTCAATATTTTGGCCAAAAAAACACCACCTCAACATATAGAATAATTAGATATAAAATAAATTTAGATAAAATACACTGGCAGCATCAAGGATTCTTCAAAACCTTCTTCACATATTAATCATACCCAAACCTTCTTCATATTTCCATCATTGTCAGAACTAGCCTTTGAACTATCTGTAAGGAGCTCTCTGGAGGCATGCTAGAAAAAGTCAAGTGAGGCTTCCTACACAGAGTTTGCATCCATGTTCTTGCATTAAAATACTGACTGTGCTGTGTTTTTAACCAAAATAAGCCTTCTAGTTCTCCATGGCATCTCCACAGACTCAGCTATACCACTTGGGGACTACTTCTTATTTCAGTATGTCTTCTAAAATAAGAAGAGGAAGTCAGATATCTCTAATTCTGCATTTCTTAGCTCTCCTTTTGCCTTTATTAATAAAAACAGGACACACAGCAATAATAACCTGGCAACAACTGAGTGACCTAAATGAGTGACTTAAGGCAGGCCAAGGTGTCTTTCCTTTCTGATCCTCTCTTCCTCATCAGTTATTTTTGAAAAAATCAAATGCATGTGAACCAGACAAGTGTAGGTTCATATTCCTGAGTAAATATCATTTAGTAAGGTATTAAACAGCCAAAGAGATGCATGCAGAATTTTTCAGTCTTCTGCAGCAACAATGCCATACAATGTAGTGCTTAACACAAAAAAGCACCCCACAGTATCAACATGAACAAGTTTAATATTTTCTAGTGATTAGCAAAGATCCCATCCTAGAAGAGGGCAATTTTTTCAAACAGAAAATTTTACAAAATTTTCATCTTCTTGTTTCATTTTCATATGTCTGAACTTTTATTCTGGGATAAACTAACACAATGAGAAGAGTAATTTGTTTTAAAAAGTAATTAGTTAAATTATTTTAAAAACTGCCCTTGCCACTAAATAATAAAATCCCTATTATGAATATGTTAGTACTTAGTTTGGTGCCAAACTCTGTGGAAAGAATTAAGCCCCCAAGCTTTTACAGTTTCATAAAGACATTCTACATATAGGAAATTAAACCGAAATTTATGTCACTTTTATAATGGCATCCCTTAAAACCATAACAGTTAATTAACTAATTAACAACTTAATTAACTCAGCACTTAATTTACTTACTTGAGTTCATTTAAATTCCCCAGATGAGATTTAATGAACTTCTGGAATAATTTCTGACTAACCATGTGATGTATGTTTCTCCTATCTAGGAGATATTTCATGAAACTAAATGATTTAAGACAGAGCCCAGGAGCAAGTTTTTACTTTACAGCATGCAACATTCCAGAACTTTGCAGCAGTTTACCTTCATGTAAACCTGCAGTTTGCATGTACACGGGAAGACAAAGCCCAACAGAAAGTTTCCTTTTTGGTGAGTAACCACAGGAACGTTCCAAGAATTATCAGTCTTGGATTCACTTTCAGTTTTAATACTTTTTAATAACTGGGACACTCACTTGTGAGAGTTTTTTTGAGCCAGGGATTTTACTGCGCTATCCCAGTCCAAAAGCATGAGTTTGCACAGTTCCAGCAAAATCAACATGACATACCTCAAGAGAGTCTATGTGAGGCTGCATGAGTTAGAGCTAGGACAACTTTTTTAAAGTTTTGACGTAAAGCAACATTGTTTTTACAAAACTTTTGTAACTATCCTTGAGGAAACAGAAGAAAGATTAAAGGGAGCCTAAAAAAGCAGAAATTGTACTACGTAAAGCCGTACCATTACACGTCTCTCAAACTTCTTCTTAATACAGGTTTACGAGCTGCTTGCACATGATGTGCGAGCTGGGAAGAAGCGTACGCCCCG